>NC_041387.1:526481584-526490002 GCF_002162155.2 Triticum dicoccoides | reverse complement strand
AGGAACGTCAAGACCATTGCTGAGTGCCTTGCTGATGAGCTGATCAATGCTACTCAAGGATCGCCCGACCGGCTGACAGGAACGTCGAGACCATTGTTGAGTGCCTTGCTGATGAGCTGATCAATGCTACTCAAGGATCACCCAATCGGTTGACAGGAATGTCAAGACCATTGCTGAGTGCCTTGCTAATGAACTGATCAATGCTGCTCAAGGATCGCCCGATCGGTCAACTGGCTATTCTTCTCCAGAAGCTGCATCAAGTAAATAGACGTCAATCCGAGAGAAAAATGAATTTCGTTCGAAGACAGATGCAATATATGAGACGATAAATCCAAAGGTTCTTAACCGCATAATAAAGTGCTCGAGCATCAAGCCCGAAGGAGTTTTAACGGTTACAAAATCACTCGGCATTCCGAGGCGAATAAAAGTGAAGCATAATGTTTTCTCAATCACTCGGCGGGAGAAGGACTGGCCGGATCGCAGAAGCTGTCGAGGTTGATGCTGTCAGCGATGTGAGTGGCTGCATCGAGCAAGGTGTCCATGAAGTCCTGGAAGGAGTGCTTCTTAGTGTTCGCCACTTTGAGAGCTGCCAGCTTGTCCTCCTTAGCCTCCTTGCAATGCACTCGAACCAAAGACAGGGCCACATCGTCACCACAGCGAGCGGAAGATTTCTTCCACTCTTGCACTCAGCCTGGAATCTGACTTAGTCGAGTCATCAGAAACTCGAGGTCTTGAGACAGCTCCGCCCGAGGCCAGAGTTCAGCATCCACCTGGGCCATCGCCGCCTTCAGCCGAGCAAGATAAGAAACTGCACCATCCAGGCGCGACTCCAATCGCAGCAGATTCATTGCAATATCATCTTTCACAGGACAATTGATGGGGTCGAGACCCGTCTCGACCCGCCCGGTTTCAGCTTCAAAGTCCTGACACAGTTCTGTCCCATTGCGAAAAATGATGAGTCGACAGCATGACAACAGAGTTTAGTCGGCGACAAATTAATTGCAGTCGAATGACCATACCTTCAAGTTTCAGAACAAGTTTCGCGGCGAGTTGCTCCAGATACGACTCCAGCTTTTCCGTCTTGGTCTTGAGGCCGCCGACTTCAGTGGTCACATTCTCCTTGTCCTTCTTCAGCTGCTCGACTTCTCGATTGGCGTCCGAGATGGCAGTCTTCAGCTTCGCGTTCTCCTCCTCCAATTTGCTGACCGAAGCCAGCTTCTGGTCCGCAAGCTTCGTCTTCTCGCGTGCTTCCTTCTGAACAGCTGCCAGATCCAGATCCTTCTATTCCAAAGCCTCCTTCGTCCTCTCTAAAGAAACAACACTCTTCAGACGAGACTGAAGTTGGCGATTTTCACTATGCACATCTGCTTGTGTGAAATCACTCGGTTCAAAGAGACTGAAATAAAAACTAGTGCGAAGTGTGAAGCTACAAGGCAGACAAAATGGTCGAGTGATTACCTCCCATGATGGTCGTTTCTTCTTGAGCAGTATTCAGATTCTTCTTCGCGAGTTCGAGGTCAAGTTCAACGCTGATATGCTTCTACTTCAATTTGGTAAGATGAGCTCCAAGATCACAAGACCTCTGTAGTCAGAAAGATAGACATGTCAGTCGATAGAAATAAACTTCAGTGAAGGAGAAGAATTACTCTAAGACTACTGTCGAATCAAATATCCAACAGTAGTCTTGGGAACTACACCCAGTGGGTGCACTTAGCATGCCCCCACTAGAACAGATCAATACTCAGCAAGGCTTACTCAGTGAGAGTTCAAAAAAGAGAGAGAGACAGAGAGATACATCATTAGACCTCAGTCGACTGCTAGCAGTCGACAGTGGTCTCGGGGACTACACCCAGTGGGTGCACTCGGCGTGCCCCCACTGATTCGAATAGTTTACTGGGACTCGGCTCGAGGTGGGCAGAGTTGAAAGTTTCCTAATTTCCAAACGAAGGAACACCCAGCGGGTGATCAGATATAAAGCAACAATCAAAAGTTCAGTCGGAATTTTGCTGACCTGAACATTGGTCTAAAGGGCAGTGCTGGCATTGTAAGCTACCTGACTAGCTTCATGCATCACTTTCACCTGCTCCATGACAAGGTTCACCTGACGAAGAGCTTCCCTAGCAGCACCCGGCGAGTCATCTGGAGTTTTATATGTAGCAAAGAGGGATGGCTCCAGAGTGATCGAAGTGATTACCGGGTCGGACGAGTGGAGTTGCATCGGCGAAGCAGGTGTCTGTGCAGTCGACCCCGATGGACGATCAGTCATCAGAGGGTTGGCGAACGTGACGTTGGTCCGAGTCGGTCCTTCGGAACATTCGACTACCGCAGCAAGCGCCGGTGTCGACTGAGGGGCTTGGATTTCAAGCATCCTCCTGCTTGAGCCTCCGCTCTTCTTCCTCCTCTCCTGTAGAGGCACCTCTTCTTCTTCGTTGTCAGGAAGCACAACGATCTCTTGCGGAGCTACATAAAGAGAGAAGTATCAAATTTTCAGCTGATTGACCGCCCACTCGACTAAATGGAACTCGGTTGAACAAACTTACCGGCTTGGGAGGTGGCTTCCTCGTCTCCTGGAGCCTTGTCGACGTCCATGTCAGTAGCAGCAGAGGTGGGACTGGAAAGACACATGAATTGGTCGGTCAGAACAAGAAAATCTTCAGTCGACCTGCGGAAATACAGACGAGATACTCACCTCGAAGCAACGGGGACGTCCATCTTAATTCGCGGCAACGTCTTCCGGGCCTTGGGAGGAATAACTTTAGGCTGCTTGGCCACCTTTTCCGTCAGTTCCGGAGTCGACGTCCGAGTGCGCTTCTTAGTATTGACACTCGGGCCCACACTTTTTCGCGCCCGCCAGCCGGATCTTGCTACTGTTTGGATCGACGTTCAGAGCATGGAGGCGAGTCGACTTCTTCCTCCTTGTCCGACTCCTCGCTCTCCTCCGCCTCCTCTTCTCCCTGAGAATCCCACTCGCCACTCTCCTCCGCATTGTCCTCTCCCTCCTGGGCTTGTTCCAAAGCTTGTTCACCGTTGGGCATCGAATGCATCTCAGTGAATACCTGCAGAACAAATCGGTCGAACGAGAGTCAGTCAACATCAAGTACAGTCAGAGCATGAGCGGGAAGCAGTCGGAATGAAAAGTATACCTCGGGCAGGTTTCTGTCGCTGAAGGGGACAACCCTCCTAGATCCTCTGGGGTTGTCCAGGTTGCCTGTGATGCCCCTCAGTCACAAAGCTATGGTTTCAGACAACACTTCTTCTGGATGGACCCGAGAGGTGTCATCCGGTCCGGAATACAGCCACATCGGGTGATCGCGGGCCTGGAGAGGTTGGATGCGTCGACTGAGGAACACTTCCAACAAGTCCATGCCGGTAACACCATCATTGATGAGCTGGACCACTCTATCCACCAACATCCTCGTCTCCATGGTCTCATCAGTGGTTACTTTTAGTGGGGCAGGGGTCTAAACACGGTTAAACAAGAAAGGAGGAAGACCAGTTGAGTGACCTGGAGCTGCGACATCCTGGCAGTAGAACCAGGTCGACTGCCAGCCTCTAACAGATTCAGGGAGAGTCATGGCGGGAAAGGCACTCTTGTTCCTCTTCTGGATACCTAAACCCCCACACATCTCGATGACGTGGGTTTTTGAGTCACTCGACTTCGCCTTTTGTACCGACTGGGAACGAATGGTGAAGATGTGTTTGAAAAGACCCCAGTGCGGTCGGCATGCTAAGAAGTTCTCACACATCGATACAAATGCAGCTAAATATGTGATGGTGTTGGGAGAAAAATGGTGGAGCTGAGCGCCAAAGAAGTTCAAGAATCCCCGGAAGAAAGGATGCAGAGGGAGCGGGAAACCCCGGTCGACGTGGGTGGCGAGCAGAACGCACTCACCCGGTCGAGGTTGCGGCTCCATCTCCCCCTTCGGCAACCTCGCCGCTCCCTTGGCGATCAATCCGGACTCCTCCAGTTTGGCTAGATCCTCCTGCCGAATCGAAGACCGGATCCAATCGCCCTGGATCCAGCCCGGCGGCAGCCCCGCACGCGACGACGACCCACGGCTCTGCTTCTTTCCTTTCGCCTCCCCCGTCGCCTTCTTAGCGCGCTCTACGGGGAGGAGTATCGGAGACAGGTTTACCGTTTTAGCGGTAACAGTTACAAAGGGTACACCACTAGGGCGGAGGACGAATCTAGATACGCCCGCTATCTAGCGGGAGAGAGGAGGGAGCGTTGGAGGAACCGGATGAAGACCAGTTTGATCGCGATGATGCTCATCGTGATGACCACAACTCTCTTCTATGTGATGGTAGTTTAGATGATCGATATCGACTTGTAATGTGAAGACAAATTCGATACTCGCGGTCTTGAGACTTGTAATGTTTTATCTTTGTTCAGTCTTTTGAATTCGGAGACTAATATGATGAATTGTATTTGGAGACTAATCTTCTATTGTATTCGATGAATCTGATGTTGTTGTGTGCTGCTGTCTATATTCTGTCCAATAATATATTCTATAACCTGTGCAAAATCAGAAAAGTAAAAAAAACCAAATATTCATACTAATGGCGCATCACCACCAGGTGCGCCATTAGTATGCCAAAGGATACTAATGGCGCATCAACACAGAATGCGCCATTAGTATGACAAATCACATGCTTATGTATGGCCCCCGGGAGGCACACTAATGGCGCATGGTGTTACATACTAATGGCGCACTGCTTGGTGCGCCATTAGTATACCAGATACTAATGGCGCACCAGTGGTGCGCCATTAGTAAAAAATACTAGTGGCGTGCTACTAATGGCGCACTGGTAATGCGCCATTAGTAGGCAAAACCATTGCGCCATTAGTAGGCCTTTTCCTAGTAGTGCTAGCGCCGCCGTCTTAACCTTCACCATGGCTGGAGGGCAGCGGCGCCGAGAGCGAAGGAGTTGGACGCGGTGGAGAAGCAGAGGAGAAAGAAGAAGGAGCAGGCGCGCACAGTGCCAGTGCCTTGGACCCGTCGCCTTATAAAGGGCCATCTCTGAGTGACTGACGCGTGGGACCAGGCGATCCCATTAAATCCCGCAACAGTTGCGCGCGGCGTACGTGGCGAAAAAGACGACGTGGTGATCGAGGCATCGCTACTTATCCGGCCCGCCCGTTTCGGTGCTCTCCACCCCGCGCGCTTCCCCAAAATTTCATATCCCGTGAAATCCGGGATACACTGCAGACAATCGCGCCCAAGATCCCGCGCTCCAACACAGCACTCGACACATGAGGTCACCAGTTCAATCGACAGCTCACTGAATGGATCAAGGCGATTGAGTCGACACCGAAGTATCGACGCGGGCATTCAGTCTCGCAGAAGATACTCGTGAAGACACGAAGCTCGGAGCGGATTCAACTACAACCTACTTTTCACTCATACCTTAATCCATTCGGGGGCTACTGATGAGGATACAGATCTAGGGTAGGGTCATAGGCCTGACCTATACGTCCTACCCAAGGTCACTACCCAAGAAGGCAAGAAGGTCAAGAGACTCCGTGAGACCCCCGGTCAAAGGTGTCTAGTGCAATCCACTCGACATCATGTCACCCAGAAGTCTCCCTACCTACTATCACTCGACTAACAAGAGAATCACTCGACCTCCCGAAGACCAGGAGCCACTCAGCGTGCAACGGACTTGCATTCACTCTGTAGTCTTTAAGGCCATTAATAGCACTTAAGGCTGGCGTTACTAGTAATGCCACCACTTTATGTACATTAACTCCCTTGTAATGGAGGGCGGGAGAGGTCTTGGCGAACTCTATATAAGCCACCCTCCTCCTCTGGCACAAGGGTTCGCACCCCCTGTAATATCACTCACATAATCCAATCGACCGCCTCCGGGCACCGAGACATAGGGCTGTTCCTTCCACCGAGAAGGGCCTGAACTCGTAAACCTCGTGTGTACACCTTCGCCATAGCTGAGATCTTGCCTCTCCATACCTACCCCCCTTTCTACTGTCAGACTTAGAACCACGACAACCCTGTTTTTAATTAAATTCATTCAGTTTGACATCACTTCACAGATATACATATATACACAACAAGCATATCCAACACACAAGTTTCATCATATATACATACATAACCAACACATATATAGTTCCATGCATCCTTACATATTACAAAAGTTTCACATTGTTCATCCAACACCGTTATCCATCCATCCATATATAACAAGTTCCAAACATGCAAGTTCATTGATACAAAATAAAAGCACGAATGGAAAAGAAGCACTCCATCCATGCAAGCTTCCGTGAATTAAATCAAATCTGCAAAATGATAAACAAGATGTTAGAAGAAGAGGAAGACTATAAGAAGTAAGCATACTTAAGTAAAATGGAGCTAACCTAGAAGAAAATGAAGAAGAAGAAGAAGACTAGAAGAAGAAGAAGAAGAAGATAACTTAGCATATTAGAGATAACTTAGCATATTAGAGCCAACTTAGGTAAAATGGAGCCAACCTAGCTAATTATGCCATCTTTGAGTGAACTAAGCATATTAGAGCTAACTTAGAGCTAACTTATGTCATTTATGAGAAGAATAAGAAGAATAAGAAGAAGAAGAAGAAGAAGAAGAAGAAGAAGAAGAAGACTATAAGCTTATTATGTGAACTTGGTCATTTTGTGCTAACATAAGTAATTTTGGAACTAACCTATAGGAAACTAAGCATAGTAGAGATAACTTAGCATATTAGAGCCAACTTAGGTAAAATGGAGCCAACCTAGCTAATTATGCCATCTCTGAGTGAACTAAGCATATTAGAGCTAACTTAGAGCTGAAGACTATAAGATTATTAGAGCTAACATAGGTAACTATAAGCATATTAGAGCTAACTTAGAGCTAACTTATGTCATTTTGGAGGAAACAGAGCTAAGTATGTATACATCATTTTGGAGATCTAACATACCTGACATAGTTCAGTTCTCATTGTTCTTCTCCTTATCCTTCCTCAGCTTGATGCGCCAAGAGCGGCAAGGCGGTGGAGGCAGTGGGATGTAGTCTTCTACAACAATTGGCGTGGTCATGTCGCCTAGCTGTGGGATCGCCAGTGCCACCACCGGCGCGAGGTCATTGTCAGGCACCACCACCATCGCGAGGCCATCTTCAGGCAGGACAGGCACGACCATCGCTAGGTCATCCTCAGCCACCACCAACTCGTGCCCATGGCCAGCCACCACCATCTCTTGCCCTTGGTCAGCCACCACCATCGCTAGGTCATCCAGAGCCTGATGCCCACTCTGCTCCTCTTCTTCCCCACTCCAATCCGGATCATCCTCCTTGTTGTCTTTATTGCAGCCAGAATCGCTGCTGCTTTGGCTGTAGCCAGTGTCGCTGCTGCTTTGGCTGTAGCCAGTGTCGCTGCTGCTTTGGCTGTAGCCAGTGTCGCTGCTGCAGCTCCCATTGCCTATCCAAATGCAACAATGGCCGTTAATAATCTATGCGAGACAAAGCCAAATGTAGACGAATAAGAAGAGGCAGAATGTACTGGCATCATCGTCGTCAGCATAGCGCATGCGACACATAGTCGCGTTGAACACCTTCACGATGAGCATGGTGGCATCGTCGTCGTACCTGAAGAGAAGGAAGTACCCCAGCCGTAGGCTGTAGGCACGGTAGAACTTCTCCCAGGCACGACACAAGTACATGTGGCCCTCCTTGATCACCAACTCCATGTCCCACAGCCTGCGAAACCCGCTGCCGGCCTGTCGCAGCTTCACATTATTTGGCGGATCTTCACCCAACATGTTCATAAAACTGTCAGGCAACCTCTGCAGTTTGGGACAATGAGTGATTCAGCAGACAACGAATATCATAATGAGATGGGTGAAGGGGAGATCTCTCCTTTTATATACCTGCGTCATGGATGATATTGAAGTCCCAAGTATGATACTGAAGAGCTCGGAAGCATCCAACTCGTACTGCAGTGTGGTAGAGTGGAGTTTGTGGTGGCGGCTTCCCCCCATCTCTGATAAGCAGCAGAAGATACCAATTAGTACCCTTACAACATTATCATACAACATTATAACATAAGAAATTTTGAGCAGAAGATAATCAACTACACCAAGTTATCATTTCTCATTCAAAAAACAATGCACTTCTGGACATATGATGGCTCTAGTTGAATTTATTAGTACCAGTAGTCATCAAAAATGTTGCCTTTAGTTGAATTTCATATAATAACTAATTTGACTTCTTTCAGTTAGCAAACTAGGCAACTACCTAGCAGTATAAAAACATTCAACTAAGCAACATAAAGATACTTCTTCTTCTTCTTCTTCTTCTTCTTCTTCTTCTTCTTCTTCTTCTTCCTCTTCTTCCTCTTCCTCTTCATCTTCTTCCTCTTCTTGTTCTTCTTCTTCTTCTTCTTCTTCTTCTTCCTCTTCTTCCT
>NC_041387.1:526471675-526478826 GCF_002162155.2 Triticum dicoccoides | reverse complement strand
TTCTTCTTCTTCTTCTTCTTCGCCGGAGACCACACCTTCACTTCATGGGTCTTGAACCCCGCCCCCATACATAGAGATCACAGATGGAGGACGTCGGTCACCGCTGTAGAATAGGTTTACGGTTGGGTTTCTTTTATTTTTCTGTCCTATAAAAGTTTGAAATGTAATGAAAATCTGCCGTGTTTGCATTAATCTCGGCCGGTGTATATGAACTTTCACAATAATATAGTATATTGTAGGAGTATTGGCAAGATGCCCGTGCGTTGCATGGAAGATCAAGATCTTGTGGGAGAAAAGGATGAACGAGGGAAAACCTTATCTGCAAATGTGGGGAGGAGTGCGGGTAAATTGTCATAGTTTCCTTCCGATCAGTTAGATATAGATCGGACGGCCTATATTGCAGGATGATAGGCACACCATCATCACCAACTATGCTTTTTATTGAACCGAGACAAAGCTAACATGCGAAGTAAAATAAACACATAGGGTCTATACATACACAATTTATCTTAGGCACTCCAATAGTACGTCCACTACACATTCACGCATTTCACATCTTTCTACATCTACGGGAACCTACGAAAGGGTTAACGTAAATTGCCTCTCTCTCTCTCTCTCCTCCCCTGATTTTCATGGTGGTGAGCCCCTCCCTCCCTCCGATCTACAATCAACAGCTCACACGTTTCACATTACGTTAATTACGTAACTGGGATTACGTAGGTGTAACATTACTCGTCCTAAAAAACCCAACTAAGCCAACCTCCCAGCATATCACATGGGAAAAGACCCAGCCGCGCCATTTTTGTCGGGATTACCAGATTACTAGTAGTAGTATCGCTGGATCGCGCGAAGCAACAAATTTGTTTTTTTAGGGGGCGAAGCACTGATATGTCTCCAACGTATCTATAATTTTTGATTGTTCCATGCTATTATATTACCCGTTTTGGATATTTAGGGGCTTTACTTTACACATTTATATCATTTTTGGGACTAACCTACTAACCGGAGGCCCAGCCCGTATTGTTGCTTTTTTGTCTATTTCGGTGTTTCAAAGAAAAGGAATATCAATAGGAGTCCAAACGGAATGAAACCTTCGGGAGGGTGATTTTTGGAATGAACGTGATCCAGAGGACTTGGAGTGCAAGTCAAGAAGCAGTCGAGGCGGCCACGAGGGTGGAGGGCGCCCCCCCACTAGGCGCGCACCCTATCTCGTGGGCCCTCGGGCGTCCATCGACCTACTTCTTCCTCCTATATATACCCACGTACCCCGAGAACATCAAAGGCGACCATGAAAAACTATTTCCACAAGATCCCATCTTGGAGCCTTCGTCGGCGCTCCGCCGGAGGGGGAATCGACCATGGAGGGCTTCTACATCAACACCATAGCCCCTCTAATGAGTTGTGAGTAGTTTACCAAAGAGCTTCGGGTCCATAGTTATTATCTAGATGGCATCTTCTCTCTTTTTGGATCTCAATACCATGTTCTCCTCGATCTTCTTGGAGATCTATTCGATGTAACTCTATTTGCGGTGTGTTTGTCGAGATCCAATGAATTGTGGGTTTATGATCAAGTTTATCTATGAGAAATATTTGAATCTCCTCTGAATTCTTTTATGTGTGATTAAGTTATCTTTGCAAGTCTCTTCGAATTATCAGTTTGGTTTGGCCTACTAGATTGATCTTTCTTGCAATGGAAGAAGTGCTTAGCTTTGGGTTCAATCTTGTGGTGTCCTTTCCCTGTGACAGCAGGGGCAGCAAGGCACGTATTGTATTGTTGCCATCGAGGATAAAAAGATGGGGTTTATATCATATTCCATGAGTTAATCCCTCTACATCATGTCATCTTTCTTAATGTGTTACTCTGTTCTTATGAACTTAATACTCTAGATGCATGCTGGATAGCGGTCGATATGTGCAGTAATAGTAGTAGATGCAGGCAGGAGTTGGTCTACTTGTCACGGACGTGATTCCTATATACATGATCATGCCTAGATAATCTCATAATTATTCGCTTTTCTATCAATTTCTCGTCAGTAATTTGTTCACCCACCGTAATACTTACGCTATCTTGAGAGAAGCCACTACTGAAACCTATGGCCCCCGGGTCTATATTTTATCATATAAGCTTTCAATCTACTTTTATTTGCATCTTTACTTTTCCAATCTATATCATAAAATACCAAAAATATATTTATCTTATCATACTATATCTATGAGATCTCACTTTCGCAAATGCCCGTGAAGGGATTGACAACCCCTTTATTGCGTTGGTTGCGAGTTCTTTGTTTGTTTGTGTAGGTGCATGAGACTTATAGGAGCCTCCTACTGGATTGATACCTTGGTTCTCAAAAACTGAGGGAAGTACTTACGCTACTATTGCTGCATCACCCTTTCCTCTTCAAGGAAAACCAACGCAAGCTCAAGACGTAGCAAGAAGGATTTCTGGCGCCGTTGCCGGGGAGGTCTTCGCTCAAGTCAAGACATACCAAGTACCCATCACAAACGCATCTCCCTTGCATTTACATTATTTGCCATTTGCCTCTCATTTTCCTCTCCCCCACTTCACCCTTGTCGTTTTATTTGCCCTCTCTTTCCCAATCTTTCTCTCTGTCTTTCACTTGCCTTTTTGTTTGCTTGTGTGTTGGATTACTTGTCGCGATGGCGCAAGATAATACCAAATTGTGTGATTTCTCCAATACCAATAATAATGATTTCCTTAGTACTCTGATTGCTCCTCTTAATGATGTTGAGTCTTGTGAAATCAATACTGCTTTGCTGAATCTTGTTATGAAAGATCAATTCGCCGGCCTTCCTACTGAAGATGCCGCTACCCATCTAAACAACTTTGTTGAATTGTGTGAGATGCAAAAGAAGAAAGATATGAACAATGATATTGTTAAATTGAAGTTATTTTTGTTTTCACTTAGAGATCATGCTAAAGTTTGGTTTTCGTCTTTGCCTAAGAATAGTATTGATTCATGGAATAAGTGCAAAGATGCTTTTATCTCTAAGTATTTTCCTCCCGCTAAGATCATCACTCTTAGGAACGATATTATGAATTTTAAACAACTTGATCATGAGCATGTTGCCCAATCTTGGGAAAGAATGAAATTGATGATTTGCAATTGCCCTACTCATGGTTTGAATTTATGGATGATCATACAAAATTTTTATGCCGGATTGAATTTTGCTTCTAGAAATCTTTTAGATTCAGCCGCGGGAGGAACGTTTATGGAAATCACTTTAGGAGATGCTACAAAACTCCTTGATAATATTATGGCTAATTATTCTCAATGGCACACCGAAAGATTTACTAGTAAAAAAGTGCATGCTATAGAAGAAATTAATGATTTGAGTGGAAAGATGGATGAACTTATGAAATTGTTTGCTACTAAGATTGCTCCTCTTGATCCCAATGATATGCCTTTGTCTACTTTGATAGAGAATAATAATGAATCTATGGATGTGAATTTTGTTGGTAGGAATAGTTTTGGAAACAATGCTTATAGAGGAAACTTTAATCCTAGACCGTTCCCTAGTAATTCCTCTAATAATTATGGAAATTCCTACAATAATTCTTATGGTAATTTTAATAATAAGATGCCCTTTGATTTTGAGAATAGTGTTAAAGAATTTATGATCTCTCAAAAGAATTTTAATGCCTTGCTTGACGAAAAATTGCTTAAAGTTGATGATTTGGCTAGGAACATTGATAGACTTTTGCTTGATATTGACTCTCTGAAGCTTAGAACTACTCCTCCTAAGCATGACATCAATGAGTCTCTCAAAGCCATGAGAATTTCCATTGATGAGTGCAAAGAAAGAACCGCCAGATTGCGTGCTAAGAAAGATTGCTTTGTAAAGGCGTGTTCTTCTAGTTTCCATGAAAATAATGATAAAGATCTTAATGTTATTGATGTCTCCCCTATTAGATCTTTGTTTTGCAATATGAATCTTAATAATGGTGGGACTGGAGATTAGTCAACTTTAGTTAAAAGGCGTCCCAATGATTCACAGTTTTTAGATCTTGATGCTAAATTTGGTAAAAGTGGGATTGGAGAGGTCAACACTTTAAATAGCATTGAACCCACCATCTTGGTTTTCAAGGAATTTAATTATGATAACTTTTCTTTAGAAAGTTGTATTTCCTTGTTGCAATCCGTTGTGAATTCTCCTCATGCTTATAGTCAAAATAAAGCTTTTACCAAACATATTGTTGATGCCTTGATGCAATCTTTTGATGAAAAACTTAATTTGGAAGTTTCTATACCTAGAAAACTTAATGATGAGTGGGAACCTACTATAAAGATTAAAATTATAGATCATGAGTGTTATGCTTTATGTGATTTGGGTGCTAGTGTTTCCACGATTCTGAAAACTTTATGTGATATTCTAGGTTTCCATGATCTTGATGATTGCTATTTAAATTTGCACCTTGCGGATTCCACCATTAAAAAGCCAATGGGAACGATCAATGATGTTCTCATTGTTGCAAATAGAAATTTGGTGCCCGTAGATTTTATCGTTCTTGATATAGATTGCAATCTTTCTTGCCCTATTATTCTTGGTAGACCTTTCCTGAGAATGATTGGCGCGATTATTGATATGAAGGAAGGGAATATTAGATTCCAATTTCCATTAAGGAAAGGAATGGAGCACTTTCCAAGAAAGAAAGTTAAATTACCTTATGAATCTATCATGCGAGCTGAATTGAGTGCCAAGGATGGCACTACTTAGATCTATCCTCGCTTTTATGCCTAGCTAGGGGCGTTAAACGATAGCGCTAGTTGGGAGGCAACCCAATTTTATTTGTGTTTTTTGTTTTTGTTCCTGTTTAGTAATAAAATTTGCATATACCTTCTGTTTAGATGTGTTTTTATGTTTTTGTTAGTGTTTGTGCCAAGTAGAACCTATAGGATAACCTATGGAGATAGTTAATTTGATTCTGCTGAAAAACAGAAACTTTTCGTGCACGAAAATAATTTTCTTATTTCACAGAAACGTGATTTTGCGTTGATTCTTTTTGATGTAGATCAATAGACATATTACCCAGGACTTCCTATTTTGGTAGGATTTTTAGAGTTCCAGAAGTATTCGAGGGTTGCAGATTTCTACAGACTGTTCTGTTTTTGACAGATTCTATTTTTCGTGTGTTGTTTGCTTATTTTGATGCATCTATGGCTTGTATTAAGTGGTATGAACCATAGATAAGTTGAAATACAGTAGGTTTAACACCAATATAAATAAATAATGAGTTGATTACAGTACCTTATGTGGTGGTTTTGCTTTCTTTCACTAACGGAGCTTATGAGATTTCCTGTTGAGTTTTGTGTTGTGAAGTTTTCAAGTTTTGGGTAAAGATTTGACGGACTATGGAATAAGGAGTGGTAAGAGCCTAAGCTTGGGTATGCCCATAGCATCACAAGATATTCAAGAATATCCAAAAGCCTAAGCTTGGGGATGCCCCCAGAAGGAATCCCCTCTTTCGTCTTCGTTTATCGGTAACTTTACTTGGAGCTATATTTTTATTCGCCACATGATATGTGTTTTGCTTGGAGCGTCTTGCATGATATTAGTCTTTGCTTTTTGTTTTCCACAATCATCCTTGCTGTACACACCTTTTGGGAGAAGCCCACTTGATTGTAATTTATTAGAATACTCTATGTGCTTCACTTATATCCTTTGAGCTAGATAGTTTTTGCTCTATTGCTTCACTTATATCTTTTAGAGCACGGCGATGGCTTAATTTTTTAGAAATTGTTAGTCGCTCATGCTTCACTTATATTATTTTGAGAGTCTTTTAGAACAGCAAGTTATTTGCTATGGTTATAAAATTGGTCCTACAATGGTGGGCATCCAAGTTGGGTATAATAAAAACTATCATAGGAAGTGAATTGGATGCTATGATAAATTTGATACTTGATAATTGTTTTGAGATATGGAGGTAGTGATATTAAAATCACGCTAGTTGGGTGATTATGAATTTAAAGAATGCTTGTGTTGAAGTTAGCAAGTCCCGTAGCATGCATGTATGGTTAAAGTTGTGTAACAAATTTGAAACATGAGGTGTTCTTAGATTGTGCATCCTTATGAGTGGCGGTCGGGGACGAGCGATGGTCTTTTCCTACCAATCTATCCCTCTAGGAGCATGCGCGTAGTGCTTGGTTTTTGATGACTTGTAGATTTTTACAATAAGTATATGAGTTCTTTTGACTAAAGTTGAGTCCATGGATTATACGCACTTTCACCTTTCCATCATTGCTAGCCACTTCGGTACCGTGCATTGCCCTTTCTCACCTTGAGAGTTGGTGCAAACTTCGCCGGTGCATCCAAACCCCATGATATGATACGCTCTATCACACATAAACCTCCTTATATCTTCCTCAAAACAGCCACCATACCTACCTATTATGGCATTTCCATAGCCATTCCGAGATATATTGCTGTAACGCCCCGGATTCGTTGCACTAGGTGTCCGCCAGTTATTCGCCATCATTGCCATGTCATTTTCTTGCGTGTTGCATTTTATCATGTCATCATGTGCATTTCATTTTGCATACGAGTTCGTCTCATGCATCCGAACATTTTCCCCGTTGTCCGTTTTGCAATCCGGCACTCCTATGTTCCCCGGCGCCCCCTTTTACCTCTTTTCGTGTGCGGGTGTTAAAACTTCTCGGAATGGACCGATGTTTGCCAAGAAGCCTTGGTATAGCACCGGTAGACCACCTGTCAAGTTTCGTACCATTCGGAGTCCGTTTGATACTCCAACGGTTAACCGGGTAACCGCAAAGCCCTCTTTGTTTGCAGCCCAACACCCCCTCCAAAGTGGCCCCAAACCCAGCAAACTCCCCTCCATGCTCTCGGTCGTTTGATCACGACCGCGTGGCCGAAAACCGCTCCTCATTTGGACTCTCCTAGCTCCCTCTATCTATAAATATGCCCCTCCCCCCGAAAATTTGCGGTGCAAACCCTAGCCTCCTCTTCCTCTGCGCCGTCGGACACTTCTCCCCCGCCGTCCGGACATGTCCGCCGCCGCCCCTGCCCAACCCAGAGACGACACCTGTCCGTCGCCGTCGTCCCCGCGGCCGCGGCCCGCCGAGCCCATCACGGGCACGCGCGAGCCCGACCGCGCCCGCTGCCGCGCCCCGCCG
>NC_041387.1:526464425-526471249 GCF_002162155.2 Triticum dicoccoides | reverse complement strand
GGCGCCCGCGCGAGGCCGCCCAGCCTCCCGCGCCTCCCCGATCCGCCCCGCCGCCGGTGCGCCCGGTCGCCGCCGCCGGCCACTCGGCCTCCGCCGCCTCCTCTCGCGCCCCACCTCGCCGCCAGCGACGCCCTCTCGTCGGCCGCGCCCGGATCCGGCGGGATCCGCCCCTCTCCGACCCCGCCGACCGCCTCCCCGTCCTCTACTCCGGCGAAACTCCGGCCGCTTCGGAATCCGCGCCGCCCCGATCTGGATCTGAGAGGATAAGGTTGACCCCGAAATCCTCTTTAAGTCCCGAAATATTTGACATTATCATGCCATGTTCATCGCATCATAACTCCATGCGTACTGATCTGTTTCGTGCGTGTAATATGTCCAATTGTTCGCCTCGACGAGTACTTCATTTCATTCCATTGCATCATTTTCATTTGAGCTCATCGTGATGCCTGAAATGCTGTTGGAAGAGTGCATCTTGCTGTTAATCTGCTGAAACTGTTATAACATGCTCATTTATCATTTTTGCCATGTTTGATATGTGCATCCTATGAGGTTGATGTCTACATGTGTTCTGATCTATGCTATGCCATCTTCACAGTGGTGCCATCCATGTATTTTTGTGAGTCTTGTACTGAGTGCATCAAGCTTGTTAAGTAGGGTACTTGCTGTTACTGTTTTGCTAGGCTGATTCTGTTATATTTTGTTGCTATGTAAACATGCTTCTACTAGTCATTCTATGCATATTCTGGAGATGTTCACTAAGGATGTTTTGTTATACATGTCATGCCCTATCCAGTCATGCCCCTGGTTGCATTTATAGCCTACTGTAGCTTGTTGTTATCTTGCTCCAAAGTTGCTAAATAATGTTGCTGTCAGCCTGTTAACATTAAGTTCAGTTTTGGCCATGTGTTTTGCTAGTGGTCCATGCATCCTATGAACTTGCTCTTGACGTGCTTAGCTTCATAAACATGTATTCTTACTGTTGGTTTCCTTGCCATGCCATGTATTGCTCTGTGGTGAGTGGTTCAAGCTCACCAACATGCCTACTTATTGTTGTTCCTGCCATGTATGAATCTGTCATATCTTTTGCCATGTTTACATGGGTGCCATCATATCTTCTGATCCTTGTTGGCTCATGGTCAGTAAGGGACTTTTGTTCTATGCAATTAGTAGATTCATGCCATGCCTTTGTTTGCCATGATATCTTCCTGTAACATGTTGTTTGATAGCTCTAAACATTGCAACCTGATGTTATTTCTGCCAAGCCTGAAACTGTTATAATTTGCAATCTTTCCATGTCTTTTTGAGCATGTTCTAGTGATTTCTGGAGATAGCTCAGTGTTCATGTTTTGTCATGCTTTACCTGTACTTCATGCCCATGCCTTTTGTTATTATGTTGGGGTGCTGTAGCTTATTGTTTTGATGCTTGCAATATGCGTAGTTGCTGTTTTGGACAGATTGTTGTTATGACTTGTATAGGGTGTATGTGTTGAACCGTTGCTCCGTTTTGAGTGTGCTCTATATGAAACTTGCTTGATTTTGCATGTAGTTTCATATTATCATGTTGCATCCTTGTTTTGGTGTGTTTGCTTGATGTTTGTTTGCATTTTTCCATCAATGCCATGTTTAACTTGTTTTGCTCATATCTTCTAGGCCGTAGCTCCGAACTAAATGAACTTTATATGTAGCTTGACTAGAATTTCATGTAGATCATTGTTGCATCTTAACTTGCTATTTAACAACTTGAACATAAGGTTTATTCAGTTCTGGACCAATTTCTAAATTTGCATATGAGAACTTACCGGAATTGTTATATGTTGTTTCCGGCCTCTTTTACAGTTGGCTTGATGTGTTGTTCTTGTTTGCATCATCTCTTGCCATGAGTAGCCTCATCTAGCTTTCTCATGCATCATGCTTGTTGTGCATCATGTCTTGTTCATGTGTGGTGTGTTTACCATGTTGTGTGCTTCTTCTCGATAGTTCCCGTTTCGTTGCGATCGTGAGGATTCGTTCATCTACACTTGGTTCGTCTTCGTGGCATCATCTTCTTCATGGACTCGTTCTTCTTCCTTGCGGGATTTCAGGAAAGATGACCATCACCTTGGATCTCACTACTATCATTGCTATGCTAGTTGCTCGTTCTATCACTATGCTGCGTTACCTATCACTTGTTCCTCAAGCCTCCCAAATTGCCATGAACCTCTAACCTTTGACACCCTTCCTAGCAAACCGTTGCTTGGCTATGTTACCGCTTTGCTCAGCCCCTCTTATAGCGTTGTTAGTTGCAGGTGAAGTTGAAGATTGCTCCATGGTGGACAGGGTTATGTTGGGATATCACAATATCTCTTATACTATTAATGCATCTATATATTTGGTAAAGGGTGGAAGGCTCGGCCTTATGCCTAGTGTTTTGTTCCACTCTTGCCGCCCTAGTTTCCGTCATACCGGTGTTATGTTCCCGGATTTTGCGTTCCTTACGCGGTCGGGTGATTTATGGGACCCCCTTGACAGTTCGCTTTGAATAAAACTCCTCCAGCAAGGCCCAACCTTGGTTTTACCATTTGCCTCACCACCACCTACTTTTCCCTTGGGAGTAATTAACCCAAGGGTCATCTTTATTATAGCCCCCCGAACCAATGCTTGTCTAAGTGTTGGTCCAAACTAGACCACCGTGCGGGACCATCCCTTGGCAACTTGGGTTACGTCGGTACCTGTACGCTTAGCTTATCCGGTGTTGCCCTGAGAAGGAGATATGTGCAGCTCCTATCGGGATGTCGGCGCATCGGGCGGTCTTGCTGGTCTTGTTTTACCATTGTCAAAATGTCTTGTAAACTGGGATTCCGAGACTGATCGGGTCTTCCTGGGAGAAGGAATATCCTTCGTTGATCACGAGAGCTTATCATGGGCTAAGTTGGGACACCCCTGCAGGGTTATAAACTTTCGAGAGCCGTGCCCGCGGTTATGTGGCAGATGGGAAGTTGTTAATGTCCGGTTGTAGATAACTTGACACCAGATCCGAATTAAAATGCATCAACCGCGTGTGTAGCCGTGATAGTCTCTTCTCGGCGGAGTCCGGGAAGTGAACACGGTTTCTGTGTTATGTTTGACGTAAGTAGGAGTTCAGGATCACCTCTTGATCATTGCTAGCTTCACGATCGTTCCGCTTGCTCTCTTCTCGCTCTTATTTGCATTGGTTAGCCACCATATCTTGCTTAGCCGCTGCTGCAACCTCACCACTTTACCCCTTCCTTTCCCATTAAGCTTTGCTAGTCTTGATACCCATGGTAATGGGATTGCTGAGTCCTCGTGGCTCATAGATTACTACAACAACAGTTGCAGGTACAGATTATGCGATGATCATGACGCGAGAGTGATGTTTGCTTGATTTGGAGTTCTTCTTCTGCTTTTTCTTTGATCAGGGGATAGGTTCCAGGTCGGCAGCCTGGGCTAGCAGGGTGGATGTCGTTTGAGTTTCTGTTTGTGAGTCATACGTAGTCGGATGGTGCTCTTATGTAAGATGATGTTGTATTCGTGTGGCATTGTATGCCTTTTGTATGTATCCCTACCTATTTATGTAACGTTGATGTAATGATATCCACCTTGCAAAAGCGTTTCAATATGCGGGGCTATCCTTGGTGGGACCTTCGAGTTCATTTTGGATAGGGTCGCATATTGGGCGTGACAAGTTGGTATCAGAGCCTCGACCGACCTAGGAGCCCCCTTGATTGATCGTGTAGTTTGGCCGTTGTTGAGTCTAGAAGAAAACTGTTTTCGGAGTCTAGTTATATCGGAGAGTAGGAATTCTTTTTACTCCTCAGCCCCTTCGTCGCTCTGGTGAGGAACCTTGACGTAGGTGTTTTGAATTACTCCTCTTCCCGTTCAAATTTTTTCTTTAGGATCACGTGGTTAGTTTCGTGAGTTGTCCATCCTCTTTTGTCTGGTGCATTCCTCGTCAAGCTGATTCGAACCTCTCTCTCTTTGGGAGATCAATCCTCAGCTCTTTTCGATCGATGTTGTTTCCCTGTCCGAAGTTGTCCTTGTTTTTATCAACCGCCCTCCCTTCTTCTTCTCGAATCCGGAGTCCGTAATCGAGTATCCATCCTACTCGTGCGAAGTCTTTGCTTTCTTTCCTCAATGATTTCAACCGGTGTTTTCTCTTCAAGATATTCGTCGGTTCCCCCTTCCAAGTTGCCTTTGTGTTTTTCCCGCCCTCCCACCCTCTTCTTTCCAGAGCCTGAGTCTGTTTCGAGCATCAATTTCATTCGTGTGGAGCCTCTTCAGTCTTTCGCCAATTGTTTCAACCGGTGAATTCTCTTTTGTTTGGCATTCTTCATCTCGTTTCTTCTCCGGTGGACTTAATTCAAGTTTTTTGGATTGATCATATTCTTTTCCTCGGCTCAAGTATTTTCCCTGCTCGTTCGCCTCTCGTTAGTTTATCCTCCCGGAGTGCTCAAGACATCTCAAGAGATTCGTCTGTGTTCGAATTAATTCGAGGTTGTCACCTCATTAAAATATTTCAATTGTTCTGGTGCATCATCTACCTCTTCAACATCCCTTTCCAATGGTGTTTTTTTTCTTCTCTTCAGTGGGCCCTAACCCACAGGTCTTTTCCCAGGATCTTACCTGACTCTTCTAATTCCCCCGGAGTCATTCATAATTCTTTTCAAGTGTGACGTAAGAATGAATTTCATCAGTCACATGCCTTCTTCAAGATCGCTTTTAAATTCTTTTCATTGTTGGCTCAACCTTTTGGTTTTTATTCTCCCGGAGTATATCAGTAATTTTGGTGGTGTTTCTCATCGTCATTTGAAGATAGAAGAAGAGTTTTTCCTCTAATTCTTGTCCGTTCTTCCGAAGATTCATGGTTCTAGCTTCATGTTATCCTCTCATATTATTCCATTTGTCAGATATTCTTTTCACCCATCTGGAGTATTTCAGGAGTTGATTTCCGTTTCTTTTCACCGGAGGCATCATTCCAGAAGAATTCTTCGTCCTCACATTCCAGCTACCGTCATCCAATTATCCAGGTGCTTCGTTCAAGTATTCTTTAATCAGCTTGTTATCTCTTCGTTCTTTTGTATCTAAATCCCCTCTAGCATATTGGTTCTTCTAATTCTTCCCGGTGATTCATTCTCTTTCACCAGTCAATTTTGAATTGTTCCGGTGGTTCGTTCAAGATTCTTTTTCCTTGATTATCCTTTTAATCCATTCATTTTTCAATCCTACCAGTGGTTCATGAAGACCTTCTCAAGTTTGCGATATGTCACTTCTCAATCCTTTTCAAGAAGAATAAGTAGTATGCAAAAATCCATTGCTTGTCGTCAATTTTATTTGATGAAGGATAAGCATACAATATATCTTATTCTTATATCCTCCAAATGAGTAATCCCTTCCTTTGGAGTTTGTTCTTGATGAATAAATTCTAGTTTCAAGTGTTTCATCTTTTCTTTTCTGGAGTTCATTTCCTCGGCCATCTCGTCGGAACCTCCATCTAAATCATCGCAAGGCTCATCTTATTCTTTCATCCTTCATTCTATCTCATCATCCTTTTGTCACCGGAGTTCTTCATGGTGGTTCTTCATGATTTAATTCATTCTTCAAGAGTTCATCAAGATTCTTGTTCAAGGAGTTCTAGTATCTTTTGTTCTTGCATCTCGAGGTGCAATTAATTCTCCGTTTTCTTTTGAAGTGGAGTTTTGCATTTCTTCGTTCTTCTCAGCTATCAAATCATTTCCGTTTGTGGTCGGTTATCACCTTATGATCTTGAGATGTTACCTATAAGACCACAACAAGCTTATTCTTTCATTGTTGATCTTCTCAACAACTCCATCCAATCCTTCCTTCTAAGTTCTTTTCATTCTATTTCAATTCTTTCTGGAGGTTTTGTGTCATGTCTTCATCAAGTATCATTCCGTCCTCTCAAGCTCGTGTTCTATTCCTTCATGTTTCAATAGGACTGCTGCCTAAATCTTTTCAGTCTTATTCGTTTCTTATCTCATTCTAACCGGAGTGGTTTCATAGTCTATCTGATTCCGTGAGCTTTCGATTCTTGTCCTTCTCGTCGTTCCTCTCTTCTTCTCAAGTGCTCTCGATTCTTTGCTTCTTCTCTTGAGTTCTTGTTTCACCTCACCCCTTTTCCCTTCCGTCTCGGTCCTAAGATCTCGGGACGAGATCTCTTGTTAGTGGAGGAGTGTTGTAACGCGCCGGATTCGTTGCGCCAGGTGTCCGCCAGTTATTCTCCGTCATTGCCATCTCATTTGCTTGCGTGTTGCATTTTATCATGTCATCATGTGCATTTCATTTTGCATACGAGTTCGTCTCATGCATCCGAGCATTTTCCCCGTTGTCCGTTTTGCAATCCGGCACTCCTATGTTCCCCGGCGCCCCCTTTTACCTCTTTTCATGTGCGGGTGTTAAACTTTCTCGGAATGGACCGATGTTTGCCAAGCAGCCTTGGTATAGCACCGGTAGACCACCTGTCAAGTTTCGTGCCATTTGGACTCCATTTGATACTCCAACGGTTAACCGGGTAACCGCAAAGCCCTCTTTGTTTGCAGCCCAACACCCCCTCCAAAGTGACCCAAAACCCAGCAAACTCCCCTCCATGCTCTCGGTCGTTCGATCATGATCGCGTGGCCGAAAACCGCTCCTCATTTGGACTCTCCTAGCTCCCTCTATCTATAAATATGCCCCTCCCCCCGAAAATTCGCGGTGCAAACCCTAGCCTCCTCTTCCTCTGCGCCGCCGGACACTTCTCCCCCGCCATCCGGACATGTCCGCCGCCGCCCCTGCCCAACCCGGAGCCGACACCTGTCCGCCGCCGTCGT
>NC_041387.1:526353972-526464202 GCF_002162155.2 Triticum dicoccoides | reverse complement strand
CCCTCCGCCGCCCCGCCGGCGCCGGACCCCGCCGCCCGCGCCCGCGAGCTCCCGCGCTCGCCGGAGCCCGGCCCCGGCGCCGCGCTCGCCCCTGAGCCACCGCCCGCGCGAGGCCGCACCGCCTCCCGCGCCTCCCCGATCCGCCCCGCCGCCGGTGCGCCCGGTCGCCGCCGCCGGCCACTCGGCCTCCGCCGCCACCTCTCGCGCCCCACCTCGCCGCCAGCGACGCCCTCTCGTCGGCCGCGCCCGGAACCGGCGGGATCCGACCCCGCCGACCGCCTCCCCGTCCTCTACTCCGGCGAAACTCCGGCCGCCTCGTAATCCGCACCGCCCCGATCTAGATCTGAGAGGATAAGGTTGACCCCGAAATCCTCTTAAGTCCCGAAATATTTGACATTATCATGCCCTGTTCATCGCATCATAACTCCATGCATACTGCTCCGTTTCTTGCGTGTAATATGTCGAATTGTTCGCCTCGACGAGTACTTCATTTCATTCCATTGCATCATTTTCATTTGAGCCCATCTTGATGCCCGAAATGTGCTGTTGGAAGAGTGCATGTTGCTGTTAATCTGCTAAAACTGTTATAACATGCTCATTTGTCATTTTTTCCATGTTTGATGTGTGCATCCTATGAGGTTGATGTCTACATGTGTTTTGATCTATGCTATGCCATCTTCACAGTGGTGCCATCCATGTATTTTTGTAAGTCTTGCCATCCATGTATCTTCACAGTGGTACTTGCTGTTACTGTTTTGCTAGGCTGATTCTGTTATATTTTGTTGCTATGTAAACATGCTTCTACTAGTCATTCTATGCATATTCTGGAGATGTTCACTAAGGATGTTTTGTTATACATGTCATGCTCTATCCATTCATGCCCCTGGTTTCTTTTATAGCCTACTGTAGCTTGTTGTTATCTTGCTCCAAAGTTGCTAAATAATGTTGCTGTCAGCCTGTTAACATTAAGTTCAGTTATGGCCATGTGTTTTGCTAGTGATCCATGCATCCTATGAACTTGCTCTTGACATGCATAGCTTCATAAACATGTATTCTTACTGTTGGTTGCCTTGCCATGCCATGTATTGCTCTGTGGTGAGTGGTTCAAGATCACCAACATGCCTAATTGTTGCTCCTGCCATGTATGAATCTGTCATATCTTTTGCCATGTTTACATGGGTGCCATCATATCTTATGATCCTTTTTGGCTTATGGTCAGTAAGGGACTTTTGTTCTATGCAACTAGTAGATTCATGCCATGCCTTTGTTTTCCATGATAAGTTCCTGTAACATGTTGTTTGATAGCTCTAAACATTGCAACCTGATGTTATTTCTGCCAAGCTTGAAACTGTTATAATTTGCAATCTTTCCATGTCTTTTTGAGCATGTTCTAGTGATTTCTGGAGATAGCTCAGTGTTCATGTTTTTTCATGCTTTACCTGTACTTCATGCCCATGCCTTTTGTTATTATGTTGGGGTGCTGTAGCTTATTGTTTTGATGCTTACAATATGCCTAGTTGCTGTTTTGGACAGATTGTTGTTATGACTTGTATAGGGTGTATGTGTTGAACCGTTGCTCCGTTTTGCGTGTGCTCTATATGAAACTTGCTTGATTTTGCATGTAGTTTCATATTATCATGTTGCATCCTTGTTTTGGTGTGTTTGCTTGATGTTTGTTTTCATTTTTGCATCAATGTCATGTTTAACTTGTTTTGCTCATATCTTCTAAGTCGTAGCTCCGAACTAAATGAACTTTATATGTAACTTGACTAGAATTTCGTGTAGATCATCTTGTTGCATCTTAACTTGCTCTTTAACAACTTGAACATAAGGTTTATTCAGTTCTGGACCAATTTCTAAATTTGCATATGAGGACTTACCGGAATTGTTATATGTTGTTTCCGGCCTCTTTTACACTTGCCTTGATGTGTTGTTCTTGTTTGCATCATCTCTTGCCATGAGTAGCCTCATCTAGCTTTCTCATGCATCATGCTTGTTGTGCATCATGTCTTGTTCATGTGTGGTGTGTTTACCATGTTGTGTGCTTCTTCTCGATAGTTCCCGTTTCGTTGCGATCGTGAGGATTCGTTCATCTACACTTGGTTCGTCTTCGTGGCATCATCTTCTTCATGGACTCGTTCTTCTTCCTTGCGAGATTTCAGGAAAGATGACCATCACCTTGGATCTCACTACTATCATTGCTATGCTAGTTGCTCGTTCTATCACTATGCTGCGTTACCTATCACTTGTTCCTCAAGCCTCCCAAATTGCCATGAACCTCTAACCTTTGACACCCTTCCTAGCAAACCGTTGCTTGGCTATGTTACCGCTTTGCTCAGCCCCTCTTATAGCGTTGTTAGTTGCAGGTGAAGTTGAAGATTGCTCCATGGTGGACAGGGTTATATTGGGATATCACAATATCTCTTATACTATTAACGCATCTATATATTTGGTAAAGGGTGGAAGGCTCGGCCTTATGCCTAGTGTTTTGTTCCACTCTTGCCGCCCTAGTTTCCGTCATACCGGTGTTATGTTCCCGGATTTTGCGTTCCTTATGCGGTCGGGTGATTTATGGGACCCCCTTGACAGTTCGCTTTGAATAAAACTCCTCCAGCAAGGCCCAACCTTGGTTTTACCATGGGGTGGATTTCGACGAAGTTCTCGCAAAGATGCGCGAAAACCGCCATTGTCAGAATGGCGTTGGGGGTGAAGTCAAGGAGATGGAGTCCGTATGTATTCATAACGTCGCAGAAGAAATCAGAAAAGGGCGGGCAGAGCCCGCAGTAGAAGAACACCGGAAAGAAATGATACCCTTTTGGGCACCGCTTCGAGGTGGAAGCTTCGGCGGAGAGCGCCGGCGTGCGCGGATGCGCCCGCGTCTCCGTCGACCAGAAGAGATAGAACTCCTCCCGCAGCGCCTTCGGGGTGAGCTCGGGGGGGAAAAGTGCCCGCTCCTTGCACAGCGCCTCGAGCCGCAGTGCCTCGGTCGACTTCGCGCTCTTCCCGGTCTTCGGAGCCATGGCGGAGGCGGTGGGGGAGCGCGGAGGCGTTGGTGGCGACGGCGGCGACGGGCGGCAGAGCGTTGCTCTCTTTCGGCTTGGGAAGCGGAGGGGAGCAGCGGAGCTTTCTGAGGAAGAAACCGCAAATGGCGAAGGTGGGGGAATGGCCCCTATTTCCCCTGCTTATAAAGAGGAGAGGCGAACGTTACGCCTTTCTTGATTTAAGAATTGCCCACGATCTCTCCCACGACGCCGCGTTTGACGCGTGCCATTACGAGAGGCTGCGGCGGATACGGAGTTGGATTTGGTGTGGACTTAGGCCGCGTGTGCCCGTGCCCTGTCTTGGGCCTGGCCCAACAGCGCTCGGCACCGTGTGTGGCCCAGGCCCAGGGGCTCCTGTCGGTGTACTAAAGTAGGGGTACCTTAGTATCCCAAATTTGTGCACGGGCAGTCGCAGCGTCCCGCGGCAAGGCTTGCCGGGCGTCCGCCAAGATCCTCCGCCATTCCTATTTGTGCCATTCAAGAACAAAGTGTTTAACTGAGAAGACAAGGCCCTGGCAAGAGGAGCTTGCCGGGAAGGACAAGACCCCGGCAAGAGGAGCTTGCCGGGAAGGCCAGCCAAGAAACTTGCCGCGACGCGCCGCGCGCCCCGGCAAGACCCGGCGAGCGACAAGCTTGCGGGAGCGACAAGACAACGACCGTGGCAGGGCGCTTGCCGAGGCGAAGCCACCACTCTGCGCCCACGCTCCAGCACATCCGACGACGTGTCGCCGCAGGATCATTCCAGGCGCACGTGTCGGGCGGCTGCGCAGCCAAGCGGTGCGAGGTGGCAAGAGGAGATGACGAGAAGGCCATCGTGGCGATCGGTGGCGCCCCTAACGGTCGTTTGGGCGACCGGACGGGCATTAAATGCCCTTGTCCCCTGCCGTCAGAGTTAGGTAGGGGGCACTGTAGATAGCGGTTGTACCAACCCCTCTTTTTACTTTTTTACCCCTCTCTCTACGTTGCCACCTGTCGGTGACCCCTTTAACCTATAAAAAGGAGGCCCACGCGCACGTAGAAAAGGTTCGACTCATTCGAAACTACAACACACCCACGCTCTCGAGCAAGAACAGAATAGAAAACACAAAGCAACAGTAGTAGTTTTACCTCTCCGGAGAGCTCCGAAGCTGGGTAAAATCCCTCGCGTGCCTAGCCTCGATCTGCTCTTCGTGCGCCTCCGCTCCATGCCGGACCGAGAAGGGGCCCTGCCCCATAGGTGCTCGTTTTCCCACGACAGGCAGTACGCCGACGCGTGCCCTTCCTCGTGGCAGACGACACACAGGGGCTTGAAGAGGCACATATTTTGGTAGTGCCCCAACCTGCCGCACTTGAAGCACTCCGGCCCGTCTGCCTCCTCCACGGGGATCGGAGCGTCAGCCGAACCCTTCGAAGCCGAGGGCCCGGCCGCCAGCAGCAACGGTGCCGAGCCGCCCCCCTTGTGCTTCGGCTTCTTGGCCAGCAGGTCCCCACTCCGCTCACCGCCCGGAGGGAGCAGAGACTCCTTCCTCTTGAGCTCTTTCTTCTGTTCCAGCCCGCGACGCCGGTATTCCTCCTCCTTCTTCTTCTTCTTGCGTTCACGCTCCTCCAGCTGCTTTCGTTCTTGCTCCGCAAGCCACCATGGAGGCGGCGGCCCCCGGCCCCTATCTTCCGCTGTCACATCCCTAGTTCTGGTCTGCTCTGGGTTAGCTAGTCTTGTGTTGCATCATGTTTAAATTTCTCCTAAACCTGAAATGGGGATCAACAAACCCTAGCACCACCCTGAAAATACCAGGTTCAACTGAAAAACATTTCAATGAATCCAAAATGCCCTTCACAAAAGTTCATCATTTTTGAATTGGTCTAGAACCTCTCCCAAAAATGGTGCACATTTTTCTAGGCCATTCTGGATTTTTGAATTAAATCATATTATATTTGCATTTGGGAATTTAATTTCTAATTAATATTTTAAATGCTCAAATAATCCCAAACTGAAATGTTTACTGTAGGATATATTCCCAACAGTGGTCATGAGCAGTTGCAAGATTTTTAGAGATGCTCTGGCATTTTTAATTAAGCCAAACACAGTTGCAGAAAATAGAAAAACAAAAAGAATTAGAAAAAGAGAGAGAGAGAAAACCCACCTGAGCTTACCTGTGAAGCCACCTGGCGGCCCAAGTGGCCGGCCCAGCCCACCAAGCCATCCTCCTGTCGCCTTCCTCCCCCTCGCCCCGAAGCAGCTCGGTGGCGAGTGCCAACGCCGCCCTGGCCACCTCCTGCTTGCCACCGACGCGCCCCCGATGCGTTTGGAGACGCCCTGCAACCCCCCTCTGCCTCTCCCCTCACTCTCTGTTCTCTCCCTCGCTCTCTAGCTCCTTCCCCAAGTGCGACCGAGCGCCACTGCCGCCGCCGTTCGCACCACCACGGCCACAGCTACCCCCCCTCGCCCCTCTGTTGTGCCCACAAGCTCCGCGTCGTCTCCCTCGTCTTCTCAACCGAGCAAAGCCAGCCGGGATGCTCCATAGCGTCGTCATCGCCACCGTATTCAACCTCGAGAGCTGGTCATCGCCGATGTCGATTCGCCATCGCCAAGCCGTCCCCGAGCAAGCCGAGCCCCTCATCGTGATCACTGTGAGCTTCGCCGTTGTTTCCCCCTAACCCCGTGGCCGAGCTCCCACCGTAGCCGCAATTTCCATTGATGCCCGAAGCACGCCGCCGCACGAGCTCGTCGCCGACGCAGCTCCAGTGACCATTTGGTCCTGGGCGTGCGTCCAACATGCTCACCTCCGCGCGTAGAGTCTCCCTAGCGTCTCGCCGCGCTCGTTTGCGCACCGCAGCGCCGGTCCCGCGAACACCCGAGCTCCGGCTGCCGCCTCGCTCGCCGCCGTCGTCGTTCCCGGCCATCTCAGCACCTACCACCGCCACCACTAGATGCGCGCGAGTCCCAGGAGCACGTAGATGCCCTCCGCCGCGAGTTTGGTCGCCCGTGGGCGAAACCCGAGCCGTTCCGCCGTGTCTGGCCTCGCCGGCGTCAAGTCGCCGGCGGGTTTGACTCGTTTGACCGCGGTTGACCTTCCCTGACATGTGGACCCAAGCCCTAATTAGTTAACTCGAGATTAATTAGAGCTAACTAATTTTGTTAACTAAACTAGACACTGACATGTGGGCCCCGTCCTGCTAACAGTCTGGTTAGGGTTAGATTAGCACTAACTAACTCAGATAGTTGACCGAGTCACTGACCAGTGGGTCCCCCAGGTCAGGTTTGACCTGGATGGCGCCTTTGACCTGCTGACCTCACCCTGACGTCAAGCTGACGCAGTAAATCCTTTTCTGGATTTATTCTGATATAGGAAATTCCAGAAATAACCAAAACTTCTAAAAATCATAGAAAATAATCTATAACTCGGAATGAAACAAGTTATATATGAAAAATGATTAGAAAAATCCAATCTATCCATCTGTACCATTTTCATGCATGTTAGAACAACTTATGACTACTGTTTAGGCCAAATCATATAATGGCATTTAAACCTTCACATATGGAGTTTGAATTTGAACCTAAGGTTCAAACCAACTTCATTTAACCTGTTGCTAGTTGCATTAGCTCAAATCACATCATATTGCCATGTCATGAGCATGCATCATATTGTGCATTGCATTAATTGTGTTTCTTTCTCAGTTGCCGGTAATTGCGCCCCCTCGATAGACGTGGTTCCAACGATTAATCAATGACACTGATGAAGAACTATACTATCTTCAGAAATGCCAGGCAAGCAAAACCCCCTTGTTCATTCCGATACAATCCCACTTTCTCGCTCCTGCTTTATTTTACTGCATTAGGACAACAACGATACAACTGTTACTTGCAGCGGTAGTTGAACCCCTTTATCCTCTGCATGACCTGTCATTGCCACAGTAAATAGATGAAACCCACTAGCATGAGTAGGAGTTGTTTGAGCCCTGATGTGCCTACTCATTCATGCTTGTTTGTCATGCCTGCTATTGCTTAGAGTTGTGTAAGGTCTGATTCATCGGGGATGAATTGGAATGTGGTGAACACGTCCTACTGTTGAGAGCTAAGTGTGTGAACACGAGTTGGTAAACGTAGCGGTGAGAGGCCATGTAGGAGTACATGGTGGGTTGTCTCATTGCATCCGTCCTCAGGAACTAAGTTCTGTGTTTGTGATCCATGAATAGCTACTACCACACATTGGGATCCTTAATTGACTCTCTCGACTTATTAATCAACCTGATCTCTGTCCAGGAGTTGCAACTAGTTTTTGGTGTTTGTAGGTAGTGTTAGTAGTCTACCAAGTGGCACCCAGTATCGGTGGGCTTGGGAAAGAATAGGCACAGTGGCCTGGTGTACCAAGTGGAACTCGGATGGTGGACTTGGGAACCCTGCACACATCGTTTGGGGCCGTGAGCGACACCCCGGCCGGATCTCCATGCGGATGGAACCCGAATAGGCGATAAACCTGGACTAGAGACTTGTGTGGTTAGTCAGGTTGTGGCCGACTCCCTCGCCAGGCTTCCGCTTGAAGGTTGCCGAGATACATGACGTGTACATGGCGGTAAGTGGCGAGAGCGTGTGTGAAGAAGTACACCCCTGCAGGGTTAATATGATCTATTCGAATAGCCGTGTCCGCGGTAAAGGACTTCTGGGTTGCCTGTACAGTTCATAGACAAGTGAAAGTGGATACTCTAAAATACGGAAGATAAGCGTGAGTGCTATGGATGGCGTTCTCGTAGGGAGACGGGAGCGGATCCATAGTGGTGTACTAATATGGTGAATATGTGGACTCGTGTGCGCCACCTCAAAAGAGTTACATTGCAGTCGTAGTTCAGGTTAGCCACCGAGTCAAAGCTGGCTTGCTGCAGTCAAACTCCACCATCCCCTTTGTTGATAATGATGCATATGTAGATAGTTCTGATGTAAGTCTTGCTGGGTACATTTGTACTCACGTTTGCCTATTTTATGTTTTTGTAGAGAGACTTCAGTCTCGGTAGTAGTTCCACGTGGACTTCGATGTTTAGCTGGTTACCTCAGCTACGATCTTGTGCCCTCGGCAGGATCTGGTAGATAGTCAGGCTTCTCAGCCTTTTTCTTTTGTAGATGTCTGTACTCAGACATGTTTAGCTTCCGCTTGTGCTTGACTTGTTTGGTTTGAATGTTGGGTCGTGAGACCCCTGTTTGTAATATCTCGCTCCTCGAAGCCTATTGAATAAAATACTTGAGTTGTAGAGTCATGTTGTGATGCCATGTTGTATCTGCACATATCGAGCATATTGTGTGTATGATATTGAAATGCTTGGTATGTGTGGGATCTGACTATCTAGTTTTTCATCCTTAGTAGCCTCTCTTACCGGGAAATGTCTCCTAATGTTTCCACCGAGCCATGGTAGCTTGCTGCTGCTCCGGAACACTTAGGCTGGCCGGCATGTGTCCGTCTTCGTTCATGTGTCTGTCCCCTCGGGGAAATGTCACGCGATGAATACCGGAGTCATGTTAGCCCGCTACAGCCCGGTTCACCGGAGTCCTGCTAGCCCAGTGCTACAGCCTGGATTCACTCGCTGATGACCAACACGTTCGATGCTGGGTCATGGATTCCTGTCCCTGTAAGTTTGTGCCACTTTGGGTTTACGACTAGCCATGTCAGCCCAGGCTCCTTACCATATGGATGCTAGCGACACTATCATATACGTGTGCCAAAAGGCGCAAACGGTTCCGGGCAAAGGTAAGGCGACACCCGTGGGGATACCGTGCGTGAGGCCGCAAAGTGATATGAGGTGTTACATGCTAGATCGATGTGGCATTGAGTCGGGGTCCTGACAGCTTTGGTATCAGAGCTTGACTGCCTGTAGGATTACCAAGCCAAACTGGTCGAAGTTGAGTCTAGAAATGCTTTAGTTATGTAAGGGAATTGATTGTGGGATGGAACGTAAGGCTCTTTTTACTCCTTATATCTTATGCCTTCTGATCTGAGTCATCCTCTTCTCTTCTACGGGGATTAAGAACTAGGCCTTCTCATCTATCTATCAGGATGACATGTTACTAATCCGTAGACTTATAGAATTGATAGTTTCAAATCTCAGTTCAGTTTTTACTACTTCTCTATGTTCATAGCTGGTCTCAGAACCTTGATATTGTGATGTTGAGTGGTCATGCCACTATTTTTCAAGATGTCTCAAATCATTTTGAGCATTTACAGCCGTTATGCTGTCCGAGTCATCCCAGGTCTCTAAATAGTCTGATGCATTTGCAAATCCTTTCTTTCCGTTCCCGATGTCCTTTTGGGCCAGATTAAGCACACTAACCGGTGCGTTGAGGTAATTTATTGCCTCGGTATATATGTTGGAGCTACTATTATGACCCTAGGCGTCTTATGAAACCATCTAGTAACCTAGCCATATTTTGTGTTCCCAGTGTGATGATTCTGGCTATCATTCTCGAAAGCATCCCGTGATGCAATTTAGTAGTAGGTATTCTACTCCTGGGTTGTTAAGCCCAAGGTTCACCCTACTTACCTCCTGTTGATAGTGTTTGCTAGTTCCCTTAGGTTATTAGTAACCTTTGCGATAGTCCTCGAGGTCCGTGGTATTTCCTTCTTCCAAATACTATGAACCGCTTATGGCGGAAGTTCCTCGCTAAACCGAAGGTTCACAATCAGAGTACTCTGGAGGAGTTCTCCATTCATAATTGTGAATCTGCCAGTTCTACCCTTTCGCATGGGTTATCCGGAAGAAATGTTGACCTTCGCTCGACATACTAATCTATGCATCCACAACTTCGAAAGATATATGTTCCTTTGAGTTGTCCCTCTTTAGTTGTCTTCTGACCTTCGTCTATCAATATAGTCAAGAGTATGTGTGCAATGGTTCATCGATGCCTATTACTCTTGTGGTCCGTCAAGCCATTCTATTCCGGAATGACTAGGAGAAACAAACTCCAGTACCTCTTCCATATCTGGGATTGGGTCAAAGTAGTTGTATTCCGCAGATCAAAATGCCAATCCAGCTTTTGATCTGTTCCACCTTGGAGTGTTACCATCTTTATGTCAAGAGTGTCATGAGAATTGCACCACCTCTTATAAATTCTTGACGCAGTAATACTTCTTGCCATCATTGTTCATTCCTCAGTACCCGTGTTATTGTAACCGGAATGCCGACAAGTGTACTGTGACGTGTGAATTTAATACTTCGAGCAACTCGTTGCTTGGTAGTAAATGGACAATATTCTCATTCTTAGCGTGTTGGTTATTAAATCATCATCCTAAGATTGATCCTGCTACCTAGTCCTTATTTCTGGTGCACTCTTCGATCAATGAGTTAGGATTGTGTCAACCCCTCACTCTTTTGATCATATCATCTTGCCCTCAAAAGCAAGATTGTTCTCGAGCTTAGTAACATATCGGTGGTTCGTGATGTCCGAATATCTTCTCGGAAGCATTACCAAGTTGTCACCTGACCGCTATGTTGAGTTTGTGAGCAAGTTGGTTTTTTGTAAACCACCCTTTCTCCAAGAATCTGTGTTGGATACCCCTGAGCTAGTTGGTTAAGCTCAACAACAATTTGGAGAGTTGGAAGATAAAAGCTTGTCTAACTTAGTTCATTTCCAAAAGGATATTCTGTGTTGTGTGTTTGTTGCAGGAAGATGATTTCTTCATCGATTGTTCCTCGTGATCAATTAATGGACCTATCATCTTAACCAAACTTTGATTTGAGTATGGGCTATCATCGAATCAAATCAGTACCAATGATGTTCGTAATGTTGTCTTACTCGTGGTTGATCCCTTGAGCATACACCATTACATCTTTTGGTCTGACCAATGCTATCACCGTGTTCACATGATGGAGGAAGTCCAGTGATATGGAAATTTCGATGAGTTGTTGTTGAGCCCATCAGCAGCATTTTGTCTCCCCCATGATTCATGTTGAACATCCAGCTAGTGTTGGAAACTTTGTAAGCAATGTCTTCATGTTCCGCTCATGAAGCTTATGCTTGGATGGAAGAAGTGACTTCCTTGAATTCATGTGCATTTGGTGCAAGTTGCCTCCGTGGGTTCGAGAAAGATTGTTTTGGTTTCCTCTGGTACCATCCCAAGTCAGTTATGCATGTGCGAATGTATTCTATGGTTTGGTAGATTAATTACCTCCACTCCATATGTATTCCCTAGCACACCAAGCCACTGATTGATTTGTTCAAGGAGAAGGAGTTCCTTCATAACAACTAGTCATGACTTATGTTAGGACTTCGTTATCCTCGATGATGGTTCCCAACCTGAACTCGGTAGTGTTTTGTTGTAAGACTACTGTGTGGCCGTTCTTGTCTTGGACAACATGCTCACATGTATGTAGCAGAACCAGCTCATGTTTTGGAGCTTACTATCGTAGTTCATTTCACGAGAATCTCGCAACATCATCTCGTCGAATTGTGTTGCAAACTTTCTTTTCAGATATACTGAGTCTGAAGTATCCTATTACCAATCGGATCTGAACTCAGGCAGATATGATGGTTGGAACATTCCCAGCATTTGCATTCTGTTCCGAGCTTGCACCTCAGTAACTACTGTCTAGGATCGTCTTCAAAAGTGGTCCTACCATGGGTCCCATCCATTTTCGATGATAAGAAAAATCATCCTTTGTGTTGTCCTCAACAAGGTAGTGCACATCACCCATTCGAATCCGGATATGCCATTTCTTTGAACTCCACCAAACGATCGATTGTGTTTGCCTTAGGCTGGTATAAAGAGTTTCAATGATCTAGATATCAAAAGTAATTCTTTTTGCCACTTAAGGTAATAACTCTACGAGTCACCTCCCCCAAGGTGCCCCGTTATGGAATCATGGCAACTATTTCCTCACCACCTTGACACCATCCACCATCTCTCTAAGCGTGGAATTGTTGCCCACCAAATCAAACCTCGTTGTTTGTTCTTCCATCCCTCTCGATGTGTTTTGTGTCTCAACTCGAGATGTTTCGACATCTCATTCCACGAGTTGATCTTGAGTGCTTGATCTTCGAGGAGATCGTTTCCTATAGAGTTTCTTTTTGTCGCCACCGTGTTGGATGAAGATCCTGAAACAAGGACGTTAAGATCAATTGGAGCAATGAACCAACATCTTCGGGAAGGGCAATTGGATCGACAAGTTCGTGTTAGTTAGTGTCCCCTCTGTCTTCTTACCTCACGTCTTGAATCTCGGGACGAGATTCCTGTTTAGTGGGGGTGAGTTGTCACATCCCTAGTTCTGGTCTGCTCTGGGTTAGCTAGTCTTGTGTTGCATCATGTTTAAATTTCTCCTAAACCTGAAATGGCGATCAACAAACCCTAGCACCACCCTGAAAATACCAGGTTCAACTGGAAAACATTGCAATGAATCCAAAATGCCCTTCACAAAAGTTCATCATTTTTGAATTGGTCTAGAACCTCTCCCAAAAATGGTGCACATTTTTCTAGGCCATTCTGGATTTTTGAATTAAATCATATTATATTTGCATTTGGGCATTTAATTTCTAATTAATATTTTAAATGCTCAAATAATCCCAAACTGAAATGTTTACTGTAGGATATATTCCCAACAGTGGTCATGAGCAGTTGCAAGATTTTTAGAAATGCTCTGGCATTTTTAATTAAGCCAAACACAGTTGCAGAAAATAGAAAAACAGAAAGAATTAGAAAAAGAGAGAGAGAGAGAAAACCCACCTGAGCTTACCTGTGAAGCCACCTGGCGGCCCAAGTGGCTGGCCCAGCCCACCAGGCCATCCTCCTGTCGCCTTCCTCCCCCTCACCCCGAAGCAGCTCAGTGGCGAGCGCCGACGCCGCCCTGGCCACCTCCTGCTTGCCACCGAGGCGCCCCCGATGCATCTGGAGATGCCCCGCAACCCCCGTCTTCCTCTCCCCTCACTCTCTGTTCTCTCCCTCGCTCTCTAGCTCCTTCCCCAAGTGCGACCGAGCGCCACTGCCGCCGCCGTTCGCACCACCACGGCCACAGCTACCCCCCTCGCCCCTCTGTTGTGCCCACGAGCTCCGCGTCGTCTCCCTCGTCTTCTCCACCGAGCAAAGCCAGCCGGGATGCTCCGTAGCGTCGTCATCGCCACCGTATTCCACCTCGGGAGCTGGTCATCGCCGATGTCGATTCGCAGTCGCCAAGCCGTCCCCGAGCAAGCCGAGCCCCTCATCGTGATCACTATCAGCTTCGCCGTTGTTTCCCCTAACCCCGCGGCCTAGCCGCAATTTCCATTGATGCCCGAAGCACGCCGCCGCACGAGCTCGTCGCCGACGCAGCTCCGGTGACCATTTGGTCCCGGGCGTGCGTCCAACATGCTCACCTCCGTGCGTAGAGTCTCCCTAGCGTCTCGCCGCGCTCGTTTGCACATCGCAGCGCCGTTCCCGCGAACACCCGAGCTCCGGCTGCCGCCTCGCTCGCCGCCGTCGTCGTTCCCAGCCATCCCAGCACCTACCACCGCCACCACTAGATGCGCGCGAGTCCCAGGGGCACGTAGATGCCCTCCGCCGCGAGTTTGTTCGCCCGTGGGCGAAACCCGAGCCGTTCCGCCGTGTCTGGCCTCGCCGGCGTCAAGTCGCCGGCGGGTTTGACTCGTTTGACCGCGGTTGACCTTCGCTGACATGTGGACCCAAGCCCTAATTAGTTAACTCGATATTAATTAGAGCTAACTAATTTAGTTAACTAAACTAGACACTGACATGTGGGCCCCGTCCTGCTAACAGCCTGGTTAGGGTTAGATTAGCACTAACTAACTCAGTTAGTTGACCGAGTCACTGACCAGTGGGTCCCCCAGGTCAGGTTTGACCTGGATGGCGCCTTTGACCTGCTGACGTCACCCCGACGTCAGGCTAATGCAGTAAATCCTTTTCTGGATTTATTCTGATATAGGAAATTCCAGAAATAACCAAAACTTCTAAAAATCATAGAAAATAATCTATAACTCGGAATGAAACAAGTTATATATGAAAAATGATCAGAAAAATCCAATCTATCCATCTGTACCATTTTCATGCATGTTAGAACAACTTATGACTACTGTTTAGGCCAAATCATATAATGGCATTTAAACCTTCACATATGGAGTTTGAATTTGAACCTAAGGTTCAAACCAACTTCATTTAACCTGTTGCTAGTTGCATTAGCTCAAATCACATCATATTGCCATGTCATGAGCATGCATCATATTGTGCATTGCATTGATTGTGTTTCTTTCTCAGTTGCTGGTAATTGCCCCCTCTCGATAAACGTGGTTCCAGCGATTAATCGATGGCACCGATGAAGAACTATACTATCTTCAGAAATGCCAGGCAAGCAAAACCCCCTTGTTCATTCCGATACAATCCCACTTTCTCGCTCCTGCTTTATTTTACTGCAGTAGGACAACAACGATACAACTATTACTTGCAGCGGTAGTTTAACCCCTTTATCCTCTGCATGACCTGTCATTGCCACAGTAAATAGATGAAACCCACTAGCATGAGTAGGAGTTGTTTGAGCCCTGATGTGCCTACTCATTCATGCTTGTTTGTCATGCCTGCTATTGCTTAGAGTTGTGTCAGGTCTGATTCATCGGGGATGAATTGGAATGTGGTGAACACGTCCTACTGTTGAGAGCTAAGTGTGTGAACACGAGTTGGTAAAGGTAGCGGTGAGAGGCCATGTAGGAGTACATGGTGGGTTGTCTCATTGTAGCCGTCCTCAGGAACTGAGTTCTGTGTTTGTGATCCATGAACATCTACTACCACACATTGGGATCTTTAATTGACTCTCTCGACTTATTAATCAACCTGATCTCTGTCCAGGAGTTGCAACTAGTTTCTGGTGTTTGTAGGTGGTGTTAGTAGTCTACCAAGTGGCACCCGGTACAGGTGGGCTTGGGACAGACTAGGCACAGTGGCCTTGTGTACCAAGTGGCACCCGGGTGGTGGACTTGGGAACCCTGCACACATCGTTTGGGGCCGTGAGCAACACCCCGGCCGGATCTCCTTGCGGATGGAACCCGAATATGCGATAAACCTGGACTGGAGACTTGTGTGGTTAGTCAGGTCGTGGCCGACTCCCTTGCCAGGCTTCCGCTTGAAGGTTGCCGAGATACATGACGTGTACATGGCGGTAAGTGGCAAGAGCGTGTGTGAAGAAGTACACCCCTGCAGGGTTAATATGATCTATTTGAATAGCCGTATCTGTGGTAAAGGACTTCTGGGTTGCCTGTACAGTTCATAGACAAGTGAAAGTGGATACTCTAAAATACGCAAGATAAGCGTGAGTGCTATGGATGGCGTTCTCGTAGGGAGACGGGAGCGGATCCATAGTGGTGTATTGATATGGTGAATCTGTGGACTCGTGTGCGCCACCTCAAAAGAGTTACATTGCAGTCGTAGTTCAGGTTAGCCACCGAGTCAAAGCTGGCTTGCTGCAGTCAAACTCCACCATCCCCTTTGTTGATAATGATGCATATGTAGATAGTTCTGATGTAATGGGTACATTTGTACTCACGTTTGCCTATTTTATGTTTTTGTAGAGAGACTTCAGTCTCGCTAGTAGTTCCACGTGGACTTCAACGTTTAGCTTGTTACCTCAGCTACGATCTTGTGCCCTCGGCAGGATCTGGTAGATAGTCAGGCTTCTCAGCCTTTTTCTTTTGTAGATGTCTATACTCAGACATGTTTAGCTTCTGCTTGTGCTTGGCTTGTTTGCTCTGAATGTTGGGTCGTGAGACCCCTGTTTGTAATATCTCGCTCCTCGGAGCCTATTGAATAAAATACTTGAGTTGTAGAGTCATGTTGTGATGCCATGTTGTATTTGCACATATCGAGCATATTGTGTGTATGATATTGAAATGCTTGGTATGTGTAGGATCTGACTATCTAGTTGTTCATCCTTAGTAGCCTCTCTTACCGGGAAATGTCTCCTAGTGTTTCAACCGAGCCATGGTAACTTGCTGCTGCTCCGGAACACTTAGGCTGGCTGGCATGTGTCCTTCTTCATTCCTGTGTCTGTCCCCTCGGGGAAATGTCACGCGATGAATACCGGAGTCCTGTTAGCCCGCTACAGCCCGGTTCACCGGAGTCCTGCTAGCCCAGTGCTACAGCGTGGATTCACTCGCTGATGACCGACACGTTCGATGCTGGGTCATGGATGCCTGTCCCTGTAAGTTTGTGCCACTTTGGGTTTACGACTAGCCATGTCAGCCCGGGCTCCTTACCATATGGATGCTAGCGACACTATCATATATGTGTGCCAAAAGGCGCAAACGGTCTAGGGCAAAGGTAAGGCGACACCCGTGGGGATACCGTGCGTGAGGCCGCAAAGTGATATGAGGTGTTACATGCTAGATCGATGTGGCATTGAGTCGGGGTCCTGACATCCGCGGGCTTTTCCGGCGCCTTGGCGAGCGCCTTCGCCCGCAGATCTTTCTCGCGCTGGCGGTCCGCCGCCGGGATCGGAGGAGACATGGGAGGCTTGTCACCACGGCGGGAGCCCATCCTCACCGCAGTGGCGAACGATCAGGAGAGGGGAGGGGGAGAGGCGGAGCGGTGAAGACGACGGGCAAGGTGCCCGAAGCACCGCACCTGAGAAGGTGATGCGGGAAACCCTAGCGACAGATCTAGGGTTCCTTTTGGCACCCACAGCCACCTATAAATAGGAGCTGGCGGCCGCGTCTTCTCCTCCGTGCTGGGACCGGGCCAAAGCGCAGGCACACAGCAGGCCACCGGGCCAGGCTGAGCAGGCCCAAACACAGCGGGGCGCCCCTGCACCCCCACTGGCACGGGGACGGGCTGGCTTGTCACTGGCCTCCCCAGCCCCACTGGCACGGGAACGGGCTGGCTCGTCGCTAGGCCCCCCAGCCACCCCCTAGTAGGTTGGGCCAATCGATCTGGCCCAACACCGCAACAGGCCCGCCCGACGGCTCCCAGGAAACCCTAGCCAGGTTCCGCGAGTCCCCGTCCCGGCCGGCCCTGCCGCCGCCGGCGCCGACCCCTATCAGCTCCGGCGAGCATGCAGGGACCAGAGGGAGCTCCGCCAACACCAGATCGCGGCGACCCACCTCCGGCATGGTGCACGAGCGGCCCTCAGGACCCGCATCCACCCCCTTCGGCGGACGCCAGATCCGTGGCGCCAGGCGGCGGCCGCCATGCCCACCTGGAGCAAAAGCACGCCGCCGGCCAGCCACGAAGGAGCCCCCGAGCTCCTCCGCACGGGCGACAAATTCACCCACCGAGCACCCAGCACTGGGCCTCGGCGAACCACCACCACCACCGTCACTTACCTGACTACTAACCTCGTCGTCGTCGGCGTCGGAGTCGACCCCCTCCAGCGCCTAGAACTTGCTACCGGAGAAGGGCGGGGCGAGGGGCCGCCCCTCGGACGATGCTCCCCACCGCGAGCGCCCCGCTGCAGGCCGCACCGCCGTCCAACCGTCTGCCTCCGCTGTGGCGCCCGCAGAATCGCCCCCTGAGACGCCAGACCGAAACTCCATCTGCGTCCCGATGTTGGTGTTTCAATACTGCTCGACACGGTGATTTTTGAGCCGAGGTTCCGATAGGTGGTGCTATTGACCATCCACGTTGATTGAGACTTCAACCCACGAAGGGTAATGGTTGCGCGAGTCCATGGAGGGCTCCACCCACGAAGGGTCAACGAAGAAGCAACCTTGTCTATCCCACCATGGCCGTTGCCCACGAAGGACTTGCCTCACTAGCGGTAGATCTTCACGAAGTAGGCGATCTCCTTGCCCTTACAAACTCCTTGGTTCAACTCCACAATCTTGTCAGAGGCTCCCAAGTGACACCTAGCCAATCTAGGAGACACTACTCTCCAAGAAGTAACGAATGGTGTGTTGATGATGAACTCCTTGCCCTTGTGCTTCAAATGATAGTCTCCCCAACACTCAACTCTCTCTCACAGGATTTGGATTTGGTGGAAATAAGATTTGAGTGGAAAGCAACTTGGGGAAGGCTAGAGATCAAGATTCATATGGTAGGAATGGAATATCTTGGCCTCAACACATGAGTAGGTGGTTCCCTCTCAGAAACAGCAAGTTGGAAGTGTAGGTTTGTTCTGATGGCTCTCTCCACGAATGAAGAGGAGGTGGAGGGGTATATATAGCCTCCACACAAAATCTAACCATTACACACAACTTGCCAAACTCAGTGGGACTGAATTGGTAAACTCGGTCAGACCGGTTTAGCAAATCTAGTGACCATTAGGATTTTCGGTGGGACCGACATGCAAGTCAGTAGGACCGATATGGTTAGGGTTAGGGCATAACGTAATCTCGGTGAGACTTATTACACAAACTCGATGAGACCGATTTTGGTAATCAGCTAACCAGAGAGTTGGTCAGGTAAACTCGATGGGACTGGTTCGCTCATTTCGGTGGGACCAAAATGTTATGAAAAGGAAACAGGGAGTTTACATTGCAATCTCAGTGGGACCGATCGCTCATCTCGGTGGTACCGAAAAGTTACGAAGGGAAACAGAGAGATTACAACCCCATCTCGGTGAGACCGAGATCCCTAGATGTGAGATCCCCCCTTAGAGGGATAAACTAACCTTGGGTTTTGTTGATGATGACTTCATGTAGGTATTGAAGATGTGGATGCTCAATGTTGATGTATATCATTTGGAGCAATCCCTTGGAGTGAGTTGCACTTTCAATACCTACACGGGTTAGTCCTACAAGGAACAAACAAGGATATCCATAGACATAGAGTTATGCTCACACAACATAATGTCTATGAGAGCATTAGTTTACCTTGTCCCTTGTCTTACCAACAAGAGGGTTTGTGACTCCTTGAACTAGTGCAAGATGTGGAAGTTGATTGCACTTGTTGTTGCCAAAATGATATGAGTGAAATATGTTGGCGGAGTCACCCTCAAGAACTCTCTAGTTCTTCTTCTTCGGGATCCACATCATCTTGATGGGAATCCTTGGATTTGTAGTCGTACTTGATGAAGTAGAGCTTGATGTAGTCTTGGGAACCCACTTGACCAAGGCCTCAGGAGCTTCTTCAAATGCATAAATCTCCTCTTCAAGCTTGTCCTTGCCCTTTTGGTTATGGTCTTGTGGTGGAAGATCATCTTGAGCTTGTGTCCCTTTGAAGGAAGTAGGACCATACTTCTCTTGTTGAGGAACAAACTTCGTCTTTGGGTATTGATCTTATTCCCACTCAACTCCATTGGCATTGAACTTTCGTTCAAAACCAACACCTTGCTTCTTCCGGTGCCTTCCTTGCTTGCATACAATTTCCTCAAATTGCTTACTCCCGGCAAGGCTTTTGTAAACACCTTTCTCTATAATTCCCTTCAATAAGCTATTTTCTAACTCAAGTGTAACTTGGCTAAGAGAATCATTAGTGGAATCAAGAGAACTACAAGAAGCAACAACATTTGATTTAGCATGATTATTGTTACTACTAGAGGAAGAATCCTTCTTGTTTTTGTTAGTAGACTTGACTTGAGGCATGTAAGTAGATAAGAGTAAACGCTTGGCAGTGTAAGAAGAACTTTTCTTATGAAGATCATCATTGATTGCCTTTAAGAACTCATGCTCTTTCTCAAGATTGAGCTTTTCAAAGCGTAACTTCTCATGAGTCCTTAAAAGTTCTCGATCATCTTCTAAGATAGTTTCATGAGCTAACTTAAGAGTGTTTAGTTCTTTAGTTAGAAGCTCAATCTTCTCCTTATCATTGTCATTCGTTTTATCTTGATTAGCATGATTAATTGATGTTTCATCATAGTATTCATCACTAGAGTTGTCAACAAGTAAATCATCATCACCTAGCAAGTCATCTTCATCACTATGAAATCAACATACTCGGGGTGTGTTACCTTTGGGCCTTTAGCCATGAAGCATCTTCCAAGTCCTTCATTTGGTGAATCAAATATGTCGTAGGAGTTGGTTGACACAAGTGCTAGACCGGCAACACCTTCATCTTGAGTATATTCGGAGTTGGAGTGGTAGCTTCTCTCGGAGTGATTGTCGGAGTCGGAGCCGGATACCCATTCACCAACATGAGCTTGATGTCTTTGTTTTGTGTAGCTCCTTGATGACTTGTCCTTCTTTTCTGAATCCTTGCTTCTCTGGGATGTTCTTCGTTCATAGCTATCATTTCTACTCCTCCTCTCTCTTGGTGGTGATTATTCTCTTCTACTTCTCCTCTTGGGTGATTCTTCTCTTCTTTTGTGGGGTGCCGTACACTCATTGGAATAGTGTTCGGGTCTCCCACAATTGTAGCAATTGCGCTCTCGGCTAGAAGATCTTTTGTCATTGTAGGACCTTGACTTGGAGCTTCTTTCTATGCTTCTACTCTTGTAGAACTTGTTGAAGTTCTTCACCATTAAGCTCAATTCTTCATTGAAGGTTTGTTTCTCACTTGATGATTTGGGGGCTTCACATGAGGCTTTGTAAGCACCAGTTGACTTGTTGTGAAGTTCCTCCTTATCCTTGAGTGACATCTCATGAGCAACAATTCTTCCAATGACTTTGGTTGGCTTGAGATCTTTGTAATTGGGCATCATTTGGATCAATGTGCACACGGTATCATATTTTCCGTCCAAAGCTCTTAGGATCTTCTTGATGATGAATTTGTCGGTCATATCTTCACTTCCTAAGCCCGCAATCTCATTTGTGATAAGAGCAAGCCTAGAGTACATTTCAGCGACACCTTCACCGTCCTTCATTTTGAACTTGTCAAGTTGACTTTGGAGCACATCCAACTTGGATTCCTTGACGGAGTCGGTACCTTCATGCATATCAATCAAAGTATCCCAAATTCCTTTGCATTCTCAAGACGGCCGATTTTGTTGAATTCTTCGGGGCACAATCCGTTGAAGAGGATATCACAAGCTTGAGCGTTGTATTGCAGCAACTTCAACTCTTCCGCACTAGCTTCACGGTTTGGTTCTCTCCCATCAAAGAATTCACCTTGCAAGCCAATACACACAATAGCCCAAACGGCGGGGTTATGTCCAAGAATATGCATTTTCATCTTATGGTTCCAACTAGAAAATTAGTACCATCAAAGTAAGGACATCTACGGTGATAATTTCCCTCGTTAGACGCCATACTCTCCTAGGTTGTGAAACCAACGCTATGACCACCAAAAGCTATGGAAATCAAAGCAAATGGATACCAAAGCTCTGATACCACTTGTAGGATCGAAAGTATGTCTAGAGGGGGGGTGATTAGACTACTTGACCAAATAAAAACTTATCCTTTTCCCAATTTTAGTCTTTGGCGGATTTTAGCTATCTTAGTACAAGTCAAGCAATCTTAACACAATTCAAGCAAGCATGCAAAGAGTATATGAGCAGCGGAAAGTAAAGCATGCAACTTGCAAGAATGTAAAGGGAAGGGTTTGGAGAAGTCAAACACAATTTGGAGACACAGTAATTTTTGGGCCATGGTTCCGATAGGTGGTGCTATCGTACATCCACATTGATGGAGACTTCAACCCACAAAGGGTAACAGTTGCACGAGTCCACGGAGGGCTCCACCCACGAAGGGTCCACGAAGAAGCAACCTTGTCTATCCCACCATGGCCGTCGCCCACGAAGGACTTGCCTCACTAGCGGTAGATCTTCACGAAGTAGGCGATCTCCTTGCCCTTACAAACTCCTTGGTTCAACTCCACAATCTTGTCGGAGGCTCCCAAGTGACACCTAGCCAATCTAGGAGACACCACTCTCCAAGAAGTAACAAATGGTGTGTTGATGATGAACTCCTTGCTCTTGTGCTTGAAATGATAGTCTCCCCAACACTCAACTCTCTCTCACAGAATTTGGATTTGGTGGAAAGAAGATTTGAGTGGAAAGCAACTTGGGGAAGGCTAGAGATCAAGATTCATATGGTAGGAATGGAATATCTTGGCCTCAACACATGAGTTGGTGGTTTTCTCTCAGAAATAGCAAGTTGCAAGTGCAGGTTTGTTCTGATGGATCTCTCCACGAATGAAGAGGAGGTGGAGGGGTATATATAGCCTCCACATAAAATCTAACTATTACACACAACTTGCCAAACTCGGTGGGACCGATTTGGTAAACTCGGTCAGAACGATTTAGCAAATCTAGTGACCGTTAGGATTTTCGGTGGGACCGACATGCAACTCGGTAGGACCGATATGGTTAGGGTGAGGGCATAACGTAATCTCGGTGAGACCAATTACACAAACTTGGTGAGACCAATTTTGGTAATAAGCTAACCAGAGAGTTGGTCAGGTAAACTCGGTGGGACCGAAATGTTACGAAAAGGAAACAGGGATTTTACATTGCAATCTCGGTGGGACCGATCGCTCATCTTGGTGGTACCGAAACGTTACGAAGGGAAATAGAGAGATTACAACCCCATCTCAGTGAGACCGAGATCCCTATCGGTGAGACCAATTTGCCTAGGGTTTGTGGCAGTGGCTGTGGCTTCTGAACTGGGCGGCGCCGGGTAGAAAGAATCGGTGGGGTCGAGTTTGACTTTTAGTTTAGGTCATATGTGGATATGAGAAAGTAGTTTATGGTTTTGGAGCATATCACTAAGAACTGTGGACCAAGAAACTCATAAAGCAACACCTCATCCCTCCTTGATAGTATTTGCTTTTCCTATAGACTCAATGTGATCTTGGATCACTAAAATATAAAGTGTAGAGTCTTGAGCTTTTGAGCTTGAGCCAATCCTTTTATCCTTAGCATTTTGAGGGATCCACTTTTCTCATCCATGCCATGCCATTCATTGAGCTTTTCCTGAAATATTAATCTTGGAATGATGTTAGCTCAATGAGCTATATGTTGTTAGGAATTACCAAAACCACCTAGGGATAGTTGCACTTTCAGTGGGGCACTACGGCAAAGTCTTCGGGGTGGCGGCCCCGGAGGCCTATGTGCCCCACATGGTGGATCGGGAGTACGCGCTGGAAGACGACCCTGACTTGTTTCCCGGGTTAGGCTGGGAGGAAGAGATGCCAGAAGCCAAGCCTTTTCAGGAGCCCAAAGGAAGCCTCACTAACCACGCTGGCAGAAACAACCATCGGGTACCGCTAATTCCTCAGGAGCAAGCTTATGCTAACCATGGGCCGCGGCAAGTTCAGGTCACAGCAGCGGACGGCTGCCCCAGCTCAGCAGCCTCCCTTCCTCCAGGAGGAGCACACTGGGGGCTGCAGGAGAGGGGCTGGGAACCAGGCCCCTCCCCGCGGCGCACGAAGCAAGGTGTTTCCCGGAGGTAGGCCCTCTGCCGGGGAGGTGCTGCAAAGCCTGCCCCCGGGAGAGGGCCCGTGGTCGTCGGGGGAACCGCTGGCGTCCCCTTTAACCCATTGGCGTCATCCTTGGTTTCCGGTCGCTGTCAATGGTGGTCAAGGGTGGCGCAAGGCGGGGCCCTCGTATGGCGATATGAAGCAAGGCCGGTACCTATGAAGAAGGCCCAGTGCCTATGAAGCTCGCCGCCCATGTAATAATGAGTTGGGGTTGTACATGCCCCGTAGTCTCCGGAGAGCCGCCCTCGGGCCTCGGGGGCTCCCTTCCATGCCCAGTGGCAGCACTTAGCTCCGCGCTGGTGAGAAGACATCGAAGACTAGACTGGGTGCTCGACGCGGCCTTTTGCTTTTTGCCCCCCTTTCTATGGTCGAGCTTCCTTGCTTCGGATTTAAGCTGAAATTGAATTTGTGTTTGCGTATGCGGGGAGGGTTGTCTTGTCTCGTTGGTGTGTTATTTCGTGTTCTGGTTTCTGCCCTAGTCCGGAGTTCGCACCAGCTGCCTCCCCCTCGCGAGCCTCTCGCGGGCGGGGCTGGGCTAAGCACACGTGCGCATGCCATCCTGCGGCCTGCACTTGCTCTCGCGAGGCTCTCACCACATGGTCAACAGGTCCCCCAGAGGGCCCTCGGAGGATCACGGCCTCGCAAGCCTACTCAAGGCTTGCCTGGGCTAAAGGTAAACTACAGCAGCTAACTCATCGTAGGGCCCATAACATCATGCAGGCGCACATTCGGCGTCGCTCCTAAAACATCTGGACAACAATCCTTTTTACATGAGGGGCTCCCCCTCCCAAAATGCTCTTACAACCTTCAGGGCCACGCCCGTGCTTTTTGTGTGCAGGGTAAACAGCAGGGGGACACAGGATCAGTCAAACATATCGCTCACCGCATCCTCTTGGTCGCCTCCAGAGGCATCACTGGCGCTGCTGTCACTGGCGCTGGCACCACCATCGCCATCATTGGCGTCATCTTCACTGCCATTCACCACATCACCTTCATCCGCGGCAACTATCACCCCGTCGTTATCAGAAGCAAAGGCCCTAACGAGCACATCCATGTTGTCCTCCACCCATCGCGCCAGGTCGCCCCGGTTGGCCTCGGGCACTAGGGCGATGACGGCGTCGAAGTTGAAGTGGGGATCTGCATTCTGAAGATGGCCGAAGACGCGGGAGAATGCATGCCCGAGCAGGCTGCGGCTCCTCTCCTCGACTAGCTGGCGAACCCTCTCAGACGGTTCTCCACGTGCGTCACCACGTCAGTGAAGAATCGGAGATGGCCGGTGTAGTTGGTCATGTGAGCATGCGGAGCATCCGCATCACAGATATTTCCTAGGACCGTGTTGGCCCTGTTCCTGAGCTCTTGTAGCATGGGGCCGTGCATGTGATACGGTGTCTGCCATTGAGGAATTTCTTCTCTATTCTGCCGCGCAATGGACTCAACCTCATCGACCCGCCGTTGAAGAAGAAGCAGCTCAGCACGGGTGGAGGCCAACTCAGACTGCACCGAGACCTTGGCGGCTGCGGCGGCCTCCGCGCGTTGCCTCGTTTCAGTCATCTTGGACCTGAGGGCAGCAGTCCTGCCTGCAGCCTCGGCTTCAATCAGCTCCAGCCTCTGGTTATACCTGCGCTCAAGATCCGTGCGAGATTCCGCCACGCGGCGGTCGACCTCCTCCTGGATTCGAGCCTCGCGCGCGCCGACCTCATCCTCCGCCTGGGTAACCTGGCGCTCCCTCATCTCCAACTGCTCAAGGTCAAGGTTGCGCTCAGCAGCCTCCAGCGTCAGCACTTCCTCGCGCCTCCGAAGCTCCTCCTCCTCGACAGGCTTCCCCTTTAGTGATGCAAGGGTGGCCTAACGTAGCTCCACCTACTGCTCCAGGGAAGCGCTCCAGGCTTTGAGCTCCCACGCGTGCTTCTCTGCTATCTCGCGTCAGTGGTCTGCTTCCCGAGCCTCTTCTATAGCTTGGGAGCAGCCCTTTCGTGAGGTTGCAAGGGATGCTTCGGCCTTCGCGTTGTCAAGCTCGCGCTGATGAGGCACGAGGTTGACTGCCACCTTCAGCTTGCACCGCTCCTCAACCAACTGCAGGCCTTTAGCTTCAAGGCACGCATCCACGTCTGCGAGCTCTCCACCAAGCTGGCCCATCATATCCATCGGGTTTCGGAGGAATTCTTGTCGAACAACGCTGCGCTCCCGTGCTCGCCTGAGCACATCGTCGATGTCGCCCTCCGCCACCAGCGGTAGCGGCGGTCCCTGAAGCGGTTCGCACCCTCTCGGCAGGGGGCTGGGGGCTAGCGCCCCCATGATCACCGGACAGGCTCCGCAAGGGACCTGGGCCTGCGCAAGTCCATCCCCAGAAGAAGAGCCAAGGACTGACGCCAACCATTCGCCGTCCACGATCAAAGGAGGAGCCCTGGGAAGGCTGGTCACGCCCCAGGCGAGGTTGCGCAAGGAAGGGAAGCAAGGGCGCAGGTTCAAGGCACCCCGTGGGCCTGCTTACTTCCCCAGCTGAGCCCGCGTCAGGGGCAGCGCACGAGCTCGGGACGCTCAAGGCCAGCGATGAAGGCGGTCCCGGAGGAAGTTGCTTCTTGGGAGACTCCGCAGGCTTGGCAGGGGGGATCCTGAAAGGCCACAGTCAAGAAAGGGAGCAGCGACTGAGGAATTGCAAGAAAGGGGTACTTACTCATCAATGGCAAAGTACTTCCTATGCTTCAACGGTCGGAAGGGGCGCCCACTGCCACTCGAAGACTCCTTCCTCTTGCGGATGGCGGCGAAGTCCACGTGGAACCAACCCAGGCGCACAACGTGACGAGCAGCGCGAGCCGCAGAATAAGAAGCGCCCAGGCGGCCAGCCTCAGGGGCGCCAAGTTGGGAGGAGCGATCAGGCACTACTTCTTGATGGCCTGCCGAGGCCTCGGGGCCTCCGGCCTCAGGAGCCGCGGGTTGCGTCCCCCCATTGACGACCGCCTCAAGGCGGGCTTCAAAAGCGCGGGAGGATGACACCTCGGGAGCCCCGTGCGACGTCAGCACCATGACACCGGAGCCTCCGGCCTCAAGCGATGCTTGCCTCCCTGCGCCCGTTCCTGGGGCAAGATCGGTGTTGGCGACGAGGAAGGGAGCCACGGCGATGGGATTCTCGCGAGGCCCCGCAAGGCCAGCCGAGCGCAACCCCCATTCGTCGAAGTGAGGCATTTGTCTCACAAACTCAGCCCCGCCAGAGTAGAGATACAGGAGGCTGCCCTCGTGCCGGATATCGCCTGGCGAGGGGTCGCCAGTCAAGACCTCAAGCACCTTCTTCAGCGTTTTGGGCGCCAGCTCCGTCTCCTGAATCCTCATGCGGTCCTGATATCTGGTCAGGGCCCACATCGGTCGGGGGTGGCGCTGGAGAGGAGCAATGCGACACTGGAGGAACTCCTTCACCACCCGGGGCGCAGTCACGCCGAGCTCTCTCAACCTCTCCAGTCGGCGCCAAATGAAGGAGGGTCTGGGGCTCATGAGCCTCTCGTGGCCCTAGCCCGGATTGGGGATAGCAGGCAATGTCGAAGGCGAGAGCAGGGGCTGGGCACTCTGACATCCACATATAGCCACCGCGTATGGAACCCACTCGTGGAAGGCGGAAGGCCAAAATCAATCCCCGAGGCGGCCGTCTCTGCCACGGCCTGGAAGCTCATGCACCCCAAGCATTGCAAGGGGTCGGTCAGGCGCAAGGAGAAGAAGTGGCGCAAGAGGGCAATGGAAGGAGCAATGCCCACCATGTCTTCACAGACAAAGGCAAAGACAGCAAGAAGGGTAACAAATTGAGGATCAAGATGCATCATATGGATCTGATAGTGGGAAATCACCGCATTGAAAAAGGCGGAGAAAGGGAACCAAGCCAGCCCACAGGGCGTCGACGAAGAATCGAACCTCCATGATGATCCTGTCGATGGAGGCATGGGATGTAGGCCAAGCCATCGTCTTTCCGCACTCGTTGAAGCTGGAGGCAAGCGCAGAGCGGACCTTGCCCAAGGCTTCCAGATGGAGCACCAGCAACCGGCCGACGGCAGGCTCGATTGCTGGAGGCGAACTGGACGAGGGCAGGGGCTTCTTCCCCTTCTCCTTGCTGGTTGGCACCATGACTATGGTGGGAGCAGAGCTCATATCAGATTGGGGGCCAAACAGAGGCTCGAGGAAGAAAGGGGAACAGGAAGCACACGGGCTGCGAAGGGGAAATAAATGTGTAAAGCTTCGTGGCCGCCTAGCCAGGCGGATATTGGGGGAGCGTCAGGAGGCAGAAATGCCCACGTCCAATCAGTCGCCACACGTTGACCAAGGCCGCATGCTGTTGGGGCCCGCGGCGCTCCACAGTTGCCCTTTGGCTTCACTGCTAAGCCAAGTCCGAGCGCGCCTTGGGCCCGGGGGCTACTATCGGCCTTCTGGGAATGGGGGTCCCCAGACTTGCCTGCCTGCGGCCTGTAGTGTGGCTCACCAGCGTCCCGGTACGGCCCATCTTCATCAACCCAAGTTCAAGACCCTTGCGAGGGGCCAAGCCTCGCGGGGCGGATGACACAAGGCCTCCTCAGGGGCGGCCTCACCAGGCAGGCTCGTGAGGAGGCGGAGAGATCAAAGCGAGGGGTACCTCGCGAGGTGCTCATGACGCAAACCATGACGATCAAGACTAGGTGGGTGCCATGCGGGTGCCAGCCTGCGCAGTGTCCTCGTTTCCTCTTTGGTGCAAAGGGGGCAAGCGCAGGCATGGAGTACCAAGGCATGAAGCAAAGGTTTCCATATTGGTGCAACGAGACCAAGATCAGCAGGGCGGTAGGACGGAGGTCACCGTGGAGCCCAAGACGGCGTCATCGCAGTGCCTTTGGCAGTCCAAGACCACCTTTAGTCAGGATAGCTTGTACTAGCTGTCCCCTTTCGAAATGGCCGTTGTTGGCTCCCTTCCCGCTCAATATTTGGGAAGAGGACCAGGGCCTCTATAAATAGGGATAGCCACAACAGTAGGAGGATCAGATCATCCAGAGCCAAGAGAGATGGATCGTTCGCTCTCAAAACACACCACCGCAAGAACACCCCGCCTCACGAGCCTGTTCTTCCTCTATACTGTTCATTCTCAGCCCAAGAGGCAATCCACCACACCACACAATGGATTAGGGTATTACACGATAACGGTGGCCCGAACCAGTATAAACCTCGTGTCTCTTGTGTTGTTCCTCTTGCTAGCTTAGATTCGCGGCGAGGTTGAGGCCGTGTTTCGGTAGGGAGAAGATCTTCGTGCGCTCCCTAGAGTTCGAACCTTAAGGGTTTTGCCGGAACCCGATATCCGACAGTCCGCTTCCCACTTGAGCCGGACATAGTTCGGCCAAGAGTCCCCTGACAAGGAGAGAGATTTTAATGAGTTTAATTAGCACGTCACCCAAGGGCGAGTGCTGAAAGATGTCCGTGGACCTAAACTCCAAGATCAGTGTCCAATTAGATCCGATGGGCGCGGATACACGCGGTTTGAAGCCTACGGCCTGAGATGAGTCTGAGGGTCCGATAACACAGACCTCATTGGAAGTGAAATCTGCGTTCGGCTCTATCGCCGTTGAGTGTACAGCTTCCGTGGCGGGTCCATCCCCCTGTCTTCGGATGGCGCGATCTGCACTGGATCTAAAGCCATGGCAGCTGCCACTACAAAAAAATACACTTCCGTGATGATACGTGTTTGTCATAGTAGGTCGCGTTTTTGTCATGCATGTACATCCATGACAATTTTAAGACGGAATCAAGATAGTCATACCTGTGCTGTCATAGAAGTGTTCCATGACATTAGCAAAATTATCATCATGGAAGTGTCCACTTCCATGACGATAAATCGCGCGTCACAGAAGTGCTTTCGTCAAGGGTGACCGACACGTGGCATCCACCATAACGGAACGCCGTTAAGCTATCGGGTCGGGTTTTGGATCCAATAACCCGTTAACAGCCCCGACCAATGGGGATTTTCCACGTGTAAAATCATCATTGGCTGGAGGAAACACGTGTCGACTCATCGCTGGGACAGATGTCATCCACTCATTGGACAAAAGACACCTAAGATACGTCGGCACATGGCACGGCCCAACAGAGACCCATTCCCATGAAAAGGCCTGCCCGTTTGACTTGGTCAAAAGGTGGTGGGCCTACCCATGGAAAGTCTATTAACGGCCTGTTCGCATATAGCCCATTTACAGCTCGCTGACCCAAGGCCCGTTACGCCCTATCTGAATTAGGCCCAGAGCGTCATCTGGGCCATCCAATATGATTCCAGCCTGTTTTCACTTCTGGTCCATGTATGGCCCATGACGTCTTTCGGCCCATATGAGGCCCTTTGTAACTCTTGGCCCATTAACAGCCTGCGGTGAAACTGGCCCGTAATGAACAGTGTATCACTTTACACCCATTAACAGCCCGTGGTGAAACTAGCCCGTAATGAACAGTGTATCACTTTATACCCATTAATGGCCCGTTATTCCGTTGGGCTGTTTCCAACCCATGTTATCTTTCGGCTTTATAAGAGCCCATTTATTCTTGGGCTCATTTCCAGCATTCGTTTAGTTACGGCCCGTTACTATCATTTTCTGCTTGTGGGCCAAATTCATCCCGCGGTTACAGTGGGCCCGTTTGTGGTCCGTTAATATGTTGGGCCATGTTCATAGCATCGTCAAATACGGCCTATTAATGATAGCCGGTTATGGTCGGCCCATGAACGAACGATTCCAACTCTAGCCCATTTACGGCCATAATGCGGCCTATTATTGGCCCATGTTTGGCCAATCGATCATACGGCCCGTACAAGGCCCATTGATGATATGGCCCGTAGAAGGCCCATTGTTTCTACGGCCCGTAGAAGGCCCATTGTTTCTATGGCTCGTAGAAGGCCCACTGCTACGGCCCATAGAAGGCCCACTGTTTCTACGGCCAGTAGAAGTCCCACTGTTTCTCCGGCCTGTAGGAGGCCCAGTGTCACTACAGTAAATATTAGCCCATGGTTATTGTTGCCTAGTTTTAAAAAATAGGTTATTGCAGCCACTAGCAAACCGCGGAAAAAGAACTGCAATGACTACAAGCAAACAAATAAACAGCACAACAAGGAAATAAATAAGCAAGCAACTTACGCTAGGCTATCACGGCTATCACACATATTACATCCACTGGGCATCAAAGTTCGCCACCAGTGCAAATAAACGCACCGACAAAAGAATATACAAAACTAAGAGCACTTCAAAAGGCATAGGCCTGGCCAGGTCAGGCCCCCCAAACAGCCGAAGAAGCTCTCAGTTGTGTCAATGATAGATGCATCAACACTAGATTTATGGCATGATGGTGCGCACAGCAGTCCTCTGACATCTTCATTGCATCTTTGACTTCAACTCGGAGCTGAGCTGAAGCAAGCCTTTCCGTTTTAAGTTGAGACTGAAGAAGTCGAACTGATTGAGGCAGCGACTGCACAGAGGTTGTCTCACACCTGCTGGTGAGTAGCTTCAACTCACTGTCTTCATCAAGACAGGACCTTGGGGTCATCTCGCTATCCTCAGGATGGTTTGGCTCACTATCTTCCCTAAAGTTCTGCCTGGCGTAAGAGATACAACTCTGAAAGAGAAACAAGGAGACACGTAACAGGTTTCACAATTATATAAGCAAATAAATGGATCTGTTCTGCATAAGGAACATGTTTTTACAACTACAAAAACATCCAATCAGATGTAAACAACAAAGCAAACAAAAGTGGAGGAAATGATGCCTATCCAAATCTATACTAGAACAAAGTTTGAAGGCTTGAGAAGGATGAACTTACATTACATGTTAACACGGGCCGGACAAAGCCCTTCTCCATGTTGATGGAAGGATAATTCAATAAATTACCCAAAGAAAATTCTTTATAAGCGTTGCCATTATTCTACATTTTGCAAAGGGTAAATATAGATCAAATAATATTGGAAGAAACAGAGGATAATGAAGCTCAGGTGCAGACTAATGATACATAATCAAATAGCAATTAATTAAGTACAACGTTACAAGGCAAAAGGGAGAGAGGTACTGACAAGAGCAATGGAGAGCCCAATATTGTTTTGAGATCGTATGATCCTTTGAGCAAGGAGATTCATCTGATATTAGTTTTCATACAAGAGAGAAGGTAAGGCACAAGCAGAAATTTAGGAGTTCAAATTTTGAATTGATATCATAGACAGTACCTGACGCTGGGCTCCCAGCAGTTCTAATAGGGGTTTGGCCACCGGAGTAGGGGTAAAGTGTGGTACAGTTGGGCTTGTGTTTTCTGTGGCTGCTAATCTATCTGATTTAACAGGTATCACTATCTTTTCCAAATACCTAGCTTGTACTCCTTGAGGATCTGCACTCACCCTCTTCCTTTTGGACATCTATTACGAAAGAACAACATTTGACTGAAAAAACATAGTGTGACGACACATGCAATATGTACAGAAAATGGATAGGTATGGCATATACTCATATATGATGCTTAAACTGAGCAGATGGTGTAACAAAGTAGAAGTATTGCAAGAGGTCAGATGCAAAATATGTGCGACCAATACAACTTTGCAAAGTTAGAGCAAGCACCTTGATGGGTGAATAAGATAGGCCATCCTCTACCATGCCAAGTTTGTTAGCCAGTGGATTGTTCCACAATATTCCTATCGTGCGCCCATTCTCTTTGTAATGCAGAAGTGATTCCAATCCAATACAGCCTCCCTGTAAACCCCTTTGTGCTATCTCTGCAATTCTTTTAAGAGATGCCATGCATGCTGTAATTTGTTGTGTGCATTAATATAATGTGGCCTACTACTCAAAATATGAGAGCTCCAGAAGTGATGACACTTCGCAGATGACAGCTTCAACATATAGGAAAGAAGAACAAGTCGACCTGACCTGGCAGATTCAAAATATATTAACGGAGAACAACTTGACCTGACCAGTCGACAGCAAGAGAAGAGTATAATCTTAAAGAAGAGCAGAAGAGCAAGGAGATTGAAGATATTACAAGTCTTTCAATACAATGTCGGTTGGCCACCCATGATGAACCAGAGTGCACAGAGAAATACTATTCTTTCTAGCCTCTCCATATGTGGCTCACATGCATTTCGAAACTAAAGTAGAAACATTTAGCTAACCAATTAAATATCTCTCAGCTTTACTAATATCAGCAATAATATCAGATATGAATTTGTACAACTAAGCTTGTTTAGCTCGATGGGTGGAGCAGTGCTATTACGACATGAACCATGTAGGCTGATTGTGGTCATCATAAAATGGGGAAACCATAAGCATGATGAGTACAGTGTTGACCGTGGTAGTGGGATGGCAGATCTGAAGCTGCAAACCGCGCAAAGGGTAGTTAGCAACCGGTGTTTGCTTTGAAATAACAACTAAGATTTGGTATGGACAAGAAAGTACGGTCAACAAGTGACAAAGAAATGCAATTATGATGTCTCTCTATATGTCGCGACATGCATTTGGAAACTCAAGTGGGACCTTTAGCTAACTAATTAAATGTGTCGGTTAACTAATATCAGTATCATATCACAATCATATTTGAACAACTAAGCTTTCGAATTCTGAGTGTTGTGTTGTTTAGCTTGAAGGGTGGAGTAATGCTAGTATGACAGAAAGCACCTACGCAGATCATAGTAGAGTAGATAAAAGGGGAAAACCCTAAGCATCAAGAGAAAAATCAGGAAAGTGGAACTAGCTGGATCAGTGGGTGGCGCACATGCTTTTCGAAACGAATATAGGAACATTAGGTGACCAATTAAACGTTCTTTGTTTTAGTGATATGAGCATCATATCAGAGTCGTATTTCAACACGTAAGCTTTGGGTTGAGCTCTTGAGGAGCAGTGCTAGCACGACACAAAGCACCTACGATGATGGTAGTGAATATAAAGGGGGGAAACCATAAGCTTTACGAGTATAGTGCCCGTGCCATGGCGGATCTGAAGGTGCAAACCGGACAAAGCTACTTCGCAACAATGTTTGCTTTCAACTAGCCACTACGATTTGGTACGGACAAGAAAAGTATAGTAAACAAATTACGATCTATTTTCTGGGTGAGATCAATAACTTAAGCACATATGGAAGAGTACCACCTCTCTTGCGACGCGGTGTAGGCCTATGCTGATACATTGAGGGTGCTGCAGGTGCAATGGCTGTCGGCAGTGGGGAAGAAGACTTTAGACGGCAAACGGCCGGGTCGGGGGATATATCCTGTTGCCGTGGACAAGGCGGTCGTAGGAGCGGCAACGGCAAGGTGGACGACGGCGCCGATGAAGCGAGAGGAGGCGATGAAAGGATCCTTGTCCAGCGCCGTGGATGTGAGACGTCCATCTCTTGCAGTGGACGACGGGGTAGGGGTAGCGGCTCCGGCAAGGTGGAAGATGGGGTGGCGGACGGAGGAGGCTGGCCACAGTGTGGAGGTTGTCGTGCCGCCGACGGTGTATGAATGGGGAAATGGAGGGGAGGGGGGACCTCAAACTTTGGGACGCGCTTCTCTGAAATGTAGGAAAGTTACGAACTTATCCCCCGTTTAAAATTTCGGATATCACATCGGTTGGGGATAGGACGGTAATCTCGCGTCTCCCAAATATTTTCCGGTAACTATTTCGGGTGAGGAGAGGGTGTTTTGCCGCCCACGGTTGGCGCCCATGGTGTATGAATGGGGCTGACAGGTAGGGCGGTTGTGTCACGTCTGAGGGAAGTTACAGATCTGCCCCTATTTAAAATATTAGCCTACATCGATTTCAGACAAGGATAGTTTGTTTTGTCGCCCACCGTGTATGAATGGGGAAATGGAGGAAGAGACACATGTCTTTCGGATGAGCTTGAATCAAATGTGTTTTGTCGCCCACGTTTGGCTCCCACCGTGTCTGAATGGGCTCAGAGGCCGTCGTGTCACGTCTGATTGAAGTTACTAGTCTACCCCTATCGACAGCAGTGTAAATCCGGTCGATAAGGATGTCAAGTGTCAGGAGTAGACAGTAGTTTCCATCTTGCAAGCACTTGCTTTGGGCAGCCCACAAATTATAGTGGGTGTTTAGCCGCTTCGTTCAAAACTTGCGAGAATTAGCATTCACGTTTGCCCTGGGCCCTGGCAAACTAAATTCAAATCCAATTTGTATTCGATTACGAATATCGACAGATAATTCTATGTTTTGTTATTTATTTCTTCAAAACCACAACAAACATTTATTCCACCTTTATATGATATTATGATTTAGAAATGTCGTGATCTTCGAATTCAGTAGGTTGGATACACTCTGAGTCAAACAGTTATTTCATCCAATACAATATGCTTGCACGAAAAACAATTCACCTTATGTCAATCATACAAGTACTGAGGATTAACTCACCTAAAAAATTCGGATCATTACAACACATGGACAACATAGGGGGTCTTGCAACATAATCCATTCAGAGACATGACACAACATGCAAGTACAATAATCTAATGACAATTTCAACTGGTATCTAAAGAAGAACCGGGATTACCTTGGGCTTCAGATAGCAGAAACAGCAGGACCTCCTCCGTCTTCAAACGCAACATTCATACTTCCTCCAATTCTTGGGTTCCTTGCATAATGTGTGCCGCTAATTCCGTAATTTCCAGCCTCAAGATAAAGATTACCTCATTCATGGCAGCCAAACCATCTCTTTCTGCCTCTAGTAGAGCCTCAAGCACTATAATATCTGTGCTCAGACTGCTCTCCGGCGGTGTTGCCTCTGAACTGCTACCATCTGGTAACATGGATGGCGCACTACTTCCACAAATAGATTCTGGGGTTGTACATTGTGTGCTAGTGTGAACGACATCCTGAAAGGGCTCCGCTGGACATAAGTAAGAGATAGTTATCGTATGATCCAGGCAGTAAGCTTACATGGTAAACGACGGACGAATTATTGCCGAGCATGGCAAACTATATTTAAATGGTTTGAAGCAGCATCAGCCGAAAAGAAATTAAAATGGTAAGATGAAACTAGGGATGTAAGTGGCAAATAAACGACATCCGCCAGTCCCATCTAGTTAGTTTTTGCTACCTCCCTAGTTCATTTTCCTCAAAAAACAAAAACTCTTTTGAACTATCATACCACTAGTGGACTTTAATCAGGATTAAACGGGACCCAGTTGACATCCCTAGTTGAAAGGGAGTGTACCACCGCTATATTTAAGTTGCCAAGGCATCTAAGTTGCTGAAATAATCTGAGAAAGCACTTAACAGTGTGGCCTCATATAAACTACAAAGACAGTCTTGTGATGAAGTTGAGAGGAAAAGTTAAGGACTCAAATGAAATAGGCATGCATTTCTTTACGATAGTACAGTAGGCACTGCTGACATCTTGACCAACTCAGGTATAGCGTAACAACAAACAAGCATTCGAATCAAGTAATACACCAAAGCAGACAACTGAACTATTTGTAATTCGGTAGGATTACAAGTTGAGGGCACAAGCCTAGAAAGCAGCCCACTCGCATTACATTTCACATGTACTAAAACACACTGGCTTACCATATGTTGCTGTGAAGCCTCGCTGTTGTTGCAATGTTCTTTGAAGATATCGTCAGCATCCCGTGGTTGCAAATCTAGTTGTTTTAGTTTATTCTGCACCCTCTATTTAGGTAAAATTAATTTTAATCGCATGCACTTGTCCGAATTGATCATCAATGGTTCATCTAAACTAATGAAAGAAGGTGTGTGCATACACGACAATATATCTGCTTCCCTCTATTTTTATGCTTGTTCGAGGTGCCAGCCCCAAAAGAACAAATATTTTGCTTGATGGGGTTGGCAGCACCATAATTAATAGAAGCATCAAATTAGTCATGCAACTTGGGAAGATCAAGAACACACAAACAAGTAATGAACAGAGTCTCGGAGCAGTGATGTAATAGCTAGCATCAGAAAATGTAGGGTAAAATGAACAAAAAGCAGTGGAACCACATGCTAGTTTGCTGATGTGTAATTAAGCATAGAGAACATTAAGCAGTCTGATGGAACCAACAGGTGGCATCAGAACAACACCATTATCATAAATATAGCATTCAAGAAGTAAAATAGTAGGCAGTGATATCTAGGAAGTACAGTTATACTCCCTCCGTTACAAAATAGATGACTCAACTTTCTACTAACTTTAGTACAAAGTTAGTACAAAGTTGGTTCATCTATTTTGGAACGGAGGGAGTACTTAGGAAAAAACTAAAGCATATTAACTATATGTGCACTGGTATGTAATTTAGCACATGTAACATGTTCACTGCTAGAAGTATGGCCCTACAGGTGCAAGCAGAATAACGCGTCTCATGAAAAACTGAATGATGCCTTGAAGAAATTCAAAGGTGCGGTGCTTATGCTAGGGAAGTGAACGTAGGAGCCGGCCGTTGGATAATAGTACCTGATTCTCGGCGGCGTATGGGTGTCGTTGTCATACTTGATAGCTAAGGATCATCGATGGTGCTCGTGTTGCGTTTGAGTTTGGGCCGGCTGTCGCCGTCGCTGAAGCGGCTCCAGTGCTACGGTTGCGGCGCCTGTCGACATACAAGAAATCTCATCTCTGGTAAGTGAACAGTTGCACGATAAAGAGAAAACCCGAAGGACTACAAATCGGAATAACCTGATGAGGTTGCAGCATCGGTAAAGCAGGGCCGGTGGAGTTGAATATGGCATCCGTGGAGCGGGTCCAGTGTAGTGGACGAAGGCTTCGGCGGGCGCGTTGTACATTGCTCTCGGTGAGGCGAATCTGTTGCGGCGGATGAGGGTTTGTATGAAGGGCCAGCGAAGGGGCGGACGAGGGAGTCAGTGAAGGGCCTACACTGTAGTGGACGAGGGCGCTGGTTAAGCAGATCCGGTGCGGTGGACCGTGATGGCGGTCAAGGAGATCTGGAGCGGTGGACAAGTGGCAGGGGTAAAACAAGAATATCGTAGGGCTAAACTTTTGGGCGCGTGATATTTTGATGTGAGCGGGAAGTTTGAAAGCTTTTGGCGCCTAAAATTATAGGTATTCTGCTCTCGTACGGGCCAATAATATGTTTGTTTTGCACGCAAAAAAATGTGCAAGTTTTGAAAATCAGTGTCTCCAACTCGAAACTTAGATTGTCCATTCAATTCAAATATGGATCATTGAGCTACTACAAGCAAATACCATCATACGGTCCAATTCAAATGAAATTCCAAATGTGTTTATCCTAAATATGATGACAAAAGCAAAAATGTGTATGTGTATGAATAAAGTGAATGATTATAAAGTTTGAACATGCCCGTATGTGTATATCTCTAGGTTTGATATATGAATTTGAAATCATGAAATCCCGGCTTAAAAAATGTACCTCCGTTTATATGAATTACAAAAGCTAATGATGGAGTCAAATACCAAAATTCCAATCTTAGGTTTGTAATTCTGGTACATCAAGGTATATCACGCATATTCAAAAGTATCGCTATCTCATAGTCCAAACTGTGAAACAAATTTATCAACCATGAGTGCACAATATCTCAATTATGCTAAAGTCCCTCAAATATAGACACCTCACTCTTTATCTGAAGCCAACGCCCCCCCTCGCCCCCCACCACACACACATAGAGAAGTCGTTCTCTCCCGCAAACACCAACACATGAGCACATTAACACCCCTCTCTCTTGTAAAGTCCGAACCCCAATATAGGTCTCTATCACTTTGTCTCTCGAGCATGCACACATCTCTTCCCTCACTCTCTAGGTCTCCCGCTATCTCTCTTACCCAAGCACATGCACTATGTAGAGTGTATATTTCCCATACACACAAAATGTCGCCCCCAAACGTCTATCTCCCTAGTTATGTGGTTCTCGTGCACTCACCTCACACACCACCCCCACTGCAAACAAGCACAGTTTGTCTCCTTGTGCACCACTCTCCTCTTTCTATCTCTCCCACATGTGGACCCGCCCCAGCTCCTTCCCTATATACATGTATGCCGTGACTCTTTCCATAGCTCCCTAATGTATCATCGTTATCGATTTCGCACATTGTTCTCTACACCATCTATTCTAGATCTCTCATGAAGTCCCTATCACACACATGATGACTCGCTTCCCTTGCGTCTTCGTACATAGGCCAATTTCGGACAACATCAATATTGTCTCCCTATCCATAAGCCATTTATGGACACAAACAACTCCTCTCGCCCCCTCTCTTCATCTCTCTCTCTCTCTCTCTCTCTCTCTCTCTCTCTCTCTCTCTCTCTCTCCGTCGTTAGCTCTCTCTCTGTCTCGCTCTCACACCCTCTCCCACACACACACTCGATGTCTCTTCCAAATAGTCTGCTCCCCCCGCTAGCACCCGTGATATCCCGCTACTACACATGTCACACCATTCCCCCTTCCCTTATACTAGGTGAGGGAGTCCTGGACTAGGGGGTGTCCGGACAGCCGGACTATCATCATCCGCCGGACTCCAAGACTACGAAGATACAAGATTGAAGACTCCGTCCTATGTCCGGATGGGACTTTCCTTGGCGTGGAAGGCAAGCTTGGCAATACGGATATGTAGATCTCCTACCATTGTAACCGACTCTGTGTAACCCTAGCCTCCTCCGGTGTCTATATAAACTGGAGGGCTTTAGTCCGTAGGACAACATACATTACAACAATCATACCATAGGCTAGCTTCTAGGGTTTAGCCTCCTTGATCTCGTGGTAGATCCACTCTTGTACTACCCATATCATCAATATTAATCAAGCAGGACGTAGGGTTTTACCTCCATCGAGAGGGCCCGAACCTGGGTAAAAACATCGTGTCCCTCGTCTCCTGTTACCATCCGCCTAGACGCACAGTTCGGGACCCCCTACCCAAGATCCGCCGGTTTTGACACCGACATTGGTGCTTTCATTGAGAGTTCCTCTGTGCCGTCACCGATAGGCCCGATGGCGTCTTCAACCAACAACGCTGTCCAGGGTGAGACTTTTCTCCCCGGACAGATCTTCGTATTCGGCGGCTTCGCACTGCGGGCTAATTCGCTTGGCCATCTGGAGCAGATCAAAAGCTACGCCCCTGGCCGTCAGGTCAGATTCGGAAGCCTAAACTTCACGGCCGATGTCCGCGGAGACTTGATCTTCGACGGACTCGAGCCACAGCCGAGTGCGCCGCACTATGACGATGGGCGTGATCTAGCTCTGCCGCCGAACAGTGCCTTGGTGGCCGCCCATGAATCCGCTTCGGCCATCAGTCCGGAGCCGATCGCCCAGATCGAGGATCGGTGGATAGACGTCGCCTCAGGGGCTTCAACATCCACGGCGATGGAGCCGAACATTAATCTTGTCCCCCGCAAAACTCGTGATTCCGAGGTGCCGGACTCCTTGCCGGACTCCGAACCTCCCGCGCCCCTACCAATCGATTCGGATTGGGCGCCGGTTATGGAATTCACCGCCGCGAACATCTTCCAACATTCGCCTTTTGGCGACATCCTAAATTCGCTAAAGCATCTCTCGCTATCAAGAGAGCCCTGGCCGGACTATGGCCAGGATGGTTGGGGTACGGACGACAAAGAAATTCAGAGCCCACCAACTACCCACTTTGTAGCCACTATCGATGATCTAACCGACATGCTAGACTACGACTCCGATGACATCGACGCTATGGACGACGATGCCGGAGACGAACATGAGCCAGCGCCTACAGGGCACTGTAAGACCACCTCGTCATACGACATATATATGGTGGACACACCAAAAGGCGGAATCTTTAAAGAAGCAGCCCAAACGCCAGCGTCAGCGGTGCCGCTCTAAATCCCGCCACAGCAAGAATGGAGATTCCGGCAGAGGAGATAATAATACCCCAGAGAGTGCCGAAGACAATCCCCTCCAGCAAGATTCAGCGCAGGAGGATGCAGAAGCAAGCCCTCACGAGAGGGCGGCAAACGAAGAGGTCGAGGATCATAACTACATGCCTCCCTCCGAAGACGAAGCAAGCCTCAACGATGACGAATTCTTCGTACCTGAGGATCCCGTCGAACAAGAGCGTTTCAAACGCAGGCTTATCGCCACAGCAAATAGCCTAAAGAAAAAGCAGCAACAGCTTCAAGCTGATCAGGACCTGCTGGTCGATCGATGGACCGAGGTCCTCGCGGCCGAAGAGTATAAACTCGAACGTCCCTCCAAAAGTTACCCAAGACGCAAGCTGCTCCCCCGATTAGAGGAGGAAGCATACATACCTAAATCACCAGCGCACGATATGGCTGACCGACCACCCCGTGGTCGTGACAGAGAGGCATCCAGGCCCCCAGCCAAGACCGTACCCCGTCATCGCTCCAAAAGTACGAAGCCAAGAGGGAACGCGCCGGACTTGCAAGACATACTGGAGGACAAAGCAAGGCAATCTAGATCCATTTACGGATCACGTGGGCGCCCCACAACCCATGACGAATACCGTCACAACGGATACAATAACCCCGGCCGGGCCGAACACAGCAGACAGCGCTCTCTCGAACTGCGTCGTGATATTGCTCAATACAGAGGCGCCGCACACCTGCTATGCTTCACTGACGAAGTAATGGATCATCAAATCCCCGAAGGGTTTAAACCCGTAAATATCGAATCCTACGATGGCACAATAGAGCCCGCGGTTTGGATCGAAGATTATCTTCTCCACATCCATATGGCCCGCGGCGACGATCTCCATGCCATCAAGTATCTCCCACTCAAGCTTAAAGGACCAGCTCGGCATTGGCTAAATAGCTTGCCCGCAGAGTCAATTGGGTGCTGGGAAGACCTGGAAGCCGCATTCCTCGACAACTTCCAGGGCACGTACGTGCGACCACCAGACGCCGATGACCTAAGCCACATTATTCAGCAGCCAGATGAATCGGCCAGACAATTCTGGACACGGTTCTTGACAAAGAAAAACCAAATCGTCGACTGTCCGGATGCAGGGGCCCTTGCAGCCTTCAAACATAACATCCGGGACGAATGGCTAGCCCGGCACCCGGGGCAGGAAAAGCCGAAATCTATGGCAGCCCTCACATCATTAATGACCCGCTTCTGTGCGGGAGAGGACAGCTGGCTAGCCTACAGCAACAATCTCCGTAAAAATTCTGGCAGTCCGGATACTAAGGACAACAACAGCAAGTCACGTCGAAACAAAAACAAACGCCGCATTAACGGCGACGATAAGGAGGATACGGCAGTCAACGCCGGATTCTAAGGCTCTAAACCCGGTCAGCGGAAGAAGCCATTTAAAAGAACCACTCCGGGTCCGTCCAATTTGGACCGAATACTCGATCGCTTATGCCAGATACATGGCACCCCTGAAAAACCAGCCAATCACACTAACAGAGATTGCTGGGTGTTCAAGCAAGCAGGCAAGTTAATTGCCGAAAACAATGACAAGGGGCTAAACAGCGACGACGAGGAAGAGACCCGACCGCCGAACAATAGAGGACAGAAGGGTTTTCCCCCACAAGTGCGGACGGAGAGGAAACGCGCGCTAAGGGACGTCTATGCGATGGAGCCAGTCGCCCCGAAGTTCAATCCATGGTCCTCTTGTCCGATCACTTTCGATCGAAGAGACCACCCGACCAGCATACGCCATGGCGGATTCGCCGCATTGGTTTTAGACCCAATCGTCGATGGATTTCACCTCACGAGAGTCCTGATGGACGGCGGTAGCAGCCCGAACCTGCTTTATCAGGATACAGTGTGCAAAATGGGCATAGACCCCTCAAGGATTAAACCTACAAAGACGACCTTTAAAGGTGTCATACCAGGTGTGGAAGCCAATTGCACAGGCTCCGTAACACTGGAAGTGGTCTTCGGATCCCCGGATAATTTCCGGAGCGAGGAGTTAATCTTCGACATAGTCCCATTTCGCAGCGGCTATCACGCTTTGCTTGGACGGACCGCGTTTGCAAAATTCAACGCGGTGCCGCATTATGCATACCTCAAGCTCAAAATGCCAGGCCCTCGTGGAGTCATCACGGTCAACGGGAATACGGAACGCTCCCTCCAAACGGAGGAACATACAGCGGCTCTCGCGGCAGAAGTGCAGAGCAGCCTCTTAAGGCAATTCTCGAGTCCGGCCGTTAAACGGCCGGATACAGCAAAACGCGCCCGAAGCAATACCAACCAAGACCACCTGGCACGATCAGAGCACGCGTAGCAATGCGGCCCCAACCCTCGCCCGCGCATGATCGCAAGAATAACACTCCGCGAACATCATTACGCTTTGGAGATACCATGGGCACAGGGGAGGGGGCACGATCGTAACGCACCCAGAGTGCGGTTCGACCACACCGGGGGCTCGCAAGTGTGCCCCCCTTTTTTATTTTTTCTTTATTTTTCTCCTTTATGTACACAGGACTCCGTTAACCAGAGGCCCTGCCCGGCGATGAATCTGCCGAACTCATGATGCAACAGTCAGGGGCTAAAGAAGGCTGCGACGAACAATCAGGTGGTCTCAATTACGAGCATTAAATTCGATTATATACACCAAGTCCGCAGCTCACCCCTGGAGGGGGCCATGTTTACTTAGTCCAAATCCCTTGCTTACCGCACTATTCGTATCAGTCCGCTCTCATAGCAAACTTTCTTTCATAAATAATGCAGCACCTTTTTCATTGCAATTGCATTACCTTTTATATATATATGCTCATTATATGACATCTTGCGCCCGTATATTTTGGTACGGCCAAATACGCCAGGGGCTTCTGTTCCCCAAATTATGGTGTGATAGTCCGAACACTTTCATAAGTGCGGCACTCCGAACTTATAGCATTATATGAATCGGCTCCGAATCATGTCTTGGGTCAATAGTTGGGTTTGCCCGGCTCCCACGTTTTGGAGCCTTACGTTCCGTTCTGTCGGCTAAGGTGGCACTGGGAGAACCACTGCGATTGCGCCCCGGTTGAGCCGGGCGAGCGCCTCAGTGGAGAAAGCTAAAACTGACTGGCATGATAAGGCGAGAGACTGGTCGCTGTTCGAGAGGTTTTTTCGGCTCCTTAAAGACTCACGCCGCTTCGAGCGAAGTTCCGGACAATGTCCGACGAAGGCGTGGATAGCGCCCCGGATTCGGTCTTCCGAATACCTGGGGCTTCGCCGAAATTTAAAATTATAGAATTCTATGGCTAAGTGAGAGTGTTCAAGCACTATAAGTCCGGTTGCCTTGTTCGTTGTGTTGAGCGCCTCCCTAGATGGACCCAATAATGGGAACAAGAGTGCTCAAGTTTATCCCGAACACCCCAGCACTCGTGGCTTGGGGGCTGAAGCCAACGACTTGCCATCTCTCAGATTTTATAAACGGCCGCACAGAAGGTAATATTTTAAATTAAACAAGAGTTGCTTAATGCGCACATGAACAAAGTTTCAGCGCACAGGACAATACATAACGAGTTTACTCAAAGATTACATTTCTGGGGCACTCATCCGCAATATCGCGGGCTCCCTTTAGGACAGTTTTATAATACATTTCGGGCGTGTGATACTCCTTGCCCGGTGGCGGTGGGTCCGTGAGAAGTTTCTCCGCATCCAATCTGCCCCAATGCACCTTTGTGCGGGCGAGGGCCCGGCGAGCACCTTCAATACAGGCGGAGCGCTTGATAACATCCACCCAGGGGCATGCATCCACCAGCCGCCGCACGAGGCCAAAGTAGCTCCCAGGCATGACCTGTTCAGGCCACAGCCGGACTATAAGGCCCTTAATGGCCTCCTGAGCTACCTTGTGGAGTTCGACCAGCTGCTTCAGCTGGTTGCTTGGGGGCACCGGATGGCCGGCCTCAGCGTACTGAGACCAGAAGACCTTCTCCGTCGAGCTCCCCTCCTCGCCACGATAGAATGTGGCGGCATCAGACGCACTACGCGGCAGATCTGCAAACGCCCCTGGAGAGCTCCGAATGCGGGTAAGTGTCAGGTAGTTCACATTAACATGCCTGCTTTGCATGAAAAATGCCTTACCCGCCGCTATCTTATTTATATCTTCAACCTCCTGAAGGGCCTTATGGGCCTCGGCCTTGGCGGACTTGGCACTTTCGAGCGCCGAGGCAAGCTCGGACTCTCGAGTCTTGGAGTCACGCTCCAAACTCTCATGTTTCTCCATGAGAGCCTGGAGCTCTTGCCGAACTTCCGCCACCCGTGCCTCCTGCTTTTCTCGCTCCACCCGTTCCGCGGCCGCACTGCGTTCAGCCGTGGAAACAGCCTCCTTCAGGGCTGCCACCTCGTTAGTGGCCCCTGCAATACCCGTATTATCCTTATTAACTTTATCGCAACCAAAACCCTTTTCTGTAAGGTAATTATTCAAAGTGGTGTTACTCACCTTCTTTTTCCTCGAGCTGCCTCTTGGCATGGCCGAGCTCTTGCTCGGACCGCTCGAGATCCTTCTTCAGCACATCGACCTCCGCCGTTAGTGCGGTAGAGGTCAGCAGCGCAGCCTGCAAACCCATATTGACATATTTTAAGAAACCCTGCGTATATCTTGTTAGATCCTCAGTCCGGCTTTTTCTTTCCGAACACCGAACTGAGCATCAGGGGCTACTGTCTATGCGGTATTACATTACTTTAACTTCTTACCTCAAAGCCTGTTAAAAGGCTGCTGCAGGCTTCGGTCAACCCGCTCTTAGCGAGCTGAACCTTCTGAATCACCGCACTCATGATAGTGCGGTGTTCTTCCTCGATGGAAGCGCCTTTAAGCGCCTCCAAAAAGTTATCCGGCGCCTCCGGTTGGACGGAGATCGCCGGTGTCACGGTCTTGCCCTTCCTTTGAAGGGGCCGCTCGCCGGACTCTGGAACCACTGCGGGTTCCGATGTAGAGTCCGGCACAAAGTCCTGGAGGCAGCCTGACGGCGCCTCCGGAGCCTCCTCCCGACGGGTCCCTCTCTGGGATCCCACCTCGGCGTCTTCGCCACGGGGGGTAGTGGCGGTCGGAAGTGAATCCACATACGACGGGGCCAATGACCCGCTTGATGAAGCGGGGAGATCATCATCGGCCGGACTACGGACAGAATGCGGCGTTAGAAGGACACTACGCGGCACGAAAGAAATTGCATATCAAGGATCCGGATACTTACGATCTTGCCAGACGCCTGGCCCTTGGAGGCCACTCATCCTCGCCAACGGAGGTGTTGGCAAAACTGTCCGGGGGGATAGTCCTCCCCCTCTTGTACCCTTCGGCCTCCCCTATTGGGGAAGCCTTCCTCTTCTTCTCTCCCTCCTCCGGGAGAGAGTCCTCCTCCTCCTCCTCGTCTTCGGGGGAGGAGTCCGCCTCGTCGTCGGACACCTGATTGCGGGAACTCTTTCGAGTCCCCGCGGCCACCTTCTTGGCCTTCTTCTCCGGCACCACATGCGGTGCCGGAACCAGCAGCCCTGCTAAACGGGCGTCCACTGGGTCTTCTGGCATGGGAGCCGGGCTGATAAGCTGCTCGTCCTTCTCCATCCATTCCTGTCAAAGGAAAAGAAAGAATGAAACCCTCTTAGAATCAATTCGATTACCACAAGTGTCCCGTAATGGGGTTGAATCACTTACCTCGTCAGCCGGATGCTGCGAGCGAAATCCGCGATCTTCCGTCGCGGATACGGGGGCTTCGGCGCCCTTGAAAAGCACCCTCCAGGCGCCTTCGTATGTCGTATCGAAGAGCCCGCTCAGCGCCTGGTGCTGTTCCGGATTAAACTCCCACAGATTGAATGCCCGTTCTTGGCATGGGAGAATCTGGCGGATGAGCATGACTTGGACCACGTCGACGAGCCTTAGCTTATTGCTCACCAGCTTCTGGATGCAGGCTCGGAGTCCCGTCACCTCCTTCGGATTGCCCCACAGCAAGCCCTTCTCTTTCCAGGAGGTGAGCTGCGTGGGGACGCCAGATCTAAACTCGGGGGCCGCCACCCATGTGGGCTTGCGCGGCTCGGTGATATAGAACCACCCCGATTGCCACCCCTTGACGGAGTCCACAAAGGTCCCTTCGAGCCAACGGACGTTGGGTAATTTACCCAACATGGCGCCTCCGCATTCCGCTTGCGTGCCCTTCACAACCTTCGGCTTGACATTGAAGGTCTTGAGCCACAGGCCGAAGTGGGGCCGGATGCAGAGGAAGGCCTCGCACACGACGATGAACGCCGAGATGTTGAGGATGAAGTTCGGTGCCAGATCGTGGAAATCCAGGCCGTAATAGAACATGAGCCCCCGGACGAATGGATGGAGCGGAAAGCCCAGTCCGCGGAGGAAGTGGGGAAGGAAGACGACCCTCTCATGAGGCCCAGGGGTGGGGATGAGCTGCCCCTCGTCGGGCAGCCGATGCGCGATATCGCCGGAAAGATATCCGGCGTCGCACAGCTTGATGATGTGCTCCTCCTTAACGGTGGAGGCCAACCACTTGCCTCCCGCTCCGGACATATTCGGAGAAGGTGGAGGCGAAGATGTGCGAGCTTGGGCGTTGGAGCTCGAGTGCGCGGAGATGGATAAGCAAAGGAGGAAGAAGGCATAGGTGAGAAGGTAAATCCTTATCCCTTATATATAGGCGGACGAAACTGTGCGTCCCCCACCGGCCTGGTAAAACTCGCTTATCTCCCAAGTGCCACCATCAATGGCGCGGTTGGGTTACCCACGTCCGTATTGACGAGAATCCCGGAATAAGGGGAACACGATCTCTGCTTCGACAAGACGTGCCAAGGAAACCGCCTCACTAAACGTGCTGAGGTGGTATAGTAAGAAATGATTCAAGTAAAAGCCTGGTAGCGGTGTGATGTCACGCCGCATAATACGTCAGCAGATTGAACTAGTGTACATTTTATTCTCTCTACGGTGGAATGTGGAATTTATTTTGCAGAGCCGGACACTATCCTGGTGTTCATGATCTTCTCTGGATTATTCAAGGGAGGAACCCGCCTTGCAATGCCGAACATTATGCGCGCCGGACTAATCGTCATTGAAGCCTGGTTCAGGGGCTACTGAGGGAGTCCTGGACTAGAGGGTGTCCGGACAGCCGGACTATCATCATCCGCCGGACTCCAAGACTACGAAGATACAAGATTGAAGACTCCGTCCTGTGTCCGGATGGGACTTTCCTTGGCGTGGAAGGCAAGCTTGGCAATACGGATATGTAGATCTCCTACCATTGTAACCGACTCTGTGTAACCCTAGCCTCCTCCGGTGTCTATATAAACCGGAGGGCTTTAGTCCGTAGGACAACATACATTACAACAATCATACCATAGGCTAGCTTCTAGGGTTTAGCCTCCTTGATCTCGTGGTAGATCCACTCTCGTACTACCCATATCATCAATATTAATCAAGCAGGACATAGGGTTTTACCTCCATCGAGAGGGCCCGAACCTGGGTAAAAACATCGTGTCCCTCGTCTCCTGTTACCATCCGCCTAGACGCACAGTTCGGGACCCCCTACCCGAGATCCGCCGGTTTTGACACCGACACTAGGTTTACATCATCAGTGGTCTCTCTACTCCGCATACACACACTCCCTCTCACACACAAACGCATGCACAAACACACCCAGACACACAGACACCCATTTATCTGGATCCTCATCTCTCCCCATGTCCGCATGTGTATCTGACACACTCACTCTCTAATTATGTATATGTGTCTCCACATTACACAACACAAAGCCCCATGTACATGTCTCTCTCTATCCTCCACACACATAGACACAAAGAGTCTGTTATCATTGCCTCAGTCTCTAACATATCACACATGCACAGTGTCTCTCTCTCTCTCTCACAAACACGCTCAACAAGAGTTTCCCCGTGAATAACTAATCATCTATTCATCAACAGTCGTGGCAGTACGAAGAACACGAGACGTGAAAAAGAATAAATCTACACGTGCTTAGACCACCTAGTATGACTACTAGGACTAGAGCAAGCCAAAAAGCGCGCCGCCGTCACCCCCTCCTTATCAGCGACGGGAAAATCTTTGTTTTACACAGTCGAGAAGTCATTGTGCTAAGGCCCCACATGTCGAGGCGTTGAATAGAATGTAGATGCTAGTTTACGGAAGCAAGTATCGATAATACGTTTGTATCTCCATACTTATATTTCTTCTCTTATAAAAAACCAAGGAGGTGATGATGGTATGTGTGCCATCTTGCAATATAGACCGTCCGATCTATATCTAATGGATGGTAATTAAACTAAAAGATACCCGCACCCCTCTCCACATTTGCAGGAAAGGCCTTCCCTCGTTCATCCTTATCTCCAACAAACCTCATTGTTGAGCAATTAAGAAAGGAAGCCTCTGGAACAAACTGGCTGGTGGCCGCTGCCGGCGTCGTCAATCCCCATGCCTCCGCTCAGTCCGACCACCAATCACCACCACACCCCACTTCTCTTCACCTTATCTCATATTTCTCGAGATATCATTAGTTCTTACACATGGTATTACTCCCGCAAGGGTCAATCACAACAAGTGTTCTATAAAAAAATGCATCTTGATGTTCCGTGCAACGCACGGATCTTGCTAGTACTCCTACATAAGACTAAGTTGGTGATGATGGTGTGTCTTCCATCCGTCGTTTCTGACCATTACATCTACATCTAACGACTGTGAGGCAAGTTGTTGCCTTTTCTCACCAACATTCCACTTGTCTACCAATTTGTAGGAAAACCCATAATTAGTATCTTAAAACCAACCACATCCCTCCCTGACCTCACCAAAATAGCCCAAGGAATATATTCTAATTGAAACATAATATATCTCTAGTGACATATGTATATCAAAACTAGAGTGTTTTGTATCAAGTTTGTGAATAAGTATTATTCTAATTATGACTCGTTGCAACGCACATGAACATTGCTAGTATTTCCAACCATGCATTCTTTTCCTAGTATTCCATAATTTTGAGTTTTCCATCAAGATATTAGTCACTCATGGATGATATTTACTTTCAATCATGTACACATATGCACTATGTAACTAGCCTTTCTTATTGGCTTCCAAAGCTTAACTTCCACTCCTACTTACAATATGTAGAGTATTGAACAAAAAACTACCACTTTTAACCAGCCCTAGGAAGAATCTATTGTACAAAAAATAGCAAAAACATACCCAAAATTTCTTAATCCACGCCAAAAACCACTACCTAGTACTCCTATCGATTAGGTTCGTTTAAGCCCATTTATGACAGGGTTGGCCCACATGTCCGTGCTGACGAGTCAGCTTAAACCAACACATTTTGTTTGACCGTTGACACGAGGGACCCACATCTGACCTTCTATCCTGTTATTGCCCCTCATATCATTATTTTTCCTGAACATTACTTCAAACAATACTGATGCGTGTTCGTCGGTGGCGCCGGTGATGAGCGAGTTGGTCGCCGCTCCGCCGAACGGGCCGGACGCCGCGCTGGCCTCCGCACGGGTTGGCAAGCTGGCCCGAGCGTGACTCGCGAGCGAGCAAGCCACCGCGTTGGCCTTCGCTCGAGCCAGATGGATAGCCTTAGCGCGGTGCATGCGAGCAAGCCGCCGCGCTGCCGTGCCAATCTAGCTAGCAAACCTTGCAGACAAGCAGCTGGACGGAGCTATCTTGGCTAGCTAGCGGCCGCGAGCACCGGACGGAGCTGGCATCTGGGCTGCCGCAACATGGGCTCCCCACCGCCGGCGGTTTTAACCTCGCCTTCTGCCGGCGGCGGTAGCTGCATCCCATGGCCAAGGATGACTAGGTGGACGGGCCGGAGGTAGGAGGTCACTCGGGGATTTTTGTGCAGACTGACATGTAGGTCCCACAAGTCATAACACCCGGTCGAATAGAAGGCGTTGACTTAATGGGAGACATGGGCCCTGTCAGAGGTTCGAGTTAGATTCTAACCCTGAACTAACTCTAACCAAAGTGGTGTTTGGATGGCAGGGTTAGATTGACAACAAATGTATCCAAACAGGGCCATGGGTTGAAACGTGCCTATAACGGCACTTTGTAGAGTAGTCGTTTCTTGGTAGGGCTGGTTGGTAAGAGCATGTACAATGGTTGATAAGGTAGTCTTATCTTAAGTCTGCCATGTATGCAAGTGGTAGTAGTTTCTTGGCATTTTAGTGGTTTCTTGCATTATTAGGGGTTTCTTGTAAGGAACAATGTACGTACTACTAGCGACAAAAAGAGATTCTAGGTTGCATTGTAGTCCAACGAGTACTACTAGTGGTCGCAGGAGTGTATACCTCATTTTGTGGGTTCGATCCCGGCCAAACACACGGCGGCCTTTAGAAAAATAGTACTACTACACTTCACTGCGAGCCAATATTTTACATGGGTAGTTTGAGTTTGAAGTGAAACGGACGTGCGGCCCCACAATCTGGGTGCACTGGATAGCCTAGCCACGTGAATAGGTTTTCCTTCCCAGCATCCCGTGGCTCGCGTGCTCGCCCTTGCCGCACCTTGCTTGCAGCTTCCTCATCAGCTAGTAGCATATTTAAACTAGCGCCTCCCAATTAAGCCCGAGGAGCCGGAAAAGCCTGGCGGGGCATTGGGAACCGTGCAATATGGCTCTGTATGTAAAGTGCTCTACTACTACTCTCTAGCTTGTGGCGTTGCACGCATGGACTTCACTCCATTATTGGCTCTACTATAAAAGAAATTCCTCTTGACGTATTTTTTTTAAACGGAGGCAAAAGCTTTGCTTTATCTCTTTCATAAAGAAGGAACTACTAACAAAGTTCGACGAGATCCATTACACCTCCACAAATGGAAGCGAAAAGCCTAGTCTCGCTGTATCAAATAACTCAAATGTTCTGCCCCCGCAGTAACCTTCGCTGATAAACAGGCTGCTAGTGTGTGCGTGAGAGGAGCGGCTGAGTAGGCCAGCTACATGAGAGGAGCGCCTAAATAGAGCATCGAGAGTGCCCACTAGGCCACTACGCATGTGTACTTTCCCTGCATTGATAGTACAATGATGGTTCTAGAGAACAGTAGTACCCTCCACTTCCAACTGTAGCTCCTTGGCCCTGAGATTCAAGAGTTCAAAACTGGTGCACTATACTGGACTAGACTAGAAATACAATACATCGCACTACTAGTTGAGAAAAAATAGTACTAGTACTGCTACAGTACAAGTACGTACTCCTCTGTCACGTAATGCAAGACATTTTTTGACACTAGTTGGCGTGTACAAAAAATGGCAAAAACATACCCAAAATTTCTTAATCCACGCCAAAAACTACTACCTAGTGCCAAACATTTCTTACTAGTGCTATTATTTACAGTATAATGCAATCCAATAACGTTCCATAATGCTAGTACTAGTGGTAAATAATAGCCTCACCCCTTCGATGAGGAAAGATCTACAGTTGGAAGGGACAAGGCATGCGGTTACTACGCTCTTATCTCCTCCTCGCTAGGTCCACTCCCCCCGAAGAGAAGGCAGTTTGTCGCTGCTCCCATGGATTCGCCAGGCGGTTCTCCTCCTCATTGGGGCTGGGAGACCTTGGACGACGATCCTCTGGGAGAAATCGCACGCCGCTCCAACGTCCTCATCGCCGCAAGACTCAGTGCTTCCTGCACCAACTTTTTCAAGACGGTGCTTAAACAGGCTTGGGAAAAGGCCATGCATGTTGGTCTTCCACGCGTCCTCGAGGAGAAGGTTCTTCTATGGGACAATCCTTCAAACAGTCCACCGCTCCCTGGACATGGTTGCACATTGACTCTGCTAGAGTTGCCGACGTTGAGAGGTAGTCGGATTTTGTCCGATGAGCAGGTCAGTAATAGAGTTTGATCATGTAGTACTTAGTTATTCCATTTCCATCCCGTAATTTCTCTGCTGCCCACCGTTTTATATATAGGTTTGGGTCGGTGCCAACGAAGATTGGCTAGCATACCTCCGGACGGATACCACCATCATTTTGCACAACATCCACAGCAGTGCGGCCGTTCCAGTAAACCCCTTCTCCATCATTGGGATCGGCCATCCGGACTAGCTGGGCTTGAATACGTATGATGATGCCTACTTGAGATTGAAGAAGATAGCAATTGCGTTCCCACCGACAAAGCGACGTGGCTACGACGATTACTATCTCATCGCGGTGTTCGACATAAGGATTGCCATCAATGCAAGAGGCAGTAACGACAGAGGCTGTCCTATGTTGGCGGCGGCAGATTTGTACCCCTACACATCCGAAGACGCCGTACGCCATCTAGGTTGCATCTTCACGGTGACAAGCCAGGGGACTTGTTTCATCTGGTTGCCATCCTACGGTACTGGAGATTACAAACGGAATGCACAAACCATCATTTGCGTCCCTAACGGTACTCCATTATTTTGCAGGGACCAGTCATCCCCTGATCAAAATAAGATCGCCGATCCTGGATGTGAATTTGCATCCGCGATTCGATCTAACCTGGAACCTTGTAGCTGACTTTGGCATAATGGGATCAACTATCTTAGCAGTCGTTACCCATGGTACCACTGATGTGCAACATGGTCACACAATCTACCACAATTGGACCGTCACCATCTACCCAGGTATTCCATTTTTTAACCCTCTCGCCTTCTCTTTCATTGTTGTACTAGTAGTATACTTAGTAGTAGTACTAGTAGGAGTACTTTTTACCTTGGAGGAAGTGTATAGCTAGCTAGGCCCTTGAACACTTGAACCCACTAGCTGCCACCATTTTTGTTTTTCCATGTCTTACTATCTCATCCATGCAGCCAAGAGTGGATATATATAATAAGCCGATTATTTTACCTCCTCTATACTGGAGTAGTACTATTTGTTGCACAGTATTACTGACCACCATATTTGAGCACAACATTATTGTGCATGGACCTTGACTATGTACATCACCATGTGTCCAGATCTGGGATGCCGCGTGTACCAGATGAACGGCGCCGAGTTCGACCCCCGTGATGCTACGTGGGTGCCGAGGAACACTCCTGGAGAGTACTCGCTTTTCATCGGGCACAGCTTCCCCATTGTGAAGCGGATGGCACCTTCCGTGCACGACACGAAAGGCCTGCCGTTCATGAAGCATGGTTCTGTCTTCAGTGCGCACCGCCGGATGAACGACATGCTGGGACACGCTATCCCTGATTTGTGCCGCTTCAGCTTGGATGAGTCTCCATTGTGTGGAACCGGACTAGAAAGCTGCGACAATGATTCCTGTTGCCCTCCGCTATGGATCGTGCCATCCATGAAGAACACCTAGGACTGGAACCTGGAGGAGGACATGTAGCCCATCTATAACGTGTAAGTGGAGTACGGTAATTGTGAACGGTAGCGCTGTGAATATATGTCGACTAGTCGTGCACAAATTTATCACATGAATTGGAGATGAACTTGTGTGGCATACTGGCATTTGTCCTTTAGAATTTATTGCTAGTAAATGTGTTATGTGTACGTGCAACTTGTGTGGTTGTTGCACGGACTCCAACACGCTCTTTGAGAAAAAAAGGTGGCACAGCTTTGGATATACGTGATGTGGCGGCATCATACAGTAGCATCGTTCGCTATAGTTGTAGTACACTCCTACTAGGACGACAACTCCTATAACACCTTGCGCTTGGCTCTTTGCCTCTTCGGGAGGTTCAACAGTTCATACTCGTGTGAACCTTGCACTTGGCTCTTCGCCTCTTCGGAAGGTCCAACAATGATGATACTACAGTACAATATGCTTTTGGCAATCTGACACCGATTGAACTATTGCACGTCCACCGCGAGGGCGAGGGAGAGGGAGAGGGAGAGGGCGCTGTATTCAAAACCCTCTCCTCGTCCTCTGAACCACCGCGCGCGTGGGCGCGGGACAGGCGTAGTAAGCAAGCTTCTCCTCGTTCGGCGAGTTGATGGGACACATCAAAGCAGTACTAGTACTAGTAGTCCATACTGCATCCTTTCCGATTAATAGGGCTTAATTTGAAACGAGAAAAATACACTGGCGGTCAACGTATGTAACAATACGCTCTTTACGGTCACTATATATAGTTTTGCGGTGATTATATGATCACTAGCTCATCATAGATCACCGTATTGCACCATACTGACCGGCCACATAGTCGACGTGGCACTTTGTTGACTGGTTAAATTGTCACCTGGTTTCAGGGTCCCACCTGTCAGTTGGCAGAGCAGAGAAATTAGTTAAACAAAACTTTACGCAGGCGTGACACGAGTCCAACCCTTGCGCGCGAACCACCCTCGGTCTTCTAACAAAGAGTGTATATCGGCTATAAAACAAAGAGTGTAGTACATGTTGTACATCTACACTTCCAATGCATTTAGCCTTTAATCTAAATTGATATTGATTGAGTAATGCACCAACTTGTGCTGTAGGTATAGGCTACATGTCTATCCTTAATTACAGCATGCAACGGCCTTCATTTAATCTTCCTCTCTCAATGGTCGCATGCACACATAAGTCTGCTACTTTTGGGCATTAATTATGCCCTGGTCAATGTGTAAATCTCTAAATGTATAGTCTTTCATGGACGTAGGGAGTAGGTTGAGCACTTGAGCGTGAGCATGTGTGTTGCATCGTGTGCTGTGTGCCGCATGGGTGCGTGAGTGTTGCGTGCGTCCATGTGTACGTGTGAGTGTTGCATGTTGCATGCATGCATGCATGCATGCATGCATGCATGGGGCTTACTCCCTCCCATTGACATGTTCTTATTTCAAGCTTCCTCTATTCCCTCCATATGGTGATACTCCCTCCGTTCACAAATACGGAGTAGAAGCCTCCCTCTGTTCCCAAATACGGAGTATTTGTCTTTCTACAGATTTCAACAAGTGACTAGGTACGGAGCAAAATGAGTGAAGTGAGCGTAGAGGCATAGGGATACTTTAGAAAGGAAGTCCTCGCAATCAATTATTCCCCATCTCGGTCATAGAGAACTATTCAACTAGTCTTCACAGTGAAGTGACAATACACGCTGCAGCAGATGGGACACGTAATTAATAAGCTAAACCAGCGTGTTGGTGTTACTAAATCAGCCTTACCCAGTACTGCCATCATGTTTGCCAGAAGAGCACGCATTCGCAAATACGCCTACGCACCTCTGTCCTCCATTAACTGACATATGGGCCCTGTTGTGGTAGACCCACATGTCATCGGTGTAACTATTTACACTCCGAAGGACGGTATATCCTGGTAGTAGTACTAGTAGAATTGAGATTTAATGCACTTTCTTCCCCGTCTTCCACTCTTATTCCTCCTCTCTTCTTCCTCCTCTCTTCCCCATCGTTGGCCGCACACCATTTACCCCCGCTCACTGCTCGCCCGCCCGCACCATCTTCCTTGGTAGCTCGTGCGTACCATATCCCCCTGCTCACTACTCAGCCACACGAGGAGAAGCTTCTTCACTCGCCCGCCTGAATCCACTTCCCCACTGGCTCGCAGGCACCGAAAACCCCAATGGCAGAACTGACTGACACACAGAGCCGCGATTGGAATTCCTCCCCGGTGTTCTCTTGGAGCAGATCTGTAATCGTATGGACCTACTCAGCACCGTACGTCTTGCCGCATGCTTTGTGTCATTGTACTGTCTACTCGTCTGCAACCGGCCGGCTCTTTTCAAGACACCCTGCTTGCTGATGCCTGATCCTCGCAGGTGGCCCAGACACTGACTTGACGTTCCTATGGAGGTTGCCGTGGTGCCCCTCGACATGCTACCACTACCCGTCCACCTGTCCTTCATGCGCGGCCACTACTGGGCGGGCATGAAGGCCAATTGGCATCCTCATCCACCACTCCGGTAGTCCGTGGCATCTCGTGGATATCTACACCCAGTGAGAGATCACCCTTCCATTGTTGGATACCGCCGCCATCGAGCCTCGCGGCCCGCCGGACACTCTTGCCTACTACGCACGAGACGCGTCAAGCTTTTGGCTCGACCTCTGTTTGCATAAAGTTGTAATCTGTGAAGTGCCCACACCATCAGAAGACTACACGGATTACAAGCTCATTGCCTTGTTCAACATGGGATTAGTCTACTTGGAATCCGGCCGCCATACATGGTTATGGCTCACCATCAATCCTGTTGAGGCAACATTTCTGTCGGATGCTATAGTGCACGATGGCATCGTTTACGCGGTCGACACACAGATTGGCTGCCTATACTAGTGGAATCTATCGTCATGTAATTGTTCTATCTCATCTCATCTTTACCTTATGAATAGGACTGCCTGTTCATTTGTTACAAATTTAGAATACATAGCATGCATGTCTATAACCACATCATTGCTATATGTCCCTCTCATTTCCTAGATTTTTATGACCACACATGTTATTGTTAGAGTTGATATGAGAACAATTGGCATCTAATGATTGTTAGAATACATATTATGAGAATAACATCATGATTGCTATATGTTACTCTCATTTACAAGATTTTTATAACAACGCATGTTATTGCTTAGAGTTGATATGAGAACCGTAGTAGTAAGTGCTATGGTAGAATATGACTACGTGTTGTCATAGCTGTCTTCCTCTCATTGTTACATGATGTTTGAACTATGACATATTGCTAGAATATGAAAGCCATTGGCTTATTTTTTAACTTGGGGTATGATTATGACCACGGCATTGCAATTCTCTGTCTATGATATGTGTCACTGTTATAATTATCTTAATTCCACACATACTCTGAACATGATTGTTTATTTTGTCCCTTTGGTCTCCAATTTGAATTGTTGCAGAAGACGCAAATGCGGTAGCCTTCATGATTCCAGGACCTGGAATCATACTAGCCGATGGGTGGTGGTTTATCTCTCATTCAGCTGACGGCGGTCATTTGATGCTCATTCGCACATACCAAATTGACCAAACCATTACCTAAAACCACATGCAGTACAATGCGTGGGGCGTCTGTGACATTGATGGCTATGGCTGCTTCGTGTTCGAGAAAGATCCCAGCTCTGTTGGGCCAGGCATATTCAACTGGAGGTGGGTATACAGCCTCGGCAACCACTCCTTGTTCCTCGGGCTCAATTATCCGATCATCCAACCAATCATCGATCATATCACCGGCGATGATTATCGTGCTACGCAACTTCCATTCGTGAGGGGGGCTGTGTTTACACATCATACTATGGGTTTCATGAATCACCATATCCAGATATTCGTGGACACAGCTTGTTGCCAGATAATCTTAAGTGTGTGAAAGGCATCAAGCTTCCATGCGATGGATGGCTTTTGCAAACCCAACATGCGGCGATGTGGTTCATGCCAACAGCAAATATGCACAACTTGATTCGTGCTAATATCTAGACTGAGCCATGTATTCTGCAGCCATAGCACAACCCTCTTTTGTTGGATATTATGCACTGTTGTTAATTTGAAGCACTCCTCTAGTTTGAAGGATAGATACCTTCCTGGGATCAAGTGCATCCTAACTCACCTGCGTAGGATGTACTGATAATGATGATGGAGATGCTGTGCAGAAGCCATATATATACATAAGTTTAACTAACAAGTACGCACTTGAAGCCTAACTTCAAGTGCGTACTTGTTAGTTAAACCTATGTATAAATTGTGACACTAAATACAACTAGTAAGTAGTAAAGTAGCAGCACTAGTAAACGTCGGTCAAATTATTCACCATGTCCACACATTGAATTGACGTGACAACATGCTGCGTGTGAGGTGACACAAGAATCCCGGCGGCGTGTTCGGGTATTCTGGACTTCAGATTTGGAGTACCACTTATCTGTCGAAATCTTTCATCATTCACTTAAAACAGGCGATTGATCATACACTGAGTACCATATAACTGGAATTACTGATGCAAGTCGAAGAAGGATTGGCCGGCGCTGCCGGCTGGCGTCAAGTTCGATCCCATGGATCAGGAGCTGATCGAGCACCTTGAGGCCAAAGTGAGTGCTGACAGCGCGAGATTTTGGTCTCTCATCGATTTGTTCATACCAACCATCGACAGCGAGCACGGCATATGCTACACCCAACCTGAGAAACTTCCAGGTAAGACACAGATCGGCCGTCTACTTGCACCAACATATTCCTTTGTTTATAGCCCCATTTTTCTTTTTAGACGCAGACCTGGTGAAGCAATTACAATTTGATAGTTAATAAAAAGTGAAACAAGTGACAGCAACATGCCAAAGATGTTATGAAAATGCCAAGTACGTACACTAAAACCTGTATTCCACAATACTGCAGGTATCACACTGAGTGGCCTAAGGAAGCATTTCTTCCAGCGCAATTCCAGGGCATTTAAAAGGGGCACGTGGGCGCGTCGTAAGATACAGTCGGAGTGCGGCATGCACGCGATGTGGCACAAGACAGGCAATACCTTGCCGGTGATGGTCAACGGCCGGCAGATGGGAAGCAAAAAAGGTTCTGGTGCTGCACACCAACAAGAACTTCAACCAGCAGAGGACCAACTGGGTGATGCACCAGTACCACCTCGAGCACTTGGATCAAGAAAAGGAGCGGGAGCTGGTCCTTTGCAAGATTTTCTACCAGATGAACACTAGGGCCAGGAGTAAAAAGATTATAAGTTAGTTTGGTATTGGTAGTTGTACTACCTTGTCGTCCGCAAGTTGGTATTGTTGTTAACCATCTTTTGGTATGAACTTGCATTTGCTTCCAACCATTGTGCCGAGGGTCGATGTGGATATAAAGCTGAATCATTTATTTCCAAACGAATTTCCAGGCACCTAATTTTTATTTGATGGGTAGCATAAGCACCTGCTGTTCGAATTCCCAGTTCTCCAATTTTTTCGAAACAAGTGTATGCACTTATTATCACGATGAAAAAACAATATCCCTGCTGCATCCCAGTTATCAGTCTGTACTTGCGGAATTCTCTTGTTTATTGAGCACGTATATTGTTTTTTCAGGTCGAGCAAGTTTCAACTGGGCTGTAGACTGCCCAGGGTTGGTTTTGTTTTTAATAGGCCCAACCCATGAGGACAACGGGGCACAAAGATATCTACTGGCCTCTGGCCGACCAACGTTAGTTATATTTTGTCTTACAACATCCGTAGCCAGTTTTTTACTGAATCAAACACACAACCCAGTTCTATTTTCCTCATGAAACGCATGCCCTACATCCGTTTTCTAATCTCTACCTATAGTTTTACTAGTTAATATACACGTATCATTATATTGAAAACACATAAAATTCCCTTTTCATATTTACATCCTTATTTTTGTTTTCTTCCCAACCAGCGCTGATTTTTTTACCACTGGTTTTCCCTTAAACCAACTCAATTGTCCCACGTCTTATTTGCTTAAAAAAAGAGAACATTTTTTTGGCAAATCAATAAGTTCTTAAAAAATGTTTATCATTTCAGGATTACAACAGTTCAGACTACACCGAATATGCAAAATAAGGTTGAACTTTTTGACCGTGGTCCTGGGCAGAAAATAGGCTGTAATAAATTACTTAAGAATTAGCAAATGGGCTGCAAATTATAAAAAATAGCAAATGGGCTTTATGTTGTCTGCCACAGATTTGGAGGTTGACTTGTGGGCCTACTAAGTTCATGCGTACACAAGGTTTCTCAAAAAAGAAACTTATTCAACAATCGACTCTACCAGCGTCAGACCGTTAGATGTCAATATAATGGCAATCATGCTTCTTCAGTCTCTGATCTTCCTGCCCCAGCCGCCCAAACCAGCGCCGTCAGAACCGCCTGCTCCCGCCTCCCGTGGCCGGCTGTGCTGCCGGGCAGGCCTCACGGCTCCATCATACTCGCATCCCTGGCCTGTCTATCCCTCTACTCACCCACACCTCCTGTTATTTTCTGGCGACGGCAGCCGAACCAGTCAACCCTCGTACTCTCCATCGCGTGGGCAGCCACTGCCGTGTCTTTCCCGGCTCCATGTCGTTCTCTTCGTAGGCCTCGTTGTCGTCCACTGCCCTGGTGCTCTCGGCGCGGCGCAGGCAATGATGTCCATCCAACGGCCGTAGTGCTTCTTCAACCTCTGGTCTTCTAGCTCCAGTAGCCCAAAGCAGCGCCGGTCGTGCCGCATGCTCCTACCTCCCGTGGCTGGCTGTGCTGCTGCGGAGGCCTCACCGCCCCCATACTGCTCCCAACGCTGGCCAGGCCATCCCTCCAGTGACCCACTCCCCCTGTTATTCTGCGGCGACGGCAGCCTCACACCGCAGCCAAACCAATGAACCCTCGTACTCCTCTCCGGGTGGGCATCCACTGTCGCGTCTTCCTCGGCTCTGCATCGTCCCCTTCCTAGGCCTCGCCGTCGTCCACCGCCGTGGTGCTCTCGGCACGGCGTGGTCAATGATCAACTTCCATCGGAAGAGTACTGTACAAGGAGAGGCTGACAGTTGGGTCCACGGCAGCCGCAAGGAAGTGCCTCTTTATTACGCGCAAAATAATTATTCCTCCACCTGACAAAAGGGACCCACCGGACGGGCCACCAGTATTTCATGAAAAAAAACATTTCCCCCTGACTGTTGGGACCCACCGGATGGGCACCGTATTTCGCGAAAAAAATGTTTCCCCCTGACTGCTGGGACCCACCGAACAGACCACCGTATTTCGTGAAAAAAACGTTCCCCTCGCTATCAGCTCAGACCCACCGAAAGTGCCTCCTTATTACCCACAAAAAATGAATACTCCCCGTGCTAGCTGGGACCCACCATGGTGGTAGGCTGACTTGTGGGTCTACTAAGTTGACGGGACGGAGGGCTTTGTCAACTTAGTCAATATGAAAGATTCTAGCTGCAGTGACCGTACGATGTCCATCCAACGGCCGTCGTGCTTCTTCACTCTCTGCTCTTCCTGCTCCAGCCACTCAAACAAGCACCGGCAGGACTGCTTGCTCCCTCCTCCACGCGGCCGGCTGTCCTGCCTCGCAGGCCTCACCGCCCCATCGTACTCCCATCGATGGCCTAGCCATCCCTCTACTCACCCACACCTGCTGTTATTCTCCGGCGATGGCAGATGAACCAGTAAACCCTCGTACAGTCGTACCCCCCTCCGCGTGGGAAACAACTGCCGATTCTTCCCTGCCTCTGTGTCGTTCCCTTCCTAGGCCACGCCATCGTCCACCACCCTGGTGCTCTCGGCGCGGCCTGGTCAACGTGGTCAATGACCGACATGCATCATAAGTGGATTGTACGTGGAGAGGCCGACATTTGGGTCCATGGCCGCACGCAAGGAAATGCCTCCTTATTACACGCAAAATAAAGATTCCTCCACCTGAGATCAGGGACCCACCGAAAGGGCCTCTGTATTTCACGAAAAAAACTTTACCACCGCTGACAGCTCGGACCCACCAACTATATCTTCAGACTCAAGGAAGTGCCTCCTTATAACGCACAAAAAAATGAACACTCCCCCTGTTAGCTGGGACCCGGTATAGTGGCAGGCTGACTTGTGGGCCTACTAAGTTGACGGGGATGGAGGGCTTTGTCAACTTAGTCAATATGCACAATTCTAGCTCTAGTGATCGTACGATGTCCATCCAACGGCCGTAGTGCTTCTTCAACCTCTGGTCTTCTTGCTCCAGCCGCCCAAACCAGCGCTGGTCGGGCCTCGTGCTCCTGCCTCACGTGGCCGGCTGTGATGCAGCGGAGGCCTCACCGCCCCCTACTACACCCACCGCTGGCCAGGCCATCCCTCTACTCACCCACACCCCCTGTTATTCTGCGGCAACGGCAGCCTCCCACTGCAGCGAACCAGTGAACCCTCGTACTCGTCTACGCATGGGCATCCACTTCCGCGTCTTCCCCGGCTCCGCGTCGTCCCCTTCCTAGGCCTCGCCGTCGTCCACCGCCCTGGTGCTCTCGGTGCGGCGTGGTCAACGTGGTCAAGCAACGGCTTCCATCGGATGTGGACTGTACATGGAGAGGCTGACAGCTGGGTCCACAGCCGCAGCAAGGAAGTGCCTCCTTATTACGTGCAAAATAATTATTCCTCCACCTGACAGCGAGGACCCACCAGACGGTCCACCGTATTTCGCAAAAAAAACGTTTCCCCCTGAGTGCTGGGACCCACCAGCTACATCTTCGCACGCAAGGAAGTGCGTCCGAAAAAAAATGATTCGCCCCCCTGACTGCTGGGACTCACCAGCTACATCTTCTCACGCAAGGAAGTGCATCCGAAAAAATGATTCGCCCCCTGACTGCTGGGACCCACCAGCTACATCTTCGCACGCAAGGAAGTGCCTGACAGTCGGGACCCACTTGGTCGAAGTGTACGTAGCATTGTCATTCTAGTCGCGAAAGTGTACGTACATATATACTGGTCGATGTATGTCACACCCTGATTTTCATGCCACAACACTTAAGTCAATAAATCATGATAAAATGTGTTTTGACAAAAACTTTTGAGTGTTTTGGACTTTGCTTGATTTGATTTTTGTCCGCTGTTTGCAAGTGCTCTAAAAATCAAATAAATCCTCCAACTCCTATACTTCATCTCCTTGCTCCAAACTCTTGAACCAATGATCATGCCATGTGTATAGGACATAAAAATATTTTCTTACAAAAATGATTTGGCCAAATAGTATTTTCAAAAATTACCTTTTCAAAAACCCCTGAATTGAGGTTTGCACTGCAAGTACTTAATTAAAGGCAGTAAAAATCTTTCCAAAAATATATTTGACTCCTATTAGATATAGGATACCCAGAAACCACAAAAATATAATTTTAAAAGTTATTTTCCTATTTTATTTAAAAGCTTTTTCTTAAGGCCAGAAATGGTCTTTAATAGGGAAAAATTATTTTATTGCTTCAAAAATATTTGACAAAATTTAGGGAAACTCACAGGACATATATTGTCCATATATAAGAGTTTCAACACATGGTCATGTTCAAAATATTGGTCAAATACCTCAAAAACCCTTTCTGGATATTTCAAGCTTTTGAAATATTTACAAAGGAAATATTCCCCAAAAATTCCAAGAAAATTCTATCATGTCACATATGACATATTTGGTGATCTTGCCAAGTCTCATGTCTTGGAGAGCAAGATAACATCATCAAATCCCCTCAAAACCATTTCTGTCCATTTTGAAGTTTGAGCAACTTTACATTGCCAAACATTCCCAAATAATCTCAAACCTTGTGAAAATTCTCAAATTTTCTAATTATTCATCTATACCAAATGGCACAAGTTGGAGAACAAGTTAACTTGATCAAAGTGCCCCAAAACCCTTCCTGTCCAGAACCAAATTTGGACAACTCTACATTGCCAAGTGTGTCCTTTTGATCTGAAGTTTTGTGGACATGTTCAAATCCTCAAATGATGACACTAATCCAAGTGGTGCATCAAGGAGAATAGATTTGCATGACTAAATCTTGGCAAAGCCATTTCTGCTGATTTCTAGGGTTCACCAAAGTTACATTGGCTACTTTACCCAAATGAGCTCAAACTTGGTGGAACACCCTAATTATATGTTCCATTCCATCCTGTTAGTTCTCATGGCAATTGGAATTAATTTTCTTGCCCAAACCAACAACAAACACCTTCTGCCATTTTTCCAAAATCATCATTTTTGATCTCTTCCACTCTTCTCCATGGCCTCAACTTTTTACCACAGCCCCTCCTAGTCCTCTCCTATCTCCAGTAACTCTTCCCTGGCCTCAGCTCAATGATTGAGGGGTGAAACACCCCCATTTACCCCTCTGGATAGCACCTTCCTCTCTCTTTCTCACCTCCCTCCTCACTCCATTGGTTCCACAAGGCATCCAAGGCTTCCCCCTGCTATCCTAATACCTCCTGGCACTACTGGACACAAGTCGCCGCGCCCACTCCCCTTTCTTAATGCCATGGCATGCCATTTGGGCGCTCTGGAGCGCGCTACAGTGCACTCCCGCACTGTAGCCGCCCCCTTCCAACCGCCTCCGGCCACCTAGGGCCTCCCCCTTGTGTCCCCCGAGGTCACCTCGACATCTGCAGCACGCTACGCTATCGTCCCCCTCCTCTCTCTCCCTCTCCGGCTCTCCTCGCGTGCGGACAGAGCGCCGCCCGAGCGCGCCAATCGCTGGCCACGGCGGGGACCCGCTTTGCCGCGTTTCCCGCTCCCTCTCTTCTCCCCCTGGGCGTAGTCCACGCCCACAAACGCCCCGGACACGCACCGACGAGCTCCCGTGGACTCCAGCGATGGCTACGGCCTCGCCGGCGCATGGCACGCTGTGCACCTCGCCCCCTCCTATTTGAGGCCGCCCCCGAGCCCCCACTCATCTCCATTCACTTTCTCCCCCTCCCCTATTCCTTCTGGATCAGCCCTCTCTCTCTCCCACGTCCCCTATCCTCCTCCATAGCCAAAGGATCGCCGCCGGCCGCCGCCAAGATTCGTGACGTCCCGAGCTCCTCCACGGGTGCGAAGCACATGGACGGGATCGGCACGCTGCGCTGAGTCGTCCGGTGTGCTGGGCACCATCGCAGGTGATCGGATCCGCCGGGACGGGCGCCGGTGCCGCTCGGCCGTGCCTCCCCTATCGCTCCTTTCCCTCAGGCGCGAGGTAGCGGACGACCACCCGCCAGCTGGCAAGGGGGTCCGCCCGTCAGCGGCAGAGGTGACCGAGCCGGCCCACCTATCGGGTTAAGTGGAAACGGCTCCTGGCCAATCCGCTTGCCCCGCTGGGTGGCGCTCTCCCGTAGTGCGCCTTCGGCGTCACCCCTTCCCTCGCGCAGCTGAGCCACTGGGCCAAGCCCAGTAGGCGCTATTTAGCTGGGCTTCGCCCAGTGCGCGTTATAAGGTTGATTCCTTGCCTCTTCTTATTCTTTTCCAGAAATATTGTAAGATCCATAAAATGTTCATATTAACTCCAAATTTGATGATTCAAATTTCTAGTAGCTCATAAAATCATGATCTATCTCATGGTGCAACTTGCACATTTTTTCAGAAACTTTTTCTTCACAAACATTTACCAAATCTTGTTTTCCATTTCTGTGATGAACTTTAGAAAATCACAGAGATCCCATTTTTGATCCAAATTCCATGACTCAAAAACCTAGATGTCTATGTGTTCAATACTTAGTTTTTGAACATTTTTTTCTAATACTTTCTGTATCACCTCAAATAATGGTCTATTTCTTTATATATAGCCAACTCTGCAAATTCATAGGAAAATCATCACAACTCCAAATCCAGTGAAACCAATTCCTAGATGCTTCTAAAATCATCCTTTGTTAAATGGGTGCCTTTGATCATTTTTCAAAAATATATTTCTGTACACTTCTTGCAAACCCATTAATCCCTTAATTCCATCATATTGAAATGTTCAGAGATGTCCATTGATCAGATCCTAATGAAACCACTTTGGTCATCCCTCATATGACCAGAGGTATCCCAGAAAAGTCCAACTCACATTTTTAGAGCACTTTTATTTTCTGCCTTGTTGTGTTGCTTATTATGGTTGCTTTCGACGATAGTTGACGAAGTAGACGAAATGCTCGGAGATGGACCAGAGATATTTGAAGACCTCGAAGACTTTGTTAAAACAGGCAAGCAGCCCTTTGACCATGTCTATGAAACCTTTTTATGCACATCATATAGCACTCTACTAGAGTTGTTTCGGAACCATGTTGAGAGGGTAACCACTTTGGTGGATTGCCTTTGTTACTTCCTCGTTGATACTTGCATTGTGCATGACCCTACCTTCTTATGAGGGTTGTGTCGGTGGGAGTAGATAGGATGCTAAAGTAGTTGCTACGCAAAAAGGGGCGGGAATATGCATGTGATGGAGGCAAAGTATTTTCAAAAGACTTTTTCGAAAACCCCGTTGGGTGCCACTTATGCCCGAGGGAGATGATGAAATGGGTAACCACTTGATGACGAAGTGGTGTACCGAGGCAAGTGTGTGTGTTGTTTTTGAAAACGGATTAGATTTAAGATTTGTCGACTGTCCCAACCTTACATGCGCAACCACTCTACCCTTATATGGGAAAGGGCATTATTGATTACCTAGGCCGATACTAGCTTGGAGCCCGCATTACTAGTGACGGGGGAGAGTTGGTGCTCTCTCTCGGGACGGGGTCGTGCCAGGTAGGGCGGCCATGACTGTCTTTACAGCACCGGACACACCGTTGGTACCCTGTGCTTGTGGTATGTGATGAATATGGGAGCGAGGCTCCACAACTTTATGATGTGAAATGTTGGGCACGGGGGTTACTACGAATCGAGTGGACTCCGTGTTAGTGTCGTCTAGGGAAAGGTAGTGATCGGGTGCTTACCCCGGGTACTTGAGGTACCGCAGGTCGTGGATGACACGGAAGTTCCCCGGATCTTGTGGGTACAGTGTGCAACCTCTGCAGAGTGTAAAACTATTCGAATAGCCGTGTCCACGGTCAAGGACAGTTGGGCGGTGCTGCTTAAACTATGTCCAGAGTTTTCAACTGTGTGTGTGTGAGTTGATAAAACTACTTGGGTCAAGTCAAAGGACTTGACATGATTGAGTTGGGTTGGTGCCCACTCTATTTATGTTGATATTTGTAACCTGTCTTCATGGTTACTTGAATTCTCTTGATGCATGTCTTACAAGTTGTTGAACATGTCATTGCACTCAAAACTAGCTTTCCACAAAAATTTACCTATATCATGCATTGTTGTATCTTGAACCAAAACATGGGTTGCTTGCGAGTACATTCAAAGTACTCATTGGCTTGCCACTGGTTATTTAATTGACCAGGCATGGAAGAACCGGAGTTCGAAGAAGAGTTCTTCGGTGACGAACATGCGAGCTAGGATGCTTCCCAGTCAGAATGCCTGTAGAGTTAAGGCAGATGGCATGGGTCCAAGTTATTGACGAAGATTTCCGCTGCGATGTTATACTCAAGACTCGACCATAATGGTCCTACTTGTGTAAACGGTATGTATGGATGTAAGACTCTTGTTATTCAGCTTCTGTGTGTTCAGTGAGCATTGATCTCTGGGATCACTGTACACGTACATTCGGTGATCACGACTTATGAGTCGGGGTCCCCACAGAGCTGGTATCAGAGCCATCCTGACTGTAGGAAGCCTTAGTTAGCATGGTCGTTAGTTAGGGTAAAATATTTCCAAAACTACTACTAGTTTTCAAAGCAATCTATACTTCTCTTCCCTTCTCAGTTTTTCGAAAACTAAGGTATACTTCCTTATTGATCTCTTCCCCTTCAAAACCTTTGGTCGCTAGAACCCTTATGCCCCTGACCACTGGATTCCTTGTAATCCTCGTGGATAATCTAGAAGGAAGATGCCTTGCCAGACGTTCACCCACATCTCCTGAACACAAGATTGGTGACATCACAATAAGACGATACCAACAGAAGATGCATCCTCGAGGAATGAGGACCTGAAGACCCAGGAGATGGTGACACCCTTGACACTGCCCAAAGATGATGCAACCTTAGCCTACGACGATCAGGGCATAGGTTATGCAAGATCATGATATACATCGCTAATAGGGTAACCCTGTCACTACCGTTGTTGTATCGGCAACCACCGGTGGATGAGAACCTAGCCATTTGGTCCGCCTCACTATAGTGAGCAGGAAAACGGTTCTCTTCATCCCCCGCTCTTGGTGTCGATGTTGTCATCAACGTAACCGACATGATGGACCTCTATTACGCCTTGATAAAGTCAATGCATAAAGAATTACCTACCTGGTACCATCGACGGCTTAGAAGACAACAAGGGATCGTCGTGATTAAGAAGACAATAGAAGACCAAGTCAATGCCAGTTATGAGGAGCCACCTTCACCCCATCACTTCAACAGGCAAGAAGTTGTTGAAGACTCTTCAAGCTCAACCGGGATCGTTTCATCAAACAACTACAAGAGACGTAGCAGCACCTAAGGAAACCCGGGAGACTGCACGAGGCACAAGGCACGACTATGGAGTCCGAGAACCCCTAGGGTAGGATGAGTCGTGTACCCCCCTATGTGCAGTCGAGTCCGTATGATGGTTCGAGTAGAACCATGATTGTGTGTTGCTTGTTTTTATTTGTTGTATTTTGATATCAGTCGCCCTTTTTGCCCTAGGCAACAAGTACGCGACTATATCATCTGCCTTATTTTGTTGTTTGTGTTTGGCCTTTTTGGCACTTGTTTGTTTGCACCTACACTATAGAACCCCCTTTAGGCATCCCCCTCCTCTATGCTACTTTTCCCTCTCATCTCTCTCCTCAACTGAAGACAAGCAAGACAAGATGCACCAAGGAAGCTGCTTCGGCGACCAACTAGCACTGAAGACTTTTTGTTGCAGCCTCCTCGACCAAGTGAAACCCCGTAGAGTTATGTTTAACCCTCCAGACTAGAAACCCACTCCTAGACCCTTCGAGACTTCATGAGATACCCTAGCTCGAGTCCTTAACCATGTGCTTAACCCACGAAATTGCAAGAGAACCAGTTAAGCCTCTGTAAACCTCGCACAACACTGGGTTCATTATGGAACTAGTGGACATAGTGAACGAGCACATTATCATCCTAATATAGCTCCAGAACTGACGATGCCATAGGAAGACCAATTTGAGGATATAGGAACAGAGGACAAATGACTTGATGAGTTTATATCAATGACTTGAGGTATTATATGAGACTATTTGGTGGATTATGAGGCTTTGATGTTGGTAGATGAACTTGGTGGGATCATGAGTATAGATTAGCATAGATTTCATTACCCCTGAGTAAATTGGATTTAATAGGACAATTAAGATCGCAAGCTGAAATTCATGGAAGTATTTGGATTTGTCTTAGCCATGGGATATTGATAGGAGACAGTTGATATTACGTAAATAACTTGGGGGAACATGTAGGAATTCTCGTTGGACAAGAGATTTGGATTTAAGTAAGTGATTCTAGTTGAATATAGATGCTGAGTATGTCTGCATGGTTCGGAGTAAATTGGATTTAGACTGATGATCTCGATCATGATACCATGTTTCTCGGTGGACGATAAACTAGGAGATTGGACTAATTGTCGGAGTTTATTTAGGGAATCTGTATGAGCTTGACTTTGGAGTTTACATGACCATGATAATGGAAATTGGTGGACTGACTGTAGTAAGGTAGCCTTCCCAGTATTTGTGGATTATAGGGTATTAGAAGATCATGTGGAACACCAGAGACATTGGATTTGTAGAATTAATGGATTATGTAGCGATTAATGGAAGTTAATGGGCTATTAGAGTTGATTCATAGGAAGGAAACAAGATCTTGGAGTGGCTTACGACGTGTTTCCTTAGGATAGGGATGCTTTATCATGGACCTTGGATCAATAGACTGAGCACTTGGATTGTGGTGATTAAATTCAAGCTTAGCAGCTTATATGCTCTACCCATGGATTTTTAGGGGTAGCCATACATACGAGTTTGGGGATTGTAGACATATATGATTTTGTTAGACCTCCTCTCGAGAGTCATGAGGACATGAATAACATGAGTGATGATTGGAGTTGACTATACGAAATGATACTATCAGTGATATGATGTGATTTGTTTAAAGGACTAGATAACACAATTGGCATCTCAGAAACTGTGCTCAAGGATGGGATGATAAACATTCACTCGCACACTAGAATCCTTGAAACCCTTACGCCCTACAAAGCCACAACATGGTCGGATCCTGACCTTGGGCTTTGGCTCTAGATCGGTAAGACCTTGGCCCATACTCAACCGAGACCACCACCAACACCCCAGCCTACTTTATGTACCCCATGAACAAGTCTTCATGGAGCACTTGGACGGCTTGATTGTCATCTATATTTGGTGGCCCACTTGACTACCCGAAGACGGAAGAAGGACCGTTCAGCTAGTCCAGGAGCATTCGAAGACCGCCATGCCAAGGAGGAAGAACTACCACCATCATCAAGAAGTAAACATCCACATCGAAGACCAGGTGTATCTGCAAGCCACTCCTCTCTAAGGAACCAAGCATTTCCATGACAAGGAGACCCACACCGAGATTCATCGGCCCCCTTCGAGATCACTCCAAGATGTAACAACCCCCCTCCGAGATCACTTCAAGACGAAGAGTAGACGGCTACCGGCTGGAGTTACCACCTGAGTTACCCATTGTGCACAACGTTTTCCATGCATCACAATCCGGAAGTGTTTCCAACTTCCCAACTTGCCCAATCTCTACGAGGGCATTGACCATCGAGCCATCGACCCCTAGCCCAATCTAACCTACCGCGAGCTACCCATTAGCAACCTGGAGCAAGAAGACCGTCATACACGAAGCTACACCAGCAAGTACTTCAAGCTCAATGGAGCACTACACGGAAGCAGAAGCAACATGAGGACTTGAAGACTACCCCAAATCCAAGTTTCCATATTCCTTTCCGCGCCTAGTCTGGGAATCTCGGGGACGAGATTCTTGTAAGGGGGGTAGGTCTGTCACACCCTGATTTTCATGCCACAACACTTAAGTCAATAAATCATGATAAAATGTGTTTTGACAAAAACTTTTGAGTGTTTTGGACTTTGCTTGATTTGATTTTTGTCCGCTGTTTGCAAGTGCTCTAAAAATCAAATAAATCCTCCAACTCCTATACTTCATCTCCTTGCTCAAAACTCTTGAACCAATGATCATGCCATGTGTATAGGACATAAAAATATTTTCTTACAAAAATGATTTGGCCAAATAGTATTTTCAAAAATTAGTTTTTCAAAAACCCCTGAATTGAGGTTTGCACTACAAGTACTTAATTAAGGGAAGTAAAAATCTTTCCAAAAATATATTTGACTCCTATTAGACATAGGATACCCAGAAACCACAAAAATATAATTTTAAAGGTTATTTTCCTATTTTATTTAAAAGCTTTTTCTTAAGGCCAGAAATGGTCTTTAATAGGGAAAAATTATTTTATTGCTTCAAAAATATTTGACAAAATTTAGGGAAACTCACAGGACATATATTGTCCATATATAAGAGTTTCAACACATGGTCATGTTCAAAATATTGGTCAAATACCTCAAAAACCCTTTCTGGATATTTCAAGCTTTTGAAATATTTACAAAGGAAATATTCCGCAAAAATTCCAAGAAAATTCTATCATGTCACATATGACATATTTGGTGATCTTGCCAAGTCTCATGTCTTGGAGAACAAGATAACATCATCAAATCCCCTCAAAACCATTTCTGCCCATTTTGAAGTTTGAGCAACTTTACATTGCCAAACATTCCCAAATAATCTCAAACCTTGTGAAAATTCTCAAATTTTCTAATTACTCATCTATACCAAATGGCACAAGTTGGAGAACAAGTTTACTTGATCAAAGTGCCCCAAAACCCTTCCTGTCCAGAACCAAATTTGGACAACTCTACATTGCCAAGTGTGTCCTTTTGATCTGAATTTTTGTGGACATGTTCAAATCCTCAAATGATGACACTAAACCAAGTGGTGCATCAAGGAGGATAGATTTGCGTGACTAAATCTTGGCAAAGCCATTTCTGCTGATTTCTAGGGTTCACCAAAGTTACATTGGCTACTTTGCCCAAATGTGCTCAAACTTGGTGGAACACCCTAATTATATGTTCCATTCCATCCTATTAGTTATCATGGCAATTGGAATTAATTTTCTTGCCCAAACCAACAACAAACACCTTCTGCCATTTTTCCAAAATCATCATTTTTGATCTCTTCCACTCTTCTCCATGGCCTCAACTTTTTACCACAGCCCCTCCTAGTCTTCTCCTATCTCCAGTAACTCTTCCCTGGCCTCAGCTCAATGATTGAGGGGTGAAACACCCCCATTTACCTCTCTGGATAGCACCTTCCTCTCTCTTTCTCACCACCCTCCTCACTCCATTGGTTCCACAAGGCATCCAAGGCTTCCCCCTGCTATCCTAATCCCTCCTGGCACTACTGGACACAAGTGGCCGCGCCCACTCCCCTTTCTTCATGCCATGGCATGCCATTTGGGCGCTCTGGAGTGCGCTACAGTGCGCTCCCGCACTGTAGCCGCCCCCTTCCAACCGCCTCCGGCCACCTAGGGCCTCCCCCTCGTGTCCCCCGAGGTCACCTCGACGTCTGCAGCATGCTATGCTGTCGTCCCCCTCCTCTCTCTCCCTCTCCGGCTCTCCTCGCGTGCGGACAGAGCGCCGCCCGAGCGCGCCAGTCGTTGGCCACGGCGGGGACCCGCTTTCCCGCGTTTCCCGCTCCCTCTCTTCTCCCCGTGGACGTAGTCCAGGCCCACAAATGCCCCAGACACGCGCCCACGAGCTCCCGTGGACTCCAGCGATGGCTACGGCCTCGCCGGCGCATGGCCTGCTGTGCACCTCGCCCCCTCCTATTTGAGGCCGCCCCCGAGCCCCCACTCATCTCCATTCACTCTCTTCCCCTCCCCTAGTCCTTCTGGATCAGCCCTCTCTCTCTCCCGCGTCCCCTATCCTCCTCCACAGCCAAAGGATCGCCGCCGGCCGCCGCCAAGATTCGTGACGTCCCGAGCTCCTCCGCGGGTGCGAAGCACATGGACGGCATCGGCACACCGTGCTGAGTCGTCCGGTGTGCTGGGCACCATCGCAGGTGACCGGAGCCGCCGGGACGGGCGCCGGTGCCGCTCGGCCGTGCCTCCCCTGTCGCTCCTTTCCCTCAGGCGCGAGGTAGCGGACGACCACCCGCCAGCTGTCAAGGGGGCCCGCCCGTCAGCGGCAGAGGTGACCGAGCCGGCCCACCTGTCGGGTTAAGTGGAAACGGCTCCTAGCCAATCCGCTTGCCCCGCTGGGTGGCGCTCTCCCGTAGTGCGCCTTCGGCGTCACCCCTTCCCTCGCGCAACTGAACCACTGGGCCGAGCCCAGTAGGTGCTTTTTAGCTGGGCTTCGCCCAGTGCGCGTTATAAGGTTGATTCCTTTCCTCTTCTTATTCTTTTCCAGAAATATTGTAAGATCCATAAAATGTTCATATTAACTCCAAATTTGATGATTCAAATTTCTAGTAGCTCATAAAATCATGATCTTTCTCATGGTGCAACTTGCACATTTTTCCAGAAACTTTTTCTTCACAAACATTTATCAAATCTTGTTTTTCCATTTCTGTGATGAACTTTAGAAAATCACAGAGATCCCATTTTTGATCCAAATTCCATGACTCAAAAACCTAGATGTCTATGTGTTCAAAACTTAGTTTTTGAACAATTTTTTCTAATACTTTCTGTATCACCTCAAATAATGGTCTATTTCTTTATATATAGCCAACTTTGCAAATTCATAGAAAATTATCACAACTCCAAATCCAGTGAAACCAATTCCTAGATGCTTCTAAAATCATCCTTTGTTAAATAGGTGCCTTTGATCATTTTTCAAAAATATATTTCTGTACACTTCTTGCAAACCCATTAATCCCTTGATTCCATCATATTGAAATGTTCAGAGATGTCCATTGATCAGATCCTAATGAAACAACTTTGGTCATCCCTCATATGACCAGAGGTATCCCAGAAAAGCCAACTCACATTTTTAGAGCACTTTTATTTTCTGCCTTGTTGTGTTGCTTATTATGGTTGCTTTCGACAATAGTTGACGAAGTAGACGAAATGCTCGGAGATGGACCAGAGATATTTGAAGACCTCGAAGACTTTGTTAAAACAGGCAAGCATCCCTTTGACCATGTCTATGAAACATTTTTATGCACATCATATAGCACTCTATTAGAGTTGTTTCGGAACCATGTTGAGAGGGTAACCACTTTGGTGGATTGCCTTCGTTACTTCCTCGTTGATACTTGCATTGTGCATGACCCTACATTCTTATGAGGGTTGTGTCGGTGGGAGTAGATAGGATGCTAAAGTAGTTGCTACGCAAAAAGGGGCGGGAATATGCATGTGATGGAGGCAAAGTATTTTCAAAAGACTTTTTCGAAAACCCCGTCGGGTGCCACTTATGCCTGAGGGAGATGATGAAATGGGTAACCACTTGATGACGAAGTGGTGTACCGAGGAAAGTGTGTGTGTTGTCCTTGAAAACGGATTAGATTTAAGATTTGTCGACTGTCCCAACCTTACATGCGCAACCACTCTACCCTTATATGGGAAAGGGCATTATTGATTACCTAGGCCGATACTAGCTTGGAGACCGCATTACTAGTGACGAGGGAGAGTTGGTGCTCTCTCGCGGGACGGGGTCGTGCCAGGTAGGGCGGCCATGACTGTCTTTACAGCACCGGACACACCGTTGGTACCCCGTGCTTGTGGTATGTGATGAATATGGGAGCGAGGCTCCACAACTTTATGATGTGAAATGTTGGGCACGGGGGTTACTACGAATCGAGTGGACTCCATGTTAGTGTCGTCTAGGGGAAGGTAGTGATCGGGTGCTTACCCCGGGTACTTGAGGTACCGCGGGTCGTGGATGACACGGAAGTTCCCCGGATCTTGTGGGTACAGTGTGCAACCTCTGCAGAGTGTAAAACTATTCGAATAGCCGTGTCCACGGTCAAGGACAGTTGGGCGGTGCTGCTTAAACTATGTCTAGAGTTTTCAACTGTGTGTGTGTGAGTTGATAAAACTACTTGGGTCAAGTCAAAGGACTTGACATGATTGAGTTGGGTTGGTTCCCACTCTATTTATGTTGATATCTCTAACCTTTCTTCATGGTTAATTGAATACTCTTGATGCATGTCTTACAAGTTGTTGAACATGTCATTGCACTCAAAACTAGCTTTCCACAAAAATTTACCTATATCATGCATTGTTGTATCTTGAACCAAAACATGGGTTGCTTGCGAGTACATTCAAAGTACTCATTGGCTTGCCACTGGTTATTTAATTGACCAGGCATGGAAGAACCGGAGTTCGAAGAAGAGTTCTTCGGTGACGAACATGCGAGCTAGGATGCTTCCCAGTCAGAATGCCTGTAGGGTTAAGGCAGATGGCATGGGTCCAAGTTATTGACGAAGATTTCCGCTGCGATGTTATACTCAAGACTCGACCATAATGGTCCTACTTATGTAAACGGTATGTAAGACTCTTGTTATTCAGCTTCTGTGTGTTTAGTGAGCATTGATCTCTGGGATCACTTTACACGTACATTCGGTGATCACGACTTATGAGTCGGGGTCCCCACAATGTAGAGGCGCGCACGTGTCGTAGTAGAGACGCGTATGTGTCGTAGTAGAGGCGCGCACGTAGCATGTACACGTACGTACAGCGTCCAGTGTGCAAGAAAGAAAATATGGCCACGTATGTGTACATACGGGCGGGGTCTCGACCGCCTACTCGCGCATACGTACGGCCAGGGCTCGTGTACTTGGCTGGGTAGGAATGGAGAAACAACGTCGTCGTCATGTTCATGGGGAGCCAACCGTATGGGTCGGAATGGAATGCGTCGTCGTGTTCATCGGGAGGGCTTGGATGGAACAGGAGGTGGAAACGAGGCCTGCCGTACCGCAGAACAGAGGAAACGGCCTAGTGTTCGACCGGCCACGTTCAAAACGGGATCCTGTTCATCGGGAGGGGTCTGGCGTATCGCAAAACTGAGGAAACGGACCTCCTACGGTCGAAACGGGGGTCCTGTCGATCGGGAGGGGTGTGGCGTACCGCAAAACGGATGAAACGGACTTGTGTTGGAGCGTTACGGTCGAAACGGGGGTCCTGTTCATCGGGAGGGGTGTGGCGTACCGCAAAACGGACGAAACAGACTTGTGTTGGAGCGCTACAGTCGAAACGGGGGTCCTGTTCATCGGGAGGGGTGTGGCGTACCGCAAAATGGGACTCCACGGGATACTGTTCATCTCCACCGTCGACCTCCTCCAGCTTCCACGGGCTCCTGTTCATCCAGCCTCCACGGTGCGCTACTCCACCGGCTACTGTTCAACCACCCCTCCACGGGCACCCCTCCACCGTCTACTAATCATCCAGCCCTCCACGGGGTCGTCCTGTTCATCCAGCCCTCCACACCACGGGGTCCTATTCATCCAGAGGCAACGCCACTGCTCACTGTTCATCCAACCCCCTCCCCCCTCCCCCGCAACGCTCATTGTTCATCCAGAGAGGCAGCATCGATCGACTTTAGTTAGCGGTAGTAGCGAAGGAATCGCTCGATCGGGTTTAGTTAACAGCCATCGATCGATCGCTCGGGTTCAGTAACGCGTAGCATGCAGTGCAATCGCTCGGGTTCAGTTAGAGCCCAACGCCTCGCTCGGGTTCAGTTAGAGCCAACGCCTCTCACACACGCGCGTACGTGTATGAGAGAAATGCGCATCGCTCGGCCCCCGACCTCCGGTCGTAACCGGGAACTCCCCGAAATTTTCCTCGCCCTCGCTTCTACCACGGTTTTTTCCGTCATGGACGGCCCAAAGAATGTCATGCAGCTGCGTCTCCGGCCCGCCCAGGACGAAAAGCCCATTTTCTGTCATGATTTTTTGTCATAGAAGTAGGAGCCCACCACATCTATGATGATACCAGGTTTTGTCACAATTATCGTCATACAAGTGTCATATGTATGACAGGAAAAAAAATTCGTTCAGCCCAAAATGTCACGGATGTGTCTTTTTTTTGTAGTGTGCAGGTGAGATATCCTGAACACCGTCCGATGGAAGATCTAAGTCATGCTCATCGTGGCTGTAGGGTGCACCTGTCATGGGCTCGAATCCGGTGAAGATCAAGTCTCCACGGATGTCGGATGTGTAGTTCAGGCTTCCAAACCTGACCCGATGGCCAGGGGCATAGCTATCAATCTACTCCAGATGGCCAAGCGAGTTGGCCCGCAGTGTGAAGCTGCCGAATACGAAGATCTGTCCGGGGAGGAAAACGTCAACCTGGACCTCGTTGTTGTAGATGATTGAAGGAGCCATCAAGCCTTATGGTGCCGACACAGTGGAACTCTCAATGAAAGCACCAATGTCGGTGTCAAAACTGGCGGATCTCGGGTAGGGGGTCCCGAACTGTGCGTCTAAGGCTAATGGTAACAGGAGGCGGGGGACACGATGTTTACCCAGGTTCGGGCCCTCTCTATGGAGGTAATACCCTACTTCCTGCTTGATTGATCTTGATGATATGAGTATTACAAGAGTTGATCTACCATGAGATCGTAGAGGCTAACCCTAGAAGCTAGCCTATGACTAGGATTATTATCTCTGTCCTATGGACTAAACCCTCCGGTTTATATAGACACCGGAGGGGGCTAGGGTTACACAGAGTCGGTTATAGAGAAGGGAGTCTACATATCCGAACATCCAAGCTTGCCTTCCACGCAAAGGAGAGTCCCACCCGGACACGGGACGAAGTCTTCAATCTTGTATCTTCATAGTCCAGCAGTCCGACACAAGCATATATTCTGGCTGTCTGAGGACCCCCTAATCCAGGACTCCCTCACACACACACACACACACACAATCTCATGCCTAGCTAGCCAAGTATGATTGTCTCTCACTCAATTGTAGGCACACACAGTCCCCCCTATATGTATATGACTAGCTAATCTTAGTCTCCATCACAAACATGTGCATGGTATATCTCAATTTCTCTCGGGGCATCTTTCTATCGTGCACGCACCTCCCTCGATGTCCCACCCATATAGTCCCCTCACGATCTCCAGAGGATCTCTCTATCACAAACATACCCTCTCTCCCTCCCCATGCGTCCATGTCCTGCATGTGTCCCTCTCGACCTTTGTTCCTTGTTGGCCAGACCTCTATTGGACATATGCTATGGGGGTGTCTCTCTCTATTGCAAACAATCACACACTAGCTATCTTCGTGTATCATCTCGCCTCGCTTTTCTATCTCGGAGATGCATGCGTGATATGTTTGCATAAGAAACGAAAGAACACACTCTCTCTCTAATTTATCGTTTGTTGTCACTTTCTATTTCACACACATACTCTTTTTGCATACTTACTCATTCTCCTTCACACGCACTTGATCTGTCTCTACTTAGGCACTCTCCTCGGTCCATAGCATATAGATTTATTGAAAAGTCAAACATCACAAAGTTTGACCATGTACGTGGAGAAAAACAGTTACATCTACAAAGACAAACATATACCATTAGATTCACCATGAGATGTAGTTTTGTATGATGTATCTTTGGTATTGTAGATATAAATAACATTTGCGTAAACCTGATCAAAGTTTGACTTCTAACCAATTTACATGCACTGCATTATCAAGCGGATGGAATATCTCTTTCCCCCTCTCAGCTGTCGGACGCACCACTCAGCCTTATCGGGCTCCTCAATCTCTCTCAAACTTTATTGGTCAGTTTGGTTCGTGACCTGACCCTCATGCCTTGATGGCCGGTACTGCCTGGTGTGGACGTGAGATGTAAAATATTTCTGCCTGGCCAGGCTTGTGTGGTGCTGAAACATTTGGTTCATGCCTGGGCCAGGCAAAGCATCAACGTCCCATCAATCAATCCATGCATCAACTATTTGATGCTAATATCCATCCAGGTTGTTGTTAGCCTCGTGGCCGCATGACCAGGCACGACCAGGCATTTGAAATCGGTTGCCTGGGCCAGGCTACTTGCAGTGTCTGGAGTCCAGCCAGGCTAATTAAAGTGCAAGGGAATCCAGGCCAGGCGGGCTTTCTTTTTCACAGGGTAGCAACCACACAAGCGTGCATGAAATCCAGGCACAACCCCAGGCCAGGCAAAAGATGCTCAGGATGCAAGCCAAACTAACCTATATCTCCCTGGTTCACACATACACAAGTCTCGCTCGCGCTATACATATAGACCCATCCAACACTCTCCGCCCTTGTTCTCTCTCCATGTGACACGCACCCCCCTAAGTACCATAATCCCTCACTCCATCATAGGCGCAAGCACTCCCCCCCTCCTAAGTATGATTATCTCTCACTATCCATCAGGAACACACGTATTGTCTCCTTCCATCCATACGTCTATCTCAATATCTCTCGGGGAATCTTCTATCGTGCACACACCTTGTCACTCGATCTCCCACCCATGTAGTCACATCACGATCTCCAGGGGATCTCTCTATGACAAACATACACTCTCTCCTCCCCATGTCTACATTTTCTCCTTACGTCTCTCTCGACCTCTCTCCCTTGTTTGTCAGACCCCTCTTGGCCACGTGTTAGGGGTCTTGCTCTCTCTGTTCCAATCAACCACACACTATCTCCTCACCTTGCCTCCGTTGTCGAAGATGCATCTGTGATATGTTTGCATAAGACACACACACACACTTTTTCTTTACTTTTATCATGTGTTGTCCATGTCTCTTTCACACACACACCCACACTTTTTTCACTCACTCTTTCTATTTCTCTCTCTCTATCTATCTATCTATCTATCTATCTATCTCTCTCTCTCCTTAGTTAGGGACTCTGTCACGTCCATAAGCATATGGATGTTTTGAAAAGTCAAACCTCAGAAAAGTTTGGCCAGGTATATGTGGAGAAAAACATTTACATCTGGAACGATCATTAGATTCAACACAACATGTACTTACTTCATACTATCATTTATGTTTGGTATTGTAGATATAAGTAATTTCTTTATAAATTGGTCAAAGTTTCAAAAGTTTGATTTAAAAAATTGTTGGAACTACATTATCAAACGGAGGGAGTAGCTCTTTCTCTCTCTCTCTGCTATCTCTCATGGTCCTCCCCTCTCACTCGAACTCTCTATACCGACGGATTATACGCTCACTGGGTCAGTGTATAGCTCCGTATATTGTTTAGTTGACCGATCAACCAGTCCACATGCTGCCTTGTCAGCTCGTGTTCTGTATCTTCGTGTGCTGGCCCATGTGGCAGTGGGTGAAAATAAGTAAACTAGAGGCCCATCTGACATGCGGTGAAGTAAACAAAGTTGAAACCACTCGGGGTAGCACCCTGCACGCTAGTAAATTGAGGGCGCATTGAGGACACACTTCTTGCGCGTGAAGGATGCACTCGCGCACAATTCACCACTGCGCGGTGGCATGCATAGAAGGACGCACTGTCGCACACCCAGCACACGTGTACACCGGTGCCGCCGCCGGTTGAGATGGACGGCGAGGCGGCCAACAAGCAGAGGCGGCTCGAGCCAAAACTGCATCCGGCGAGTCTGGACTTCATCAGCAGCCTCCCCGACGACATGCTGCTCGTCATCATCGGCCTCCTCCCCACCAAATCTGCCATGCGGACCACCCTGCTCTCCCGGCGGTGGTGCCCCCTCTGGCGCCGCGTCCCCCTCAACCTCACCGTCGACAGCTGCCTCTGTGAAGGGGATTGCAAACGCATGGCCGCAGTCTCCAAGATCCTTTCATTGCACCCTGGGCAAGAAAGACGCCTTGACATCCGCAAGTTCAGTACCAACTGCAAGGTCCAACCCAAGTTCTTATCCCCCGCCCTAGATCAGCTCGAGGAGCTCAACTTTGAAGCTATACGATGTTGCTCTCTGCCGCCATCCGCGCTCCGCCTCACGCCAACGCTGCACCGTGCTAGCTTCAGCTCCTGCTATCTTCCCTAGATTAATGTCGCGCCCGCCCTTCTTCTCCCTCAACTCAAGCAGCTCGACCTCTTTGACGTTGTCATCTCGAAGAAGGCTATGGAGCACCTGCTCTGCAGCTGTACTGCGCTCGAGTACCTTCGTCTTGAGCAGATCCACGGGTTCATTAGCCTCCACATCGCCTCGACGAATCTCCGATGGATTTATCTGTCTTGCTGGCAACAAGACATCAATTGGGAAGAGATCACTCTAGCTATTCCACATTATGGTCATTGAGAATGCGCCTTTCCTTGAGAGATTGCTTTTATCAGATCTAGAAGGTCCAACAAAAATCAGGGTCATTGACGCGCCGAAATTGACAGCGTTGGTGTACTCGTCTGCCAAATTCTCCGAACTCTTTATTGGATCCATAATCGTTCAGGTACAACACTCATCTTCTTGTCCGTCTTCTTGAAATTCACATTTTTAAATTTCTTCTTGATGTATTTACGGCCGTCTTCCAAAAAATGATTCCCACAAGCTTTACCCAGTCCATGCGCATAGTGAAGATCTTGGCACTAAAATCTATCGGCCCCGATCTGGATCAAGTTGTTGGATTCCTTACATGCTTTCCGTGCACGGAGAAGCTACTCATCGAGGTGAAACTTCTTTCCTATTAGTAAACGGTAATCACAACGTAGCTCAATTTTTTCGTAATTTTCCCAAATTACGATGACAAGTGTAGTGTTCAAAACTGCATCTACGCACTGCACCAAAAGAAATGTTTTTAGTATTTTTTCTCACCTGATCACCTGCATTGTTTTTATGCTCTACTACTATAGTAGCCTAGGCTAGTCATAGTGGAAAGTAACTTAGACCACTCCAGTAACTCTATGGTTACCCTAAGAGCAAGTACTACCTCCGTCCTGGTTTACTCTTCCAATTTTGTAGTATCAAAATTTGACCATAGATTTAACTGACATAATGTTAATGCATGTCACTAAGAACTATATCGTCGGATTCGTATTTGAACATAATTTCAAATGGTGTAATTTTTAGTGACATGCATTGGAATTTTCTTAGGTGAATCTATGGTCAAAATTTTATACTAAATACAAGGTAGTATTCCCTCCGTCCCAAAAATTCTTGTGTTACATTTGTTTACATACGGATGTATCTAACACTAAAATGTAACTAGATACATCCGTATTTAGACAAATTTAAGACAAGAATTTTGGGACGGAGGGAGTACAAAAGTGGGATATGTAGGCCAAAACACGTGCCAAATTCACTTGTGATGCATTTGGCATCGATGCCCCCTTCATTGCTCACCTGGTGCGCCAATATGGGTCACCTACTTTGCTCCAGTGCCAAATTAACAAACGCAATGAAAAAACACTGCATGGGAGAGAGAGAGAGAGGACTGAGGCAATAAAAAAACACTTGTTTGGGAGAGTGAGAGGCTGGTGTAGTTGGTTTGATTGATTTGTTTATACATGTGGGTCTATGTGCACAGTGGTGCCAACTCTCTCACATCGCGAGAGCGGTGCCAAAGTCTTTTGATTTGACATCGATGCAAATTATGTGGCATACTTCTGCGAAATATGGCATCGGCCACATAGTGGAAGGCAACAAATGCCCAAGCTCTTCACGTGCTCCTAGTTAAATGAGACAAAACAGAAAGAGAGAGAGAGAGAGAGTGAAAAAATATCACTAGGCAGCTAACCCTATCGTATGAGCAAATGATATTGGTACCTCTTGATGACACGGCAATCTTATACAGCCAGCTGCTCTAATATGTTCTCTTCTTTTCCAGATAAAAAAAGACCCGAAAGTGAAAAATGTGTTGCACTATAACAATCTCATCGAATGCCTTCATCTCCATCTTACATAAATTGATTTGATCGACTGTCGAGGCAGCACATCTGAGATTAAATTGGCTAGGTTCTTTGTTTTGGAGGCAAGTGTGCTCAAGGTAATGAGGTTTGGCGTTCTCTGGCGCAACAATGAATGGCGTGCTGATCACCGCAAGTGTCTAAGCCTAAATGACAAAGTCTCCACAGAAGCTGAATTTCTTTTTGAAACATCAAGTGGCCAGAGGCTCGAAAACTTATTTGCCCATTAGTGACTTGTCAGGGCGGTGGATTTTAGTTTGTACGATAATGTTACATCCACCTAAAGTAACAAAAGTTCTTACGTAAACTTCCTAGTAATTCCCTCTTCGTAGGTGCAACATTACTCCTAACATTTGTAATATCAGTTTGAAACTTGTAATGTTGTCGTGTCCTATTCCTGCGTTTTCCAAATCCTGTGAATCAAATAGGTCCTAAGTTGGTGATGATGTTGTGCCTCCCATCTTTCACCAATAGCCGTCGGATCTACATCTGACACATACAAACCAAACTTCTCCATTTTTGCAAAAAGATGCCCGCAATTGTTCCCTATTTACAAACAACTCCTTGTATCTCACAATCAACCTTATCTCCTCCCCACCACATCTAGAAGGCCATGGAAAAATCTGGCGTGATGGCCACTGCCAGAGCCATCCACCCCCAATCTTGGTGTTCCGTGCAATGCACGGGCATCTACGCGCGGGAAATTATGTCAAACATGGCTAGTTGTAAGCAGGCTAGCTCTACAGCCATGATGATAGTGACTGCAGATGGTGAGGCTGACTATGGTATGCCGAACACGACGCCTATACTCAGGTGTCATCTCACTGTGAGGAGCAGCACGTAATAATTAGACCAACGAGTAGTACAGTGCTAGTACTCCTACTACATTGGTAGTACTACTACTAGTACTAGTAGCACCGCCGTCTGGATTTAGGAGTACTACCACGTCCATCTGGATTTTAGTATTTGACTAGCAATATCTAGTAATGCATGTCACAAAAAATGTACTACTCCCTCTGTAAATAAATACATGGTGTATTGTTTTATTCCTATCGGCGAGAGAACTTAATGTCTTTTTGCTAATTAATAGGATTACATGCAATGGACTAAACACTGCATGTCATGTTTGGTAGTCTCAAGTCATTGAACGCATGCATGGCCCACATCTCTCATTGGTTGATATGTCACGAAATAAGAAACGAGGAGGGAGTTAATGTACCGTGCCTAAGTGTTTTGGGATTATTTGGTTTTCGTAAGGTGACTTACACAACATTTTTGTTTACATGCATTAACATTTTATTAGTTAAATCAAAGGTCAAAACTTGGCGCAAAATGCAAAGGGGACCAATAAACCAGTAAACATCAAACTTCTCTCATTTGGCCCCAACTAGAGGTCCGGTGAGATGACTATACTGCACCGGCATGGAGGGGGACGCAGCTTCATTGACTTACTGCAACTGCCTTTGGGTGAATGACACATGGGGCAACGGGTGGCTGGCCCACCTATCATATAGCCATAGGCAGGTGCAATAGAGGGCCGAGGAGTAGTACGAAATCCTACGCACCTACACACGCTAACCAAGGGCAAGAGTGATCACACGAATCACAAGATCAGTTGACTTGAAGCTAAGCTAGACCCATGGAGGCGATGAGCGCGAGCATCAGCCGGCTATGCCAGATGGTCCACGACGCCGACCTGTAGCCCGGCACTGAGGAACGTCTCCAGGTATTGCTTGAGGCCGCAAGGACGAGGGGCCGCTTGGATGAAAGCTTCGTCTCCTTGTTCGACGAGGTCCTCATCGGTTTCCTCGACAAGTTCACAGTCGTCAAGAAGCTCGCGGACGACTTTGACGTACGCCTCCAGCCGACGCGCCCAGGCTCTGCGATGCCCGCCACCCTCAACGGCCACTATGGTGACAACCTATTCGACACACTGGTGGCCCTGCGATTGCCCGCCGTCGTGTCGGAGAATGTCCACCTCGCGGTCGCGCTCGCCTGGCGCAGCAAGACACCATCGACATAATCACCCACGTCTATGCGCAAATCATCCACAAGGACTACTACATGCAAGAGGAGGATGATAGGACACTGGCCTTCTTGGACCGCAGGGCAACCTTGGACGACATTGTTCAGAAGCACGTTGAGCTCGCCACTAACGCCTCTACTCCTCACACGTCGGTTGGTGACCCGGCGCACTAGGGCGTGAGGATGTCGTTGATGGATCTGTATGTATTTTTATCTTTCCGTCAAATCCATGTAGTAGTATATGGTAGTACTAGTAATTATCTTTACTTTTGCATCAAGTTCATAATTTTCGTACATACTCCATGCATACGGCGCCAGAACCAAACTTCTCATTACTCTTGGAAAATCGTTATTTTCTATCTGTCGGTCGTGCCATGGAGCAGAACCAAATTTTACAAGTTACAAGTTCAAAAGGAAAATCCTGCCATGTTCGCATCGCACCCCCACACGATTGGTCCGACACGCCGCTCAAGGGGGAATGCGTGCGGTGTTGCATTTTCACTTAGAAGTGGAACCGCAGTTGAGCAAACCGACTATCAGCAAACCCCCACCCCGCCCACCACGCGATGGCTGAGAAAGCAGGATGGAGAAGAGATGGTTGTAGCATGGACTCCAAGAAAATTGGTGTCGGATGGGACTCGTGTGGGCGGCGTGTGTCGTACTTCTAGACGTGAATGCTAGTTTTGGCCCATGCCACCCCACTATATCGAGCCTATATTGAGGTGCTGGTTACATAGAAAAAATTTCCTGGAGTCCGTGCTCAGCCCTCCTCTATCTCTCTTCTTAGCCAGCCAGCGGACGCGCGGAGCCCATCGTATGTTTGCTCACATGCGGTCCCACATGTCAGTGAAAACGCAATAGGACCCACTGAACCTGCACATCTTTCACCTCGACGTGTTGGTGATGAAAAACAAATCCAATAAAGATCTTTGTGGCCGCTTTTTGAGTTACTCAAGAGTAGTAAGATTCTATTTACAGTTTAACCCAAGATGCACATCATGTGGCTTTAACTACCACTCTATTTTCTTGCATGAGACGACCTGGATGCTGGATGTCCCACGTGTCGGCAAAAGGAGGAAGAACCCGACCAAATCTTCGGTTGTGCTCTCGGATTAGACTAGTTGTGCTAACATAAACATTTTATTGTGTAGAATGGATGCAAGTTTTGGTATTGGGAACAAGAGTACATCGATATATTGACAGAGCACAATTTAGTAGATGTTCTAGCACTTTTAGCTAGCATAGAGGCATGAGATGAGACTAGTGCACTTGTTGATGCTCCTACTAGAATAGAGGCTAGACATGAGACTAGATGCGAAGAAGCACGCAAGATCGAGCCTCCGCAAATCAACAATGAATACATCGAGAAGGCACTAATCCAACTTACAGGAGCAGTTATGGAAGTTGGATATCTTCTAAATGTATTCTTGTGGTTCTTGTTTTCTTTGGTCTTGCTTATCTAGTCAAAATTATCATTGGGGTTCATGCAAAACAGAGGTCCGTTTGAGGTAGTGCGTTGGAGTTGGCCTTACAAGTGGGACCGCAGTTGAGGAAACCGACTATCGGCAAACCCCCACCTCGCTCGCCGCACGATGGCTGAAGTTAGAGAAACGATCAGGTTGAAGAGATTGCTCTAGCACGGACTCCAAGAAATATGGTGTCAGATGGATGTCGTGCTGGTGGTGTGTGCCGTACTCCTGGACGTGAATGCTTGTTCTGGCCCATGCCACCCTACTACTCCTACTACTTATATATAGTACTAGTAGTATCGAGGATTCGAGGTGCTGGTTACGTACAGCGAACACATTAACATATGGCTACAGTAAAAACACCCGCTCGACACGCAAAGCATGTGAAGCTAGTACAAATAGTGTACTACTATTGTTGATTGGCCTCATCTGATAACCTGTTGCAATGCACGTACAATTATGTATTCGGAAAATATTTTTTTGCCTCGTCGCACCACTCACTCAGAGAAGCGACTCAAAAGCGATTCATAAATTTAGTAAGTTTATCACCGACATATCATTTTGTTACATAAAATAGGTCATCAACCCACATCGACAATGAGGATACATTATAAATACTAAAGTTTTCATCACACAACAAATAACAAGCAATGAAATGAACTTCAACTCAACTAATCCTCAGCGTTGGAAACACTTGGTTTGAACCACAAGTGATTCTCTAGGAAGGGCCATCCACTGTTGTCACAGCCTGATTTTCATGCCACCACACTTAAGCTAACAATCATGATAAAATGTGGTTTGACAAAAACTTTTGAGTGTTTTGGACCTTGCCTTGATTGGTTTTTGTCTGCTGTTTGCAAGTGCTCTAAAAATGTAATAAATCCTCCAACTCCTATACTTCATCTCCTTGCTCCAAACTCTTGAACCAATGATCATGCCATGTGTATAGGACATAAAAATAATTTCTTACAAAAATAATTTGGCCAAATAGTATTTTCAAAAATTAGTTTTCCAAAAACCCCTGAATTGAGGTTTGCACTGCAAGTACTTAATTAAGGGCAGTAAAAATCTTTCCTAAAATATATTTGACTCCTATTAGATATAGGATACCCAGAAACCACAAAAATATAATTTTAAAATTTATTTACCTATTTTATTTAAAGGCTTTTTCTTTAGGCCAGAAATGGTCTTTAATAGGTTAAAATTATTTTTATGATTTAAAAATATTTGGTAAAACCTAGGGAAACTCAGTGGACATATATTGTCCATATATAAGAGTTTCAACACATGGTCATGTTCAAAATATTGGTTAAATCCCTCAAAAACCCATTCTGGATATTTCAAGCTTTTGAAATATTTACAAAGGAAATATTCTCCAAAAATTCCAAGAAAATTCTAGCATGTCACATATGACATACTAGATGATCTGACAAGTCTCATGTCTTGGAGAACAATATGACATCACCAAATCCCCTCAAAACCATTTCTGTCCATTTTGAAGTTTGAGCAACTTTACATTGCCAAACATTTCCAAATGTTCTCAAACCTTGTGAGCATGCTCAAATGTTCTAATTATTCATATAGACCAAGTGGCACAAGTTGGAGAAAATGTTATCTTGATCAAAGTGCCCCAAAACCCTTCCTATACAAAACCAAATTTGAACAACTCTACATTGGCAACTTTCTCATTTTGATCTGAACTTTTGTGGACATGTTAAGAACCTCAAATGATGACACTAAACAAAGTGGAGCATCAAGGAGAACAGATTTGCATGACTAAGTCTTGGAAAGTCCATTTCTGCTGATTTCTAGGGTTTAAAAAAGTTGCATTGGCAACTTTGCTCAAATGAACTCAATCTTGGTGGAACCTCTTATTTTCTCAGGCCATTTGACCCTGTCAAGCCTCATGACAAGAGGATTTCATCTTCTTGCCCAAACCAGCAACAAACACCTTTTGGCAGAAATTTAAAGTGCATGTTTTGGCCATTTCCACTAATCTCCATGAGCTAAGCTTTCTCCCACAGCATCATCTGGTCCTCCTCTAACCCCTGCATCTTTCCCTACCCGAGGAGCCATGATTATGGGGGTGAAAAGCTCTTTTTCCCTCTCTGGACAGCTGCATTTCTCCCCTTTTCTCACCTCTCTCTCACTCCTGCCAGGTCCCAGAGCATCCAAGGCCTCCTCCCCCCTTGTTTATTCTTCCTACGGCCACTAGACGCAAGTGGACGCGCGAGTGCGCGCGGAAAAGCCGCGGATGCCGGCCAAAGACGCGCTCTGGAGCGCGAGGCAGAGTAGGCGACCGTTGACGCCGCATCCCCCGACCACCTCGAGCCTCCCCCTTGCGCCAGTCGAGGTGCCTCGACGTCCGCAACACGCCACCGTGCTGGCCCCCTCCTTTCCCCCTCTGTCTTGCCCATGCCGCGCGTGCCCAGAGCCGCCCGAGCCCGCCAATGCGCGTGCGAGCTCGTGGCTCCACCCGGAGCTCGCCCCGCTCCCTCTCTCTCTTCTTGGCGCCCTACTCCACCCCCCACGAACGCCGTAGACAACCCCACTCCCTCCCTCCTGGCCGCTCGAGCCGTTGCCATGGCCACCCGTGCGCCACGTCCACGGTGAGCCACGGGTCGGCTACATAAGGCCACCCCGAGCCCTCCCTCTACTCCTTTGGCTCTCTCTCCTTCCCGTGCACCCCCTGGACCGACCCACTCCCCTCCTCGCGCCCTCCAACCTCGTCCTTGGCCGGAGCAGTGCCGCCGGCCGCCGCTTAAATTCATGGGCCTCGACCCCTCTCTCGTCCCCATGAACACACCCGCACCCTCTCATCACCACCGCCAACTCCCCCCGTGCTCCATCCCCTCCTCCTCGTGCCTTCCTCGCCTTGACGAACCCCGCCGTCAGCCCCGGTCCGCCACACCTGAAGCCATCCTCTTCCTGGGCTCCCCCGTGGGCGTGCAGCACATGGACGGGTGCGCCGCAGCGCGCTGAGTCCGCCGGTGTGCCGGGCGCCGCCTAAGGTGGCCCGTGCCGCCCGGGAGAGCGCCGGCGCCCGCTCGGCCTAGCCTCCCTGCCTCTGCTCTGTTTGAGCGGGAGGTAGGAGACGGCCTGAGCACCAGGCCCCGCTTGTCAGCGACCCGATGGGCGGGCCCCGCCGTTTAAGTGGAAACGGCTTCGTCGAATCCGCCATCGACATCGCCCCGTCACCCGCGCGACTGTGCCGTTGGGCCGGCCCAGTGGCGCCCTGCTGCTAAACCTCGCCCGGTGCGCGCCGCCGCCACCTAGATCCAGCCCATTTGGGTAAAAACCTTTTCCTTTTCTTTTCTGTACAGTTTGTAAAATCCATAAACAATCCAAATTAACTCCAAATTGGGTGGTTCAAATTTCTAGTAGTTCCTAAAATCATTCCCTATCACATGGTGCTATTTGCACATTTTTCCAGAATCATTTCCTTCACAAATATTTATCAAAGCCTATTTTTCCATTTCTATGACGAACTTTAGAAAATCATAGAGAGCTCATACTTGATCCAAATGCCATGATTCAAATTCGTAGATGTTTATAAGTTCATAACTTAGTTTATGAACATTTTTCTTAATACTTTCTGTACCACATAAAAGAATGAGCCATTTCTTCATATTTGTCAACTTTGCAAATCCATAGGAAATTCATTTCAACTCCAAATCCAGTGAAACCAACTCCCAGATGCTTCTAAAATCATGATTTGCTAAATGGGTGCCTTTACTCATTTTTAAAAAATATATTTCGGTACACTTCTTGCAAATCCATAAACCCCTTGATTCCATCATATTGAAATGTTCAGAAATATTCACTATTCCAATTCCAATGAAACCACCCTGGTTATTTTTCATATGACCAGGGATGTCCTAGAAAAGTCAAATCCATATTTTTAGAGCACTTTTATTTTCTGCCTTGTTGTGTTGCTTATTATGGTTGCTTTCGACGATAGTTGACAAAGTAGAAGAAATGCTCGGAGTTGGACCAGAGATATTTGAAGACCTCGAAGACTTTGTTAAAACAGGCAAGCAACCCTTTGACCATGTCTATGAAACCCTTTTTATGCATGTCATATAGCACCATATTGTTGTTGCAACGGAATCATGATGAGGTGGTAACTACTTTGATGGTTTGCCACCGTACTTCCTCGTTGATACTTGCATTGTGCATGACCCTACCTTCTTATGAGGCTTATGCCGGTGGGGCTAGATAAGATGCTAAAGTAGTGCTACGCAAAAAGGGACGGGAATATGCATGGTGATGGAGACAAAGTATTTTCAAAAGACTTTTCGAAAACCCCATCGGGTGTCACTTATGCCCGGGGGAGATGATGAGTTGGGTAGCCACTCGGTGACGAAGTGGTGTACTGAGGCAAGTGTGTGTGTTGTTTTCAAAATGGATTGGTTTAAGTTGCGACCGTTATTCCAACCTTACATGCGCAACCACTCTACCCTTATATGGGAAAGGGCATTATTGATTACCTAGGCCGATACTAGCTTGGAGCCCGCATTACTAGTGACGGGGGAGAGTTGGTGCTCTCTCTCGGGATGGGGTCGTGCCAGGTAGGGCGGCCAAGAACATTTTTATGGGGCACCGGACACACCGTTGGTACCCCGCGCCAGTGGTATGTGACAATATGGGAGCGAGGCTCCACAATTTTAAGATGTGAAATATTGGGCATGGGGGTTACTACCAATCGAGTGGACTCTATGTTAGTGTCGTCTAGGGAAAGATAGTGATCAGGTGCTTACCCCGGGTACTTGAGGTACCGCGGGTCGTGGATGACACGGAAGTTCCCCGGATCTTGTGCGTAAAGTATGCAACCTCTGCAGAGTCTAAAACTATTCGAATAGCCGTGCCCACGGTCAAGGACAGTTGGGTAACCGCTCTTGGGCTACGTCCACGTGTTTACAAACCAGTGTCTGTGTTTGGATAAGTGGGAAGATCTACTTGGGTCAAGTCAAAGGACTTGACATGATTGAGTTGGGTTGATCCCCACTCTATTTATGTTGATATCTGCAACCTATCCTCATGGTTACTTGAATTCTCCTGATGCATGTCTTACAAGTTGTTGAACATGTCATTGCAGTCAAAACTAGCTTTCTGCAAAAATTTACCTATATCATGCATTGTTGTATCTTGAACCAAAACATGGGTTGCTTGCGAGTACATTCAAAGTACTCATTGGCTTGCCACTGGTTATTTTATTGGCCAGGCATGAAAGAACAGGATATAATGAAGAGTACCTTGGTGACAAACATGCGAGCTAGGATGCTTCCCAGTTAGAATGCCTGTAGGGTTAAGGCAAATGGCATGGGTCCAAGTTGTTATTGAAGATTTCCTCTGCGATGATACACTCGAGACTTGACCATAATGGTCCTACTTGTGTAAAACGGTATATATGGATGTAAGACTTAGGTTATTCAGCTTCTATGTGTTCAGTGAGCATTGATCTCTGGGATCACTATACACGTGCATTCGGTGATCTTGACTTATGAGTCGGGGTCCCCACAGAGCTGGTATCAGAGCCATCTTGACTGTAGGAAGCCTTAGTTAGCATGGTCGTTAGTTAGGGTAAAACTATTTCCAAAACTACTACTAGTTTTCAAAACTATCTGTACTTCTCTTCCCTTCTCAGTTTTTTGAAAACTAAGGTATACTTTTCTTATTGATCTCTTCCCCTTCAAAACCCTTGGTCGCTAGAACCCTTATGCCCCTGACCACTGGATTCCTTGTAATCCTCATGGATAATCTAGAAGGAAGATGCCTTGCTAGACATTTACCCACATCTCATGAACACAAGATTGGCGACATCACAACAAGACGATACCAACGGAAGATACATCCTCGAGGAATGAGGACCTGAAGACCCAGGAGATGGTGACACCCTTGACACTGCCCCAAGATGATGCAACCTTAGCCTACGATGATCAGGGCATAGAATATGCAAGATTATGATATACATCGCTAATAGAGTAACCATGTCACTACCGTTGTTGTATCGGCAACCACCGATGGATGAGAACCTAGCCATTTGGTCCGCCTCACCATAATGAGCAGGAAAACGGTTCTCCTCATCCCCCACTCTTGGTGTCGATGTTGTCATCAACATAACTGACATGATGGACATCTATTACGCCTTGATAATGTCATTGCATAAAGGATTACCTACCTGGTACCATCGACGGCTTAGAAGACAAAAAGGGATCGTCATGATCAAGAAAACAATAGAAGACCAAGTCAATGTCAGTTACGAGGAGCCACCTTCACCCCATCACTTCAACAGGCAAGAAGTTGTTGAAGAATCTTCAGGCTCAACCCGGATTGTTTCATCGAACAACTACAAGAGACGTAGCAACACCTGAGGAAAACTCAGAAGACTGCATGAGGCACAAGGCACGACTACTGAGTCCGAGAACCCCTAGGGTAGGATGAGTCGTGTACCCCCTATGCGCAGTCGAGTACGTATGATGGTTCCAATAGAACCATGACTGTGTGTTGCTTGTTTTTATTTGTTTGTGTTTTGATATAGGTCGCACTTTTGCCCTAGCCGACAAGTATGCGACTATATCACCTTCCTTACCTTGCTTCTTCTGTTTGGCCCTTTTTGCACCTATTTGTTTGCACTTGCACTATAGAACCCCCTTTAGGCATTCCCCTCCTCTATGCTACTTTTCCCTCTCATCTCTCTCCTCAACTGAAGACAAGCAAGACAATATGCACCAAGGATTCCACCTCAGCGACCAACAAGCACTGAAGACTTTTGCTACAACCTCCTCGACCAAGTACAACCCCGTATGTTTACACCTCAAGACTAGAACCCTATTCCTAGACCCTACAGGACTTCACGAGATACCCCAGCTCGAATCCTTAACCATGAGCTTAACCTACGGAATCACAAGAGAACAAGTTAAGCTGCAGTAAGCCTTGCTTATCACTGGGTTCATTATGGGACTAATGGGCATAGTGAACGAGCACATTATCTTCCTAAGATAGCACCAGAACTGACGATGCCATAGGGAGGACCAATATGAGGATATAGGAATACAGGGAAAATGACTTGATGAGTTTATATCAATGACTTTGAGGTATTATCTGAGACTCTTTGGTGGATTATAAGGCTACCATGTTGGTAGATGAACTTGGTGGGATCATGATTATAGAGTAGCACAGCTTTCATTACCCTGGAGTAAATTGGATTTATAGGACAATTATGATCGCAAGCTGAAACTCCTGGAAGTGCAAGGATTTGACTTGATCAGATGATATTGATAGGAAACAAATTGATATTACATAAATAACTTTAGGGAAACATGTAGGACTCCTCGTTGGATAAGAGATTTGGATTTAAATAGGTGATCCTAGTTGAGTATAGATGTTGAGTAAGCCTGCAGCATTCGGAGTAAATTGGATTTAGACTGATGATCTCGATCGTGATACCATATTTCTGGATGGACAATAAACTAGGAGATTGGAATTGGTTTAAGGATCTATATAACCTGGAGGTTGGAAGTTACTTGACCCCGATAAAGGGAATTGGTGGACTAACTATAGTAAAGATAACCCTTTTCAAGTATTTGAGGATTATAGGACATTAGAAGATCACGTGGAACACCATAAACATTGCATTTGTAGAATTAATGGATTGTGTAGTGATTGATGGAAGTTAATGGGTTGTTGGAGTTGATTCATGAGAAGGCAACAAGATCTTGGGGTGGCATACGATGTGTTACCTTAGGATAGAGATGCTCTACCTTGGACCTTGGAAGAATGGGCTGAGCACTTGGATTGTCATTGAGGGAGTCCTGGACTATGGGGTGTCCGGATAGCCAAACTACCATCTTTGGCCGGACTCCAAGACTATGAAGATACAAGATTGAAGACTTCGCCCCGTGTCCGGATGGGACTTTCCTTGGCGTGGAAGGCAAGCTTGGCGATACGGATATGTAGATCTCCTACCATTGTAACCGACTCTGTGCAACCCTAGCCCTCTCCGGTGTCTATATAAACCGGAGGGTTTTAGTCCGTAGGACGAACAACAAACATACCATAGGCTAGCTTCTAGGGTTTAGCCTCCTTGATCTCGTGGTAGATCTACTCTTGTACTACCCATATCATCAATATTAATCAAGCAAGAGTAGGGTTTTACCTCCATCGAGAGGGCTCGAACTTGGGTAAAAACATCGTGTCCCTTGTCTCCTGTTACCATCCGCCTAGACGCATAGTTTGGGACCCCCTACCCGAGATCAGCCGGTTTTGACACCGACAGTCATGTTTAATTGAAGCTTAATTAGTAGCTTGTATGCTCTACCCATGGATTTTTAGGGGTAGACATACATATGGGTTTGGGGATTGTAGACATATATGATTTTGTTAGACCTCCTCTTGAGAGTCATGAGGATATGAATCACATGAGTGATGATTGGAGTTGACCTATACGAAATGATACTATTAGTGATATGATGTGATTTGTTTAAAGGACTAGATAGCACAATTGACATCTCAGAAACTGTGCTCAAGGATGGGATGATAAACATTCAATCGCACACTAGAATCCTTGAAACCCTTACGCCCTACCAAGCCACAACATGGTCGGATCCTGACCTTGCGCTTTGGCTCTAGATCGATAAGACCTTGGCCAATGCTCAACCGTGACCATCACCAATGCCTCAGCCCACTTTACGTACCCCAAAGTCTTCATGGAGTGCTTAGATAAGATAGTTGTCATCATTATTTGGTGACCTACTTGTCCACCCGAAAACGGAAGAAGAGCCGTTCAGCTAGTCCAGGAACATTTGAAGACCGCCATGCCAAGGAGGAAGAACTACCACCATCATCAAGAAGTAAACATCCGCGTCGCAGACCAGGTGTATCTGCAAGCCACTCCTCTCTAAGGAACCAAGCATTTCCATGACAAGGAGACCCACACCAAGATTCATCGGCCTCCTTCGAGATCACTCCAAGATTTAACAACCCCCTCTGAGATCACTACAAGACGAAGAGAAGACAGTTACCAGCTGGAGTTTCCACCTAGGTTACCTGATGTGCACAATGCTTTCCATGCATCACAACCCCGAAAGTGTTTCCAACTTCCTAACTTGCCCGATCTCTACGAGGGCATTGACCACCGAGCCATCGACCCCTAGCCCAATCTACCCTACCGCGAACTACCCATTAGCAACCTGGATCAAGAAGAGCGTCATACACGAAACCACACCATCAAGTACTTCAAGCTCAATGGAGCATTACACGGAAGCAGAAGGAACATGAGGACTTGAAGACTACCCCAGATCCAAGTTTCTATATCCCTTTCCGCGCTTAGTTTGGGAATCTCGGGGACGAGATTCTTGTAAGGGGGGTAGGTCTGTCACACCCTGATTTTCATGCCACCACACTTAAGCTAACAATCATGATAAAATGTGGTTTGACAAAAACTTTTGAGTGTTTTGGACCTTGCCTTGATTGGTTTTTGTCTGCTGTTTGCAAGTGCTCTAAAAATGTAATAAATCCTCCAACTCCTATACTTCATCTCCTTGCTACAAACTCTTGAACCAATGATCATGCCATGTGTATAGGACATAAAAATAATTTCTTACAAAAATAATTTTACCAAATAGTATTTTCAAAAATTAGTTTTCCAGAAACCCCTGAATTGAGGTTTGCACAGCAAGTACTTAATTAAGGGAAGTAAAAATCTTTCAAAAAATATATTTGACTCCTATTAGATATAGGATACCCAGAAACCACAAAAATTATAATTTTAAAAGTTATTTACCTATTTTATTTAAAGGCTTTTTCTTTAGAACAGAAATGGTCTTTAATAGGTTGAAATTATTTTTATGCTTTAAAAATATTTGGTAAAACCTAGGGAAACTCAGTGGACATATATTGTCCATATATAAGAGTTTCAACACATGGTCATGTTCAAAATATTGGTTTAATCCCTCAAAACCCCTTTCTGGAAATTTCAAGCTTTTGAAATACTTACAAAGGAAATATTCTCCAAAAATTCCAAGCAAATTCTAGCATGTCACATATGACATATTAGATGATCTTGACAAGTCTCATGTCTTGGAGAACAATATAACATCATCAAATCCCCTCAAAACCATTTCTGTCCATTTTGAAGTTTGAGCAACTTTACATTGCCAAACATTTCCAAATGTTCTCAAACCTTGTGAGCATGCTCATATGTTCTAATGATTCATCTAGACCAAGTGGCACAATTTGGAGAAAATGTTATCTTGATCAAAGTGCCCCAAAACCCTTCTTGTCCAGAACCAAATTTGAAGAACTCTACATTGGCAACTTTGTCATTTTGATCTCAACTTTTGTGGACATGTTAGGAACCTGAAATGATGACACTACACAAAGTGGAGAATCAAGGAGAACATATTTGCATGACTAAATCTTGGAAAGTCCATTTCTGCTGATTTGTAGGGATTACAAAAGTTGCATTGGCAACTTTGCTCAAATGAACTCAATCTTGGTGGAACCTCTTATTTTCTCAGGCCATTTGACCATGTCAAGCCTCATGACAAGAGGAGTTCATCTTCTTGCCCAAACCAGCAACAAACACCTTCTGGCAGAAATTTAAAATGCATGTTTTGGCCATTTCCACTAATCTCCATGAGCTAAGCTTTCTCCCACAGCATCATCTGGTACTCCTCTAACCCCTGCATCTTTCCCTACCCGAGGAGCCATGATTATGGGGGTGAAAAGCTCTTTTTCCCTCTCTGGACAGTGCATTTCTCCCCTTTTCTCACCTCTCTCTCACTCCTGCCAGGTCCCAGAGCATCCAAGGCCTCCTCCTCCTTGTTTATTCTTCCTGCAGCTACTAGACGCAAGTGGACGCGCGAGTGCGCGCGGATGCCGGCCAAAAATGCGCTCTGGAGCGCGAGGCAAAGCAGGCGACCGTTGACGCCGCATCCCCCGACCACCTCGAGCCTCCCACTTGCGCCAGTCGAGGTGCCTCGACGTCCGCAACACGCCACCGTGCTGGCCCCCTCCTTTACCCCTCTGTCTTGCCCATGCCGCGCGTGCCCAGAGCTGCCCGAGCCCGCCAATGCGCGTGCGAGCTCGTGGCTCCACCAGGAGCTCGCCCCGCTCCCTCTCTCTCTTCCTGGCGCCCTACTCCACCCCCACGAACGCCGTGGAGAACCCCACTCCCTCCCTCCTGGCCGCCCGAGCCGTTGCCATGGCCACCCGTGCGCCACGTCCACGGTGAGCCACAGGTCGGCTACATAAGGCCACCCCAGAGCCCTCCCTCTACTCCTTTGGCTCTCTCTCCTTCCCGTGCACCCCCTGGACCGACCCACTCTCCTCCTTGCCCCCTCCAACCTCGTCCATGGCCGGATCAGTGCCGCCGACCGCCGCTTAAATTCATGGGCCTTGACCCCTCTCTCGTCCCCATGAACAAACCCGCACCCTCTCATCACCACCGCCAACTCCCCCCGTGCTTCATCCCCTCCTCCTCTTGCCTTCCCCGCCTTGCCGAACCCCGCCGTCAGCCCCGGTCCGCCACACCTGAAGCCCTCCTCTTCCCGGGCTCCCCCGTGGGCGTGCAGCACATGGACGGGTGCGCCGCGGCGCGCTGAGTCTGCCGTTGTGCCGGGCGCCGCCGGAGGTGGCCCGTGCCGCCCGGGAGTGCGCCGGCGTCTGCTCGGCCTCGCCTTCCCTGCCTCTGCTCTGTTCGAGCGGGAGGTAGGAGACGGCCTGAGCACCGAGCCCCGCTCGTCAGCGACCTGGTGGGCAGGCCCCGCCGTTTAAGTGGAAACGGCTTCGCCGAATCCGCCATCGACGACGCCCCATCGCCCGCGTGACTGTGCCGCTGGGCCGGCCCAGTGGCTCTCTGCTGCTAAACCTCACCCGGTGCACGCCGCCGCCGCCCAGATCCAGCCCATTTGGGTAAAAACCTTTTTCCTTTTCTTTTCTGTATAGTTTGTAAAATCCATAAACAATCCAAATTAACTCCAAATTGGGTGGTTCAAATTTCTAGTAGTTCCTAAAATCATTCCCTATCACATGGTCCTATTTGCGCATTTTTCCAGAATAATTTCCTTCACAAATTTTTATCAAATCCTGTTTTTCCATTTCTGTGATGAACTTTAGAAAATCATAGAGAGCTCATACTTGATCCAAATGCCATGATTCAAATTCCTAGATGTTTATAAGTTCATAACTTAGTTTATGAACATTTTTCTTACTACTTTCTATACCACATAAAATAATGAGCCATTTCTTCATATTTGTCAACTTTGCAAATCCATAGGAAATTCATTTGAACTCCAAATCCAGTGAAACCAACTCCCAGATGCTTCTAAAATCATGGTTTGCTAAATGGGTGCCTTTGCTCATTTTTCAAAAATATATTTCTGTACACTTCTTGCAAATCCATAAACCCCTTGATTCCATCATATTGAAATGTTCAAAAATATTCACTAATACAATTCCAATGAAACCACCCTGGTTATTTTTCATATGACAAGGGAAGTCCTAGAAAAGTCAAATCCATATTTTTAGAGCACTTTTATTTTTCTGCCTTGTTGTGTTGCTTATTATGGTTGCTTTCGACGATAGTTGACGAAGTAGACGAAATGCTCGGAGTTGGACCAGAGATATTTGAAGACCTCGAAGACTTTGTTAAAACAGGCAAGCAACCCTTTGACCATGTCTATGAAACCCTTTTTATGCATGTCATATAGCACCATATTGTTGTTGCAACGGAATCATGATGAGGTGGTAACGACTTTGATGGTTTGCCACCGTACTTCCTCGTTGATACTTGCATTGTGCATGACCCTACCTTCATATGAGGGTTATGCCAGTGGGGCTAGATAAGATGCTAAAGTAGTGCTACGCAAAAAGGGACGGGAATATGCATGGTGATGGAGACAAAGTTTTTTCAAAAGACTTTTCGAAAACCCCATCGGGTGTCACTTATGCCCGGGGGAGATGATGAGTTGGGTAGCCACTTGATGATGAAGTGGTGTACCGAGGCAAGTATGTGTGTTGTTTTCAAAACGGATTGGTTTAAGTTGCGACCGTTATTCCAACCTTACATGCGCAACCACTCTACCCTTATATGGGAAAGGGCATTATTGATTACTTAGGCCGATACTAGCTTGGAGCACGCATTCCTAGTGACGGGGGAGAGTTGGTGCTCTCTCTCCGGACGGGGTCGTTCCAGGTAGGGCGGCCAAGAACATTTTTATGGGGCACCGGACACACCATTGGTACCCCGTGCCAGTGGTATGTGACAAATATGGGAGCGAGGCTCCACAATTTTAAGATGTGAATTATTGGGCACGGGGGTTACTACTAATCGAGTGGACTCTATGTTATTGTCGTCTAGGGAAAGATAGTGATCGGGTGCTTACCCCGGGTACTTGAGGTACCGCGGGTCGTGGATGACACGGAAGTTCCCCGGATCTTGTGGGTAAAGTGTGCAACCTCTGCAGAGTGTAAAACTATTCGAATAGCCGTGTCCACGGTCAAGGACAGTTTCGTAACCGCTCTTGGGCTACGTCCACGTGTTTACAAACCAGTGTGTGTGTTTGGATAAGTGGGAAGATCTATTTGGGTCAAGTCAAAGGACTTGACATGATTGAGTTGGGTTGATGCCTACTCTATTTATGTTGATATCTGCAACCTATCCTCTTGGTTACTTGAATTCTCCTGATGCATGTCTTACAAGTTGTTGAACATGTCATTGCACTCAAAACTAGCTTTCTGCAAAAATTTACTTATATCATGCATTGTTGTATCTTGAACCAAAACATAGGTTGCTTGCGAGTACATTCAAAGTACTCATTGGCTTGCCACTGGTTATTTTATTGGCCAGGCATGAAAGAACATGATATAATGAAGAGTACCTTGGTGACAAACATGCGAGCTAGGACGCTTCCCAGTCAGAATGCCTGTAGGGTTAAGGCAGATGGCATGGGTCCAAGTTGTTATTGAAGATTTCCGCTGCGATTATACACTCAAGACTTGACCATAATGGTCTACTTGTGTAAAACGGTATGTATGGATGTAAGACTCTGGTTATTCAGCTTCTGTGTCTTCAGTGAGCATTGATCTCTGGGATCACTGTACACGTGCATTCGGTGATCTCGACTTATGAGTCGGGGTCCCCACAACTGTCGATCTCGAGACCAACGCAGGACTGATCATCCAGGCTGAAGCGGCCTACTATATCAGTACCAGGGTAGGGAACCACTGAAATGTCCGAGGTATAGATACAGTTGCTTCTCATAAATGGTAGTAATGTTGTGTCAACAGCAGTTGGATCGCCTTTCACCATCATTGGATAGTTTTGTCCAAGGAAGAGCGAGTTTTCTCCAAGACTATCAATTCTATACCAGGGAGAAGCTGTTGGCGCTAGCTCACTAGTATCCATCCCGAATACCATGCAATGGCTGTTGGAATAGGTCCGGAGAGTGCGACCATGGGAGACTACACCTGCTTCCTTCGTAGTAACATCAGAAGTGGGATGTATATAGACAAGAAGAGGTGATCCATCGGAATTAGTTGCCAGGCGCCACTGAGTATATGGGCGCTCCTCGTTCTCATGCTCGTGATCATTACCATCGTCATCTCCGCCTTGGTTATAAAAAATTTCTAGTATAGTTGGTGGAATGTTCACAGGACCTTGGAAACACAAGAAGAACATTAATTAGTAAAGGGAAACTTGCTAACCCGCATGCATGTGGATGAAACAATTATAATTACAGTGGACGACAAACATACCAAAACTACGAGGATCCCATGCAAAAACAGTGCCATGAGTGGTGGAAGCAAACACAAGGCCCTCATATTGAATTACATCACAGTACTCATCCATGTACAGAAACTGATTTTTGAGCAATATCCATCCAGTCGAACCACGAAGGACGGCGACAAGCTTGGTGAAGATAGCAACAACTACATAGTTCTTGTAATTCCAAGAGCGGTTGGGAACTCGACAAATTGCTATCTTCCATAAAAGACAATCACCATGATCGTATTTGAACGTGCATAGAATACCGGTGTGCTCAACCTCTGCAGTCTGCTAAGATTTTTGGAAGTGGAACCCGGTGACGAGGGTACACATTCACAAGTTCCCACTCGCAGTTGGACCCAATATAAACAACCCAATCTCCATTTGCGCCTGCCCAAGCCTTACCCTCAAGCGATGGCATCTTAACATCATACGTATCATTATCAAGTGGCATCAACTTGCACAAGGTGAGGCCTCCGTCATCCCCGTGCCAGTCATCAGGGTCACGGCGAAGAAGATAGGGGAGATCAAACCGCTCCTTGACCCTTGGGTTCCTTGTAATGATGTTATTAGTTGAGTCGAGAATGGTCTTGAACGAACCTGCCATGCTACCCGGGTGATGACGTCGCACCGATCAATGAGTTCCTCCACCACGTCATCTTTCAGATCGGGGCAAGAATAACGAGGTCATTTCTGGCCTGTTCCCTCCATGGAGAAGACGATCAAACAATGGCAGAAGGAAGGGTGAAGGCAAATGGAGGAGGCTGAGGAAGAGCGTGCGACAGCAGTTCCAAATCGAGAGGGAAAGGCAAAGAGTCGGTGGATGGTTGCCAGTTTGCCACGGTACACGAAGAGGCGCCCCGGCCTACACGTCCGTTCGAAAATACTAGTAGAAAAGGACTCGCCATCGTCTCACTGATATGTTGGAACGGGACCACATGTCAACGAAACATCGTCTCACTGCAAAATGCGATCTGGCCGCGTTGGCCCGAGGTGCCGCATTAGTTATCAACCTTTATTTTTTTAATGGCGTGTCATTCAGTTTTGAAGCACGACTAACTGGTACTATACGCAGAGAAAATATAAACTACTCTACCACTACTCCACCTCCAGTACTAGTAGTATAAAAAGATATATAGGCTGGAGCTTCAGCGCTTTCTTGCTAAGGGCTGCCCACTTGCTTCTCACACTATCACCCTCTCTCTAGATCTACAAGGATGACCTCTCTCTCCCTCCTCACTGGTGGTCACAGATCCGCCGAGGAAGAAAAGGACGTGCAGTGTTGACGCACTCGTCGGCGGCGAGCGAGGTCAGGCACTAATGACAAGGCCGTCCTCTCAGACCTAGCACCCGCGCGGGATGGCCTCCATCCCCAAGCTTGATGTCGTTGTGTGTGCAGAGGACAATGACCACGAGCGAATCCACTTCCTGCCGACCCTCAGGTATGCTACCTCTTTTCGAACCATACGCTTGTTCTATTGCCCCATCTACCATGTCGTTGCATGTGGATCTGTTTCCACTCCACCATCTTCCCAATTTGCTATCCTCTGCTCTGTTGGCCACGTAGACGAAAACCTTAATTTGCACTATTAAAGGAAACCCTACTTCATGCAGACTAATCCATGTCTGGGTTGAATAAGGAAAGGAAGGGAGACTGTACTGTCGAAGAGAGTAGGCATCGAACCCGCATCTAGGTTGAAAAGGGGAAAATCGGTAGCTACGGAATGAGTCTCGTGTCTCTTGGTTGAAGAAGGATAGAAAGGCATGACAACGCAATAGAGAATGACCAGGTAGATTGGTTTGTTGTCCTCGCATAGGAAAAAGGTGGCTAAAGAGAATAAAAATGGGACGTAATCCACATATGCTACCTGGATATTTGTGGCTCTGGGCAACCATACCTCCCTCACCACTCTGCGTCCGTGGAGGTACATCATACTGCTGCGCCCACTATCTGAATGGGCCTCCCATGCTCTTCTTGCCACCTTTTTGCTGTTAGTATAACGCCAGCAGTCAAGTCAAGCAATGCTACTGCTAAAGTGATGCCACATTTAACTAATGTCGCACTCAGTCTAATGCCACCGATAAATTTAAGCAATGCCATTTAATGTCACTGGATTATTTCAGGGTTAGCTGTTGATTGTGGATGTATTAAAGATTTTTTAGCTAAGGCATTCTAATGTTGTTGCACAGCCAGTATACCAACAATGAAACTTGCTACTACCTTCAGATTTTAGCATTGTTAATGCTTGTAGATTACATACCTCACTTTCATGAGATAAGTTGATTTTTCTGTACAGTGTCACCAAAATGCCAAGGCGCTGATGTCATTTTATTTTGGTTAAACTGCACAAAAAATAATGAAGACAAGAGGAAAGGTCAAGAGTGGGCACCTCCTCCTCCGGTTGTTCTCTTGATTCGTTCGATCAAGTTTTTATGTTTGATCGATTATCAAGATTGGGATAGCAATATTTAAGGTCCCCACGAGTTTGAAATGATATTTACCTTGGAGGTACATGGTTTGCAATTTTTTTATACTGTTATTGCTCATGCATAGCTAGTATACCAATGCTGAAACTTGTTACCTTTACAATTTGTATTGTTAATTCTTATAGAAATCTTCCAGTGCTAGAGTTTATTGAAATATGTTCAGTAAAACCATTGTATTTTACCCTGTAATAAACTAACTACTCTACTGTTGCACTAGCCACTGTATTAGTGTATATTTGTAGTATTCGAATGGTGTTGCATTAGCGTATGGACATAAATAAAGTGTGGCAAGCTTTCCAGATATGTGCTCAAGAAAACTACTACCTGTTTGTCTAAATACTAGACGTTTGTGTACTTTAAATTGGACCACAAAAATGTTTATATTAAGGAACAGAGGGTGTAGAGTTCAATCAAATTATCCCGGTAAAGCTAGTCACACCTTTGTTAAAATTTATGTTCATTATGTTAACGGAGGAGGTCTGTATGTTTGTCTCTAATGCCTGTCGACTGCATACCTGACATCATGATGTAATGTTAAGTCATTTCCTTTTGTACAGTGTCAATGAATTGTCAAGGCGGTGATGGCATTTTATTTTGGTTGAACTGCACAAAATATGCTTAAAAGAAGAGGAAAGATCAGGAGTCGATCATTCTTTCAAAAAGAACTATATATGCCATTCTGACATCAGTCGTTGTTGCCTTATTTATTCCTTCAAACAGGTGGTTAGAAATAGTCTTGCTACCTTTTCCATTAAGAAATTGGAAGTTTGTGAGTCTATGCTTCAACTAGTGTCATTTTTATAGTAATCACACTTTCAATATCTATGCAAACATGGATGCTCGATTTTAGTGGAACTGCACAAAAAATCCAACTGGTTCAACATTAGGAGCACCATGAGCTGTTCATTATGAAGGTACATGGTTTGCTACTATCTTGCTACTCTTTTTGTACTGTCATTAGATAGTAATACTAGTGGTTTGCATGTGAATTTAGGGTGGACCTACACTGGAGGTGCAGGATAGGATTCAATGATTGGATGCTTAATTTTGGTTGCATGGATTTCACCTCTTCCATCATTGCGAACATGGATATCCTTGATCAGATGAAGAATAGGCACTATATTTCTGCTCTGACCCAGCAAATCAATTCTGTATGAAATTGTCCAGGGCAAAACATAAATGTATCAAATTGTCCAATGCAGAACATGACAGATGCTAAGCGGAAGAGACATGTTTAAATCGAAAATACAAGGTGTGGTATATGTTTACTAGCTGCTTGATATTTGAGCAGACAGAGATGTCTGCCCATTGCTATTTGGCAAAAAAACAAAGTGACCGCAATTTTGGTTGAACTGCACAAGAGAATAGTATAGTCACTCCATGCAGTGCCATTTGAAAATAGACATAGAAAGATTGGATAGTCACTTCATGGACTGCAGAAAAGTAGTACTATACTATTTATTGGCCAACACTAGGTGCTTCATTGCTTTGGTCTGATTATACAATGGGCATCATTTTTCCTAAGTTAAAGTTTGTATTCCGAAAATAGTCTCGTTGTGTGATCGAGAGAAGACCAAATCATATTGCAGTGGATGTTCCTCCATCATGTGTGGTTCATTCTCATGGTTCCAGCTATTGGTGAAACCACTTACATTTGCAAGAGGAATTGTAGACTTCACAAACAAATTTATCTTTTAGTCTGTACTGAATGTTGGCCAAGAGAAGCATCCATGTTAGTAGGAAGAACAAATGTTTTTCTAGATCTTTGCTTTTGGAGCTACATATTTGTATATGATCTGTGAATCATTGAGATGCATTAACATGTTGATCTTATGTATGGGAATCGTACTAGTTGGTTTTAGTTGCGACGCAAGATCTGAAGTGGTTGATCTTTGCTTTTGGAGCTACGTATTTGTATATGATCTGTGAATCATTGAGATGCATTAACAGTTACTTATTTCTGTTCGCTCAGTGTTTACAAGTTACTGATCGATCACTAGCTAGCCTACTAATGTGCGCCTAGCAGTTTTATTTGCGACGCAAGATCCGAAGTGGCAGTTTTTTGAATAAAAATGCCTACCTCTGAAGAAACTGACAAGCTACACTATCCTACCTACTCGATCCTACACGGATAAATAGCGGATCACGCACGTACTACCTCCTTTCCGGTTTGCAGGGCTCAATTCAAGAAACGACCTACTCGATCCTACACAAATAAATAGTAGATCCCGCACGTACTAGTACCTCCTTTCCGGTTTGCAGGGCTTAATTCAAACCTCTCACCAACCAAGATACTCCCTCCGTCTGGGTTTATTAGTCCCGTGAGCAAAGCAGCAAGACCAAGGCATGGCAATAATTAACGGTATGTAGAGGTTTAAGCCTAATTAGTTCCAGCGATTTAAGTGGCTGCATGCGTGCCCTCGGCTGCGACTCGTTGCATGCTGCTCCGTGTACTGGTTACGAGCGATTCTGAGTGTCTGCATGCAGCCGGCCGTAATTAAGGCAGCTAACAGATGCGAAAGAAGATGCGCTTTAATTGTTGCGGGCTTTTAAAGTCGTGGAATCATTATTGACAAGGAGGGAGATGATTTGAGTGCACTCGTTTGACCGTCATGCCGGTGTGTGACCCAGACGGGATGGGACGGCACAGTCATAATTTCAGTCTATAGTTTTCCACGGCAAGCTGGCGCGCTAAGCCATGCCTGCTTATGCATTGAATTCCGATGACCATCGCGCTACCTTCCGCCTATAAGTACTGTTTCCCGGCCTTCTTCGGTGGCACCGTGACCCAACTCGCCACATCCTCATAAGCCCCCACCGGCCCGACGTTGCTCGCCACGTCCGCCATGCCCTCGCCCGTCCGCGGTAGGCGAGGCCGGAGGCGGTCACCGCCGGAACTAGTGTTCGGTTTTTCACTGGAAGGCAGGCAGAGGGAGGAGGCATTCTATCTATCTTTAGATGGCAATGCAGAGATCGAGGACTTGTTGGAGCGCGACTGCATGGCGGAGGAGCAGGAGTTGTTGGAGCGCGACCGCCTGGCGGAAGAGCAGCGCATCACCGATTTGCGCCGCCAGCGGGACATGGAGCAGCAGCGCACAGACGCTCTGAGTCGCGAGCAGAGCGCCCGCAACTGGGCCGACTACATGGAGGCCGGTGCCCGGCAAATAGCCCTGGAGGCTGTTGGGCACGCACGCGTTCGCAACGCCGATTTTTACTACCAGCTCGTCAAGTGGGTTTCCCGCTTAAAAACCGAAGCTTCGGTGGACCATGCTGGCATGGAAAGGGCCAACGCGTGCGAGCAATGCGCCCCATCGCACCTCTGGCAAGTCCGTGGCGAGGCGCAGGACGCCGGTGCCAGCGTTTAGCGTGTACCGCAGATGGCAGCTGGCATTGTCTAGTTAGCTAAGAGTAAGTTAGTACTTGTACGCTACTAGAGTATTAGTGGGAGTAGATAGTTAACTTGGCTATGATGGTTGTCAACGTGGAAGTTCAGTACTCTATATGTGGATCAGACCTGTTACTTTGCTCTGAATGTTGAACTTTCCGTTCGAACATATGGAATGGACTGTTATTTTTTTAAATGGGTTGTATTTGTCCTCCACGGGTTTAGAGGCTGACTTGCGCGCCTACCAAGTTGATGCGTACACAATCAGGAGATGATTGTACGTGGAGAGGATGACATCAAAGACCCGCCAAGGTCATGGTAGTACGCAAGCAAGTGCCTCCTTATTTCAAGCCAATAAAAAAATGGCTCCTCCTAATGGATTTCTGACATCTGGGTCCCATGCCATTGTCAACGTAGTCAATAAACGAGAGAATTGCACAACGAGCGGCTGACAACAAGGACCCAGCAGCTCGCCCAGTTATTTTTGTTTTGGGTTAATTTGATAAATGCCACTCCAAATCTGGTGTTTTCGAGAAATTCCACTGCAATTTCCAAACTTTGAAAAATGCCATTTCATGCCATCTCTAGTGGCATTTTTCAAAGTCTGGAGTGGCGTTTTTCAAAGTTTGCAAACTGCAGTGGCGGTTTTCAAAGTTTCCAAAAATTGCAGTGGCAATTTTCAAAGTTTGGAAATTGCAGTGGAATTTTTATGAATCGCTATAATTGGAGTGGCATTTATCTAATTTGTTTTTGAGACGGAAGCAGGGTGTCAACTAGGCTGTGCAGGACACTCTGGCCTGTCTAGACAGACTTTTCTTTTATGTTTACCACACACCAGCCCAGTAGTTTTTTTTCTTTCTGAAAATGGCTAGCCCAGTTTTTTTTGTGATTTGTCAAGTAAGTCGCTTTGTTAGTCCTGTTGGGCTGCAAATCATTCAAGACGAGGAGAGCTTCATTCGGCTGGCCGAGAAAATGGCCTATCAGTAATGAGAAATGGGATGTACATTTTTAAAAGACATCAAACTGGCAATTAGTTTCAAATATCTTTTTTTTATTTTGAGATTTTAAATTGCATTGATTTTTATGCGTGGACAATTTATTGGATTTTATATTGATATACATTTATTTTTAAAATCAGTCTGAATGTGACTCGCGGATTAAAAATATGGGCTATAATTTCGGGATTAAAAATAGTTCAGACCGCACCGACATATGCAAAATTTCGTATAATTTTTTAACCGTGGCCACAGTATGGGCTGTAATGCTAACAAAAAGAATATGGGCTCCAAAAAAACCGTAAGAATTAGCAAATGGGTTGTAAATTATTAGAAATAATGGCAGATGGCCTGTATGCTGTTTTCCACAGATTTGAGGTTTTCCTAAAAAAAGGTTGACACACAAGGAGTGACTGTTGGATGTCCATCCAACGGCCATCGTGCTTCTTCAATCTCTGCTCTTCCTGCTCCAGCCGCTCAAACAAGCGCCGGCGGGTCTGCCTACTCCCTGCTCCCCGTGGCCGGCTATGCTGCCGCGCAGGCCTCACCGCCCCACCATACTCCCACCGCTGGCCTAGCCATCCCTCTACTCACCCACACCTGCTGTTATTCTCCGGCAACGGCAGTCGAACCAGTAAACCCTCGTACAGTCGTATCCCCCTCTACGTGGGAAACAACTGTCGAGTCTTCCCTGGCTCTGTGTCGTTCCCTTCCTAGGCCTCGCCGTCGTCCACCACCCTGGTGCTCTCAGCGTGGCGTGGTCAACATGGTCAACGGCCGACATGCATTTGAAGTGGACTGTACGTGGAGAGGCTGACAGCTGGGTCCACGGCCGCATGCAAGGAAATGCCTCCTTATTACGCGCAAAATAATGATTCCTCCACCTGACATCTGGGACCCATCGAAAGGGCCTCTGTATTTCGCGAAAAAAACGTTACCGCCGCTGACAGCTCGGACCCACCAGCTATATCTTCGCACGCAAGGAAGTGCCTCCTTATTACGCACCAAAAAATGAATACTCCCCCTGCTAGCTGGGATCCACCTTGGTGGGAGGCTGACTTGTGGGCCTACTAAGTTGACTGGGACGGAGGCCTTTGTCAATTTAGTCAATATGAACGTTTCTAGCTCCAGTGACCATACAATGTCCATCCAACAACCGTAGTGCTTCTTCAACCTCTGGTCTTCTTGCTCTAGCCACCCAAAGCAGCACCGGTCATGCCGCATGCTCCTGCCTCCCGTGGCCGGCTGTGATGCCGTGGAGGCCTCACCGCCTCCTACTACTCCCACCGCTGGCCAGACCATCCCTCTACTCACCCACACCCCCTGTTATTCTGCGGCGACGGCAGCCTCACACCGCAGCCGAACCAGTGAACCCTCGTACTCCTCTCCGCGTGGGCATCCACTGCCGTGTCTTCTCCGGCTCCGCGTCGTCCCCTTCCTAGGCCTCGCCGTCATCCACCACCGTGGTGCTCTCGGCGCGGCGTGTTCAATGTGGTCAACCACCGACTTCCATCGGAAGAGTACTGTACATGGAGAGGCTAACAGCTGGGTCCACGGCAGCTGCAAGGAAGTGCCTCCTTATTACGTGCAAAATAATTATTCCTCCACCTGACAGCGGGGACCGACCGTACGGGCCACCGTATTTCATGAAAAAAAACGTTTCCCCCCTGACTGCTGGGACCCACCAGCTACATCTTCGCACGCAAGGAAGTGCGTCCGGGCAAAAAAAATGATTCGCCCCCTGACTGCTGGAACCAACCAGCTACATCTTCGCACGCAAGGAAGTGCCTGACAGTCGGGACCCACCTTGTCGAAGCGTACGTAGCGTTGTCATTCTTGTCACGAACGTGTATGTACATGCTGGTGGATGTAGAGGCGTGCACGTGTCGTAGTAGAGGCGCGCACGTAGCATGTACACGTGTGTACAATGGCCAGTTGGCAAGAAAGAAAGTATGGCCACGTACATCCATACGGGTGGGGTCTCGAACGCCTACTCATGCATACGTACGGCCAGGGCTCGTGTACATGGCTGGGTCAGAACGGGGAAACTGCATCGTCGTCGTGTTCATGGGGAGGCAACGGAATGCGTTGTATTCATGGGGAGGCAACAGAATGCGTCGTGTTCATCGGTAGGCAACGGAACGCGTGGAAGCCAACCGGGTTGGACGGAACACGTGATGGAAACGAGGCCTGGTGTACCGTAGAATGGAGGAAACGGGCTTGTGTTCAACTGGCCACGTTCGAAACTGGATCCTATTCATCAGGAGGGGTCTGGTGAACCGCAAAACGGAGGAAACGGACTTGTGTTGGACCTCCTACGGTCGAAACGGGGTCCTGTTGATCGGGAGGGGTGTGGCGTACCACAAAACAGAGGAAATGGACTTGTGTTGGAGCGCTACGGTCGAAACGGGGGTCCTGTTCATCGGGAGGGGAGTGGTGTACCACAAAGCAGGTCTTCACGGGGTACTGTTCATCTCCACCGTCGACCTCCTCCAGCCTCCATTGGATACTGTTCATCCACCGTCAACATCCTCCAGCCTCCACCTACGACTGTTCATCCACGGGCTCCTGTTCATCCAGCCTCCACCCAGCGCTACTCCACCGGCTACTGTTCAAGCACCCCTCTCCACGGGCTCCTGTTCAACCACCCCTCCACGGGCTACTGTTCATTCACCCCTCCACCGTCTACTGTTCATTCAGCCCTCCATGGGGTCATCCTGTTCATCCAGCCCTCCACGGGGTGCTGTTCATCCAGCCCCAACC
>NC_041387.1:526314655-526353670 GCF_002162155.2 Triticum dicoccoides | reverse complement strand
GCATCGACGGGCTTCAGTTAGCAGCAGTAGCGAAGGAATCGCTCGATCAGGTTCAGTAACACGTAGCCTGCAGTGCAATCGCTCGGGTTAAGTTAGAGCCCAACACCTCGCTCGGGTTCAGTTATAGCCAATGCCTCACACACACGCGCGTACGTGTACGAGAGAAACGCGCATCGCTTGGCCCCCGACCACCCACCGTAACTGGGAACTCACCGAAATTTTCCTCGCCCTCGCTTCTACCACGGTTTTTTCCGTCATGCACGTCCCAAAGAATGTCATGCAGCTGCGTCTCCGGCCCGCCCAGGACGAATAGCCCATTTTCTGTCATGATTTTTTGTCATAGAAGTAGGAGCCCACCACATCTATGATGATACCGGGTTTTGTCACAATTACTGTCATAGAAGTGTCATAAGTATGACAGAAAAAAATTCGTTTGGCCCAAAATATCATGGATGTGTCTTTTTTTGTAGTGCAACCAAATACAAGAAATCTCTTGTGTCCCCAACACACCCAATAGAATGGCAAATTGTATAGGTGCACTAGTTTAGCGAAGAGATGGTGATAAAAGTGCAATATGGATAGTAGAAATATATTTTTGTAATCTGAATAAATAAAAACATCAAGGTAGCAAATAGTAAAGTGGCACAAAAACGGTATTGCATGATGGAAAATGAGGCCTAGGGTGCATACTTTCACTAGTGAAATCTCTCAACAATGCTAACATAGTTGGATCATATAACCATCCCTCAAAGTGCAATGAAGAATCACTCCAAAGTTCCTATCTAGCGGAGAACATAAGATGGAATTGTTTGTAGGGTACGAAACCACCTCAAAGCTATTCTTTCCGTTCGATCTATTCAAGAGTTCGTACTAAAAAACACAAAGTTATTCTTTCCGTTTGATCTATCCTAGAGTTCGTAATAAAATACAACCAAGGCAAATTTAGATTTATAATATTCAATCCAACACAAAGAACTTCAAAGAGTTCCCCAAGATTTCTACTGGAAAAGAAAAGACAAGAACATGCATGAACCCCTATGCATAGATTACCCCAATGTCACCACGGGAATCCGTGAGTTGAGTGCCAAAACATATATCAAGTGAATCAATATGATACCCCATTGTCACCACGAGTATTCAATTGCAAGACATATATCAAGTGTTCTCAAATCCATAAAAGTATTCAATCCGAGAACAACAAAATCTCAAAGGGAAAAACTCAATTCATCACAACAAGAAAGAGAGGGGAAAACACCATATGATCCGACTATATTAACAAAGCCCCCAATACATCAAGATTGTGACATCTCAAGGACACGAGAGAGAGAGAGAGAGATTAAACACATAAATACTGGTACAAACCCTCAGCCTCGAGGGTGGACTACTCCCTCCTCATCATGGTGGCTGCCGTGATGATGAAGATGGCCACCGGAGATGATTCCCCCCTCCAACAGGGTGTCGGAACGGGGTCTAGATTGGATCTCGTGGATGCAGAGGCCTTGCAGCAGCGGAACTTCTGATCTAGGGCTACCCCGAAGGGTTTTGGATTATTTTAGAATTTATAAGGCAAAGAGGCGGTTCAGGGGGCACCCGAGGTAGGCAGCACCCACCAGGGCGCGCTTGGGCCTCCTCGCGCACCCTGGTGGGTGTTGTGCCCCTCGAGCAGCCCCCCAGGTGCTTCCTTGGCCCACTGGTGGCCTTCTGGTCCATAAAAAATTTCCAAAAAGTTATGCGGTGTTTGGACTCCGTTTGATATTGATTTCCTGCAATGTAAAAAACAAGCGAAAAACAGCTACTAGCACTGGGCACTGGGTTAATAGTTTAGTCCCAAAAAATTATATAAAGTTGCTATAAAATGATTGTAAAACATTCAAGAGTGATAATATATTAGTGTCACGCCCAAGATGCGACCCTATCCTAAAGGAACTCGAAGGTCCCACCAAGGATAGAAGCGCATCTTGAAGACGCTTTTGCAAGGTGGATATCATTGCATCAACATTACATAATAGATGGGGATACATACAAGGCACATACAATGCCACACGAATATAACATCATCATACATAAGAGCACCATCTGACTATGGATGAAACACAAACAGAAACTCAACGACATCCACCCTGCTAGACCAGGCTGCCGACCTGGAACCTATCCCCTGATCGAAGAAGAAGCAGAAGAAGAACTCCAAAACAAGCAGACATCGCTCTCGCGTCATGATCATCGCATAACCTGTACCTGCAACTGTTGTTGTAGTAATCTGTGAGCCACGAGGACTCAGCAATCCCATTACCATGGGTATCAAGACTAGCAAAGCTTAAAGGGAACGGGTAAAGTGGTGAGGTTGCAGCAGCGACTAAGCATATATGGTGGCTAACCAACGCAAATAAGAGAGAGAAGAGTGCAAGCGGAATGGTCGTGAACTAGCAATGATCAAGAAGTGATCCTGAACTCCTGCTTACGTCAAATATAACCCAAAAACCGTGTTCACTTCCCGGACTCCGCCGAGAAGAGACCATCACGGCTACACACGTGGTTGATGCGTTTTAATTCGGATCTGGTGTCAAGTTATCTACAACCGGACATTAACAAATTCCCATCTGCCACATAACCGCGGGCACGGCTCTCGAATGTTTATAACCCTGTAGGGGTGTCCCAACTTAGCCCATGATAAGCTCTCGCGATCAACAAAGGATATTCCTTCTCCCAGGAAGACCCGATCAGTCTCGGAATCCCGGTTTACAAGACATTTCGACAATGGTAAAACAAGTCCAGCAAGACCGCCCGATGCGCCGATAATCCCGATAGGAGCTGCACATATCTCGTTCTCAGGGCAACACCGGATGAACACGACGTACAACTAAAACCAGACCTCAAGTTTCCCCGAGGTGGCACTGCAAGTGTCTCTAGTTCGGACCAACACTTAGAGAAGCATTGGCCCGGGGGGGCTGAATAAAGATGACCCTCGAGAGAGCGACTCCCAGGGGAAAAGTAGGTGGTGGTGAGGCAAATGGTAAAACCAAGGTTGGGCCTTGCTGGAGGAGTTTTATTCAAAGCGAACTGTCAAGGGGGTCCCATAAATCACCCAACCGCGTAAGGAACGCAAAATCCGGGAACATAATACCGGTATGACGGAAACTAGGGCGGCAAGAGTGGAACAAAACACCAGGCATAAGGCCGAGCCTTCCACCCTTTACCAAGTATATAGATGCATTAATTAAATAAGAGATATTGTGATATCCCAACATAATCCTTTCCATCATGGAGCAATCTTCAATCTTCAACATAATCTTCACGGTTTGCTACGAAGGGTGAAAAGGTTAGAGGCTGACATGGTAGTTTGGGAGGCTTGATCAACAAGAGATAGGTAGCGCGACAAAGCAATAGAACAAAGAAACTAGAATAGCAATGATAGTAATGAGATCCAAGGAGACGGTCATCTTGCCTGAAATCCCGCAAGGAAGAAGAACGAGTCCATGAAGAAGACGAACGGATGAAGACGAATGGATCCTCACGATCGCAACGAAACAGGAACTATCGAGAAGAAGCACAACCGGAAAGAAGCAAACAACAAGGTAAACACACAAGCATAATCATGGCATGATGGACAATTCAAGTATGATGCATGTCCGGTTTAAATAGCATGGCATGGCATGGCAAAGTGCAACAAGCAATACTACAAGTTAAGTGGAGCTCAATATGCAACGAGTTGCATATTGGTGAAACTTCACAACATTTTTTTAGTTCGATCTTCTTTAGGCTACCCAACAATATTAAATGTTGTTAAACATGGCAAGAGGTGAAGCATAAGTAAACTAACTATTTAGGCAAGTTTAAATGAGGACGGAACAACAAACAACAATTCCGGAAAATCCCCACAAGTAATATTCGAATTTGGTACTGTTCTGCCCTATACACAATTTTAATGTTGTTAAACAACAAGATAAAGTGCAGAAAGTTAATCTATGCATTTTTCTAGCCCATTTACATATAAAGAACATTTAAATCCGAGCTACGGTTATTTAGTTATGAAATAAAACAATTTAGCATGGCATTTGAGCAAATTTAATGAAACAATAGTTTAAACATTTTGAACATGGATGAAAACAGCATATTGTGAAACTAGATAAAATTCTAAGCATTTTACATATATAGTTTGTTTAATTTGGATGCATGCATATTTAGTTATTAACAATTCAAAACAGGGGCATTTTCTGTAAATAAGAATGCATTGGAAAAATGCTAAAATACACAGACTGGTAAAAAAATATGCACGGGCCAGAAGCACTAGAGTGCAGCGGCCCAGAGGTGGGATCGGGCCCAAGTGGCTGTGGGTCTGTGCGCTCGATGTAAAACTGATAAGCAAGGGAAAAAGGAAAACGGGAGAACCTGGTATCGAACCGAGGACCTCTCGGATAGAGGAGCAGAGCGCTGACCAGTGTGATGCTGCTGCATGATTGTGCATAACAAGGGCGTGGCTAAGCTTGAACCAGATTAAAGGCCAGGCCTTCTTCTTCGTGGATCACAGAGGAACTGGGTGACGACGCCGGCGAGCAAGACGACGACCGACGCGATCACAGGCTGAAGGCGGAGGTGCGGAAATAGGTGAGTGTAGCAGCTATGGGGCGCACATGTGCAGAGGACGCGCGTGCGTGCAAAGAAGCAGAGGAGGCAGAGCCACCTCACCGGACTTGCCTTCCGACGTGCTCGGGAAGCAAGGGCCGGCCATGTCATGGAGCTGCACGGAGCTGCTGCTCCCTGGATGGAGCATACAGGGCCATGGGTTGTGATGCGTGTGTGCGAGCACGCGAGGGTGCGGGCGTGGATGCGCAAGGCAGGGCTAGCGCAAGGCTGAGCCTTGCTTCGGCCATGGTTGCCGACGAGCAAACGCGACGACGACGAGGGTGGCTGAGCAGCGGCTAGGCAGGGGCTGGACAAGTCCCTGAGGGTGTGCCAAGCGGAGGAGCTGCGGGAGCGTGGGTTGCAGACTGCATGTGTGCGGGTGTCCAGGCACGAGCAGGAGCCCGTCTCGGACATGGAGAAGACGATGACCGAAGCCGCGGGGGTGGTGTTCCGCGACGGCTGCGCGTGCAGCGCTTCGGTCTTGCGTGTGCGAGCGCAAACATAGAGGGTCGAGTAGGGAGTGGCACGACGAGGCGACGTGTGCGAGAGAGGATCCAGAGCGGGGCGAAGTGCGAGGAACCACGACGACTACTGCAACTACGCAACAAAATTCAGAACTCATCGGAGCACCAAGAACACGAAGATGGCATGGATCTAGCGACGACTCCAGCGATCGAATCACGATGGAAAAGAGCAGGGTTGGAGTTCGGTATACCTAGTATACCTTTGACATGAGGATGCGGCCGGGGACGCAGAATATCAACGGAGAGGAGGCGAGGAACTCCGGTGGACTTGCTGTCCGTGAAGAAGACGAAGTAGAGGATGAAGAGGACGTCGGGGAAGGCGTCCTCGTGCTCGGATCGGCGTCAGAACGGACTCGGGGAGGCGCTACGGTGCTCGGGGTCGACGAAGGGGAGGCCGGCTATGCTCCTACTCTGGTGATGAGCTCTTGCTTGGGCCGGCCATGGTGGCTGCAGGGAGGAGATGGAGCGGGGAGGAGCTGCTCTCCTGGGTGGCGGCGGCGAGGAAATCGAGAGGGAGAAGGGGGAAAACCTAGGGCGCGGCTGCCGACTTAAAAGGAGGGGAGAAGACGGCGCGACCTCGGCGTCCGTGAAGCTCACGGTGCAAGCGCGAGCGCTCTGTCTCTAGAACAGAGACGGCGATGCAACGGGGCAGGTGGCCGTGAACAGAGTTGGGCCAGGTGGGCTGCATGGGAGGTGAGCTGGGCTGCGGCTGCTGGATTGCTGCTACTCCTACTGCTTCTGCCTTCTTTTATTTCTTCAACCAGAATAAAAGAGCAAAAGCACAGAGGAAAATGAGAGTTAAGAGGAAGAAATGAATATACCCCTAGAGTCCGTGAATTATGCCGTATTTGATAAAATTGAGTTGAGCATTTTTAGAGGTAGAAAAATAATCCAAGTTTGAATTAAATTCAAACTTGAGCCATTTTTGAACCCAACCAAAACAACTCCAAAATGGATGAAATCTGGTAGAGAGGGTTTAGGCATGGTTTAAGATTAATAGGGAAAGAATGAACATTTATGGAGGAGGGGAAAAGGTCACTTGCAATAAAGGGGAATTTGAAAGAAGGAAGAAGTGAAATGGTTTGCACTTGGAGAAGGGCCTTGGAGAAAAGATGAAGAGATAAACAACCATAGGAGGAAGAGGGGAAGATGGAGAGCACATAACCCACACATCAACATAAAGAATGCAACACACATGATGATCATGATCTAATGCAATAAAAAAATGACAAGAGGCACATCCATATCATGTAGCATATAACAAGGTGAGATGAACATGGCAAACAAACAAAGATGGCGCAATACAATATAATAAAATATGAACAGGATGCAAGAAGAAAAATATAGCAATGGCACTCATCATGGTCATGGCATCAACATAGAGGAATGAAGGATGCAAAACAATTATGATAATGCAACAAACATAATAAATACACGGCAACAACTAAAATAAATAGAAGGCATCTGGAGCATCGGTCTCGGGGCGTTACAACTCTCCTCCACTAACAGAAGATCTCGTCCCGAGATCTTAGGAACGAGACAGAAGAGAAAGAGGATAAGATAAACAAGAGCGCAAGAGAGAAGATGAAGGAAGTTGAGAGCACTCGGGTAGAAAACAGGAACAGCGATCATGACGAGAATCAAAAGCTCGTCATAAGATAGACTCTGAAGCCAGTCCGGTTAGAAGAAGATATAAAAGGAATAAGAACAAAAGAATTTAGGTAGCACTCCGGCTAAACATGAAAATAGTAGAACATGAACTTCACCCAATGAGATGGCACTTGACAAGATGAACAATGCAATGCATCTGGATAATTGAAAAAATTGAATGAAAAGAACTTAGAAGGAAGGATTGAATGGAGTTGTTGAGGAAATCAACAACGAAAGCATAAGCTTGTTGTGGACTTATCAAAAACAACTCAAAACTTGAGGTGAAATTATACCACAATCGATGTCTAAATAGCTGAGAAGAAGGAAGAAATGCAAGACTCCACTTCACAAGAAAACGGAGAATTATTTGCACTTCGAGATGCGAGAAGAAAAAAAATAGTTGACTCCACCAACAAAATCTTGATGAACTCTTGAAGAATGGATTAAATCCTTAATGAACCACCGTGAAGAACTCCGGTAACAAAAGGATGACGAGATAAAATTGAAGGATGAAAAGAAATAAGATTAAAGCATTGCGATGATTCGGATGGAGCTTCACGACGAGACAAGCGAGAAGCTTAGGACTCCGGAAAAAAGAAAAGACAAACAACTTAGAACCGAGAAATTATTCAACATGAACAATCTCCGAAGGAAGGAATTAATCAACATGATGAAAGAAGAACAAGAATTACGTTATGCTTATCCTCCACCAATTAAATTGATGCGAAAGCAATGGATTTGCATACCACTTATTCCCATTGGGAAAAGATTAAGGGGAGATAAAGCGCCAGATTGGGGAAGGTCTTCATGAGCCACCGGTAGGATTGGAAGGAACGAGTGAATTGATATGATGAGAACGGAAAAGGAATCTTCAACGAACCACGTGTGAATTCAAACTTGAATGACGAAAAGGAATGAATCACCAGGAAGAATTAGAAAAAAAAACATGAAGATACTTGAGAGAATTTGATACCACGAAATGAAGAGGTCTCGAACTGATTAAAGCATGAAGCACCGGAAGAATATGGAGATGAAAGAAGAGGCACAGATATAGAATAGTTGGAGAAAAAAATTGAAAACTTAGAACAAAGAAATATTCCGGAAAGATGACCTCCGAATAATCAAGAGAGACAGCAGCTCCTGAAATGCTCCGGGTGGATGAAAAGAATTTGCACGACTGGAAACAATCAGATAGGATAACATCGAGATAGCACCGTGATTCTTTGGGAGAATGGACGAGATTTAAGAAAAATTCTTCTTCGGTCTTCAAAAGATGAGAATGATGATGAGAAACAACACCAAAATTTATTGAGACACTCCGGGGAAACGAAAAGCGAAGAGGTTGAGCCAATAATGAAAATAATTTGAAATCGATCTTGGCAAAACATCTGATGATGAAATCCATTCTTACATCAAACTTCGAAAAGGATTTGAGAATAACTCCGGGAAAATCAGAAGAGTCGGGTAAGATCCTGGGAAAAGACCTGTGGGTTAGGGCCCACATAAAAGAAACACCATTGGAAAAGGATCGTTGGAGAGAGAGAGATGATGCACCGGAACGATTGAAAGATTTTAATGAGGTGACAACCTCGAAATAATAGAATGCAAACATGAATCTTCTGAGATGTCTTTAACACTCTGGGATAATAGAATGTCGAGAGGAGGAAGGAGCAAGAGGAAAACACTTCGGTCAAGGAAAAGAATACGATCAACACCGAAAACTTGACTTGGATCCATCGGAAAGAAAATGCAACGAACAATGATGAACTAGATGAGACTTCACCGGTTGAGACAATTGAGGAAAGACTGAAGATACTCCGCACGAATGAAATTGATGGTCGAAAGAGACTCAAACTCCGGGAAGAAAAAGGGTGGGAGGGCGGTAAAACAAAGGCAACTTGGAAGGGGGAACCGACGAATATCTTGAAGAGAAAACACCGGTTGAAATCATTGAGGAAAGAAAGCAAAGACTTCGCACGAGTAGGATAGATACTCGATTACGGACTCCGGCTCCGAGAAGAAAAATGGGTGGGCAGGTGGGAAAAAAACCACTGAGGATTAGAGAAACAACTTCGTTGAGCGCAAACTGAGGATTGAACTTGCAAAGATGAAGAGGGTCGAGTCAACTTGACGAGAAATGCACCAGGTGAAAAGATATGAGAACCAACGATCGGAAAAAACCAACTGCATGAACCTAAAGAAAATTTGAAAGGGAAGAGGAGTAGTTCAAAACACCTACGTCAAGATTTCTCACCAGAGCGACGAAGGGGATGAGGAGTAAAAAGAATTCCTACTCTCCGAAATAACTAGACTCTGAAAACAGTTTTCTTCTAGACTCGACAACGGACAAACTACACGATCAATCAAGGGGGCTCCTAGGGTCGGTCGAGGCTCTGATACCAACTTGTCACACCCAAGATGCGACCCTATCCTAAAGGAACTCGAAGTTCCCACCAAGGATAGAAGCGCATCTTGAAGACGCTTTTGCAAGGTGGATATCATTACATCAACATTACATAATAGATGGGGATACATACAAGGCGCATACAATGCCACACGAATACAACATCATCATACATAAGAGCACCATCCGACTACGGATGAAACACAAACAGAAACTCAACGACATCCACCCTGCTAGCCCAGGCTGCCGACCTGGAACCTATCCCCTGATCGAAGAAGAAGCAGAAGAAGAACTCCAAAACAAGCAAACATCGCTCTCGCGTCATGATAGCATAACCTGTACCTGCAACTGTTGTTGTAGTAATCTGTGAGCCACGAGGACTCAGCAATCCCATTACCATGGGTATCAAGACTAGCAAAGCTTAAAGGGAAAGGAACGGGTAAAGTGGTGAGGTTGCAGCAGCGACTAAGCATATATGGTGGCTAACCAACGCAAATAAGAGCGAGAAGAGTGCAAACGGAACGGTTGTGAACTAGCAATGATCAAGAAGTGATCCTGAACTCCTGCTTACGTCAAACATAACCCAAAAACCGTGTTCACTTCCCGGACTCCGCCGAGAAGAGACAATCACGGCTACACACGCGGTTGATGCGTTTTAATTCGGATCTGGTGTCAAGTTATCTACAACCGGACATTAACAAATTCCCATCTGCCACATAACCGCGGGCACGGCTCTCGAAAGTTTATAACCCTGCAGGGGTGTCCCAACTTAGCCCATGATAAGCTCTCGCGATCAACGAAAGATATTCCTTCTCCCAGGAAGACCTGATCAGTCTCGGAATCCCGGTTTACAAGACATTTCGACAATGGTAAAACAAGTCCAGCAAGACCGCCCGATGCGCCGACAATCCCGATAGGAGCTGCACATATATCATTCTCAGGGCAACACCGGATGAACACTATGTACAACTAAAACCAGACCTCAAGTTTCCCCGAGGTGGCGCTACAAGTGGCTCTAGTTCGGACCAACACTTAGAGAAGCATTGGCCCGGGGGGGCTGAATAAAGATGACCCTCGAGAGAGCGACTCCCAAGGGAAAAGTAGGTGGTGGTGAGGCAAATGGTAAAACCAAGGTTGGGCCTTGCTGGAGGAGTTTTATTCAAAGCGAACTGTCAAGGGGGTCCCATAAATCACCCAACCGCGTAAGGAACGCAAAATCCGGGAACATAATACCGGTATGACGGAAACTAGGGCGACAAGAGTGGAACAAAACACCAGGCATAAGGCCGATCCTTCCACCCTTTACCAAGTATATAGATGCATTAATTAAATAAGAGATATTGTGATATCCCAACATAATCCTTTCCATCATGGAGCAATCTTCAACTTCACCTACAACTAGCAACGCTATAAGAGGGGCTGAGCAAAGCGGTAACATAGCCAAGCAACGGTTTGCTAGGAAGGGTGAAAAGGTTAGAGGCTGACATGGCAGTTTGGGAGGCTTGATCAACAAGAGATAGGTAGCGCGACAAAGCAATAGAACAAAGCAACTAGCATAGCAATGATAGTAATGAGATCCAAGGCGACGGTCATCTTGCTTGAAATCCCGCAAGGAAGAAGAACGAGTCCATGAAGAAGACGAACGGATGAAGACGAACAGATCCTCACGATCGCAACGAAACAGGAACTATCGAGAAGAAGCACAACCGGAAAGAAGCAAACAACAAGGTAAACACACAAGCATAATCATGGCATGATGCACAATTCAATTATGATGCATGTCCGGTTTAAATAGCATGGCATGCATGGCAATGTGCAACAAGCAATACTACAAGTTAAGTGGAGCTCAATATGCAACGAGTTGCATATTGGCGAAACTTCACAACATTTTTTTAGTTCGATCTTCTTTAGGCTACCCAACAATATTAAATGTTGTTAAACATGGCAAGAGGTGAAGCATAAGTAAACTAACTATTTAGGCAAGTTTAAATGAGGCCGGAACAACAAACAACAATTCCGGAAAATCCCCACAAGTAATATTCGAATTTGGTACTGTTCTGCCCTATACACAATTTTAATGTTGTTAAACAGCAAGATAAAGTGCAGCAAGTTAATCTATGCATTTTTCTAGCCCATTTACATATAAAGAACATTTAAATCCGAGCTACGGTTATTTAGTTATGGAATAAAACAATTTACCATGGCATTTGAGCAAAATTAATGAAACAACATTTTAAACATTTTGAACATGGATGAAAACAACATATTGTGAACTAGATAAAATTCTAAGCATTTTACATATATAGTTTGTTTAATTTGGATGCATGCATATTTAGTTATTAGCAATTCAAAACAGGGGCATTTTCTGTAAATAAGGATGCATTGGAAAAATGCTAAAATACACAGACTGGTAAAATAAAATATGCACGGGCCAGAAGCACTAGAGTGCAGCGGCCAACAGGTGGGATCGGGCCCAAGTGGCTGTGGGTCTGTGCGCTCGATGTAAAACAGAGAAGCAAGGGAAAAAGGAAAACGGGAGAACCTGGTATCGAACCAAGGACCTCCCGGATAGAGGAGCAGAGCGCTGACCAGTGTGATGCTGCTGCATGATTGTGCATAACAAGGGCGTGGCTAAACTTGAACCAAATCAAAGGCCATGCCTTCTTCTTCATGGATCACAGAGGAACTGGGTGACGACGCCGGCGAGCAAGACGGTGATCGTTGCGACCACAGGCTGAAGGCGGTGGTTCGGAAATAGGTGAGTGTAGCAGCTATGGGGCGCACATGTGCAGAGGACGCGCGTGCGTGCGAAGAAGCAGATGAGGCAGAGCGACCTCACCGGACTTGCCTTCCGACGTGCTCGAGAAGCAAGGGCCGGCCATGTAATGGAGCTGCACGGAGCTGCTGCTCCCTGGATAGAGCATACAGGGCGATGGGTTGCGATGCGTGTGTGCGAGCACGCGAGGGTGCGGGCGTGGATGCGCAAGGCGGGGCTGGCGCAAGGCTGAGCCTCGCTTCGGCCATGGTTGCCGACGAGCAAACGCGACGACAGCGAGGGCGGCTGAGCAGCGGCTAGGCAGGGGCTGGACAAGTCCCTGAGGGTGTGCAAGCGGAGCAGCTGCAGGAGCATGGGTCACAGACTGCATGTGTGCGGGTGTCCAGGCACGAGGAGGAGCCCGTCTCGGACATGGAGAAGACGATGACCGAAGCCGCGGGGGTGGTGTTCCATGGCGGCTGCGCGTGCAGCGCTTCGGTCTTGCGTGTGCGAGCGCGAACAGAGAGGGTCGAGTAGGAAATGGCACGACGAGGCGGCGTGTGCGAGAGAGGATCCAGAGCGGGGCGAAGCCTGAGGAACCACGACGACTACTGCAACTACGCAACAAAATTGAAAACTCATCGGAGCACCAAGAACACGAAGATGGCTTGGATCTAGCGATGACTCCAGCGATCGAATCACGATGGAAAAGAGCAGGGTTGGAGTTCGGTATACCTAGTATACCTTTGACATGAGGATGCGGCCGGGGACGCAGACTATCAATGGAGAGGAGGCGAGGAACTCCGGTGGACTTGCTGTCCGTGAAGAAGACGAAGTAGAGGATGAAGAGGACGTCGGGGAAGGCATCCTCGTGCTCGGATCGGCATCAAAACGGACTCGGGGAGGCGCTGCGGTGCTCAGGGTCGACGAAGGGGAGGCCGGCTATGCCCCTACTCCATTGATGAGCTCTTGCTTGGGCCGGCCATGGTGGCTGCAGGGAGGAGATGGAGCGGGGAGGAGCTGCCCTCCTGGGTGGCGGCGGCGAGGAAATCGAGAGGGAGAAGGGGGAAACCCTAGGGCGTGGCTGCTGACTAAAAAGGAGGGGAGAAGACGGCGCGATCTCGGCGTCCGTGAAGCTCACGGCGCGAGCACGAGCGCTCTGTCTCTGGAACAGAGACGGCGACGCAACGGGGCAGGTGGCCGTGAACAGAGTTGGGCCAGGTGGGCTGCATGGGAGGTGAGCTGGACTACGGCTGATGGGTTGCTTCTACTCCTATTGCTTCTGCCTTCTTTTATTTCTCCAACCAGAATAAAAGAGCAAAAGCACAGAGGAAAACGAGAGTTAAGAGGAAGAAATGAATATACCCCTAGAGTCCATGAATTATGCTGTATTTGATAAAATTGAGTTGGGCATTTTTAGAGGTAGAAAAATAATCCAAGTTTGAATTAATTTCAAACTTGAGCCATTTTTGAACCCAACCAAAACAACTCCAAAATGGATGAAATCTGATAGAGAGGGTTTAGGCATGGTTTAAGATTAATAGGGAAAGAATGAACATTTATGGAGGAGGGGAAAAGGTCACTTGCAATAAAGGGGAATTTGAAAGAAGGAAGAAGCGAAATGGTTTGCACTTGGAGAAGGGCCTTGGAGAAAAGATGAAGAGACAAACAACCATAGGAGGAATAGGGGAAGATGGAGAGCACATAACCAACACATCAACATAAAGAATGCAACACACATGATGATCATGATATAATGCAACAAAAAAATGACAAGAGGCACATCCATATCATGTAGCATATAACAAGGTGAGATGAACATGGCAAACAAACAAAGATGGCGCAATACAATATAATAAAATATGAACAGGATGCAAGAAGCAAAATATGGCAATGGCACTCATCATGGTCATGGCATCAACATAGAGGAATGAAGCATGCAAAACAATTATGATAATGCAACAAATATAATAAACACACGGCAACAACTAAAATAAATAGAAGGCATCTGGAGCATCGGTCTCGGGGCGTTACAATTAGCATGAATACTTCATAAAGTATAGATACGTTGGAGACGTATCAGCATCCCCAAGCTTAATTCCTACTCGTCCTCGAGTAGGTAAATGATAAAAGTAATAATTTCTGAAGTGTGAATGCTAGCAAAGTGCACAAGCTTGATCTATGACAATTTCAATCACTTTTCCCAACATCATAATAGCAATTTTTTTCTTATAAAACTTCTCATGTTATTGTAGCAACCAATTCACATGTTAAGGTCCAAACAATGAATTCTTTTGAAATTCAACAACCTATGTTCTCAGTCACCAAGCAATTGCAATTTAACTTATTCAATAGAGTCTAAGTAAGAGCTCAACATACTCAACCATCATATAGTCTTCTATGATTGCTAACACTCACTGCATACACATGAGCAAAACGTTTCAACCGGACACATAGAAAGATAGGGGCTTACAATTTCTCCTCCCAACGTATTCACCTTTGGGTGATGTCAACAATAATTACTCATGCTACCCATATTCAGCTGGACATATGTGCCTAGATCTTTTCTCACCACATGATGCTTTCCAAAGGAGAAAAATCAAAAGGAATAGAAAGAAAAACTTTGACTCTTGCACAAAAGTAAATACATAAAGTAAAAGATAGGCCCTTCGCAGAGGGAAGAAGAGATTGTCATGCACTTATTTTGTTTGTATGCTCAACCCCTTAGTGCAAAAGAACGTCACGTTATATTGCCCCTTGTGACAGCAACCTTTATTATGCAGTCTGTCGCTTTTATTCTTCACCATCACAAGTTCGTACAACACTCAATTTTCTCTTACACTAAATGATCTAAAACTTTTAGAAGCAATTTTTATTGCCTTATTGCATCGATGACAACTTACTTGAAGGATCTTGCTCAATCCATAGGTAGGTATGGTGGACTGTTGAAACCAGATTTGGGTTTAAGGGTTTTTGGATGCACAAGTAGTATCTCTACTTGGCGGAATTTTTGGCTAGCAAAGATAGGGGCCAAGCACCACATGTTGAAGGATCTATGACAATATAGCTTCTATGTGAATATGAACAAACATAAATCATTACGTTTCTTCCTTGTCCAATGTCAACAATTTTGACATATAATATTTTGATGGAGGCTCACAATCACAAAAGATTTCCAAGATAGTGTATTTGCATGCGAAAGTTCTCTTCCTTATACTAATTATTCGTGAATTGCTTGTATGACCAATATTGTGATTTTCAAGCTTCAAAAGCTTTCAATTTCTAAACCCAATGTGAATCTACCACTAGGCATGATATAAACATGTAATTTCAACTTCATGATATTCAATTCATTCAACAATTTACTCATAGGATATAAGTGAAGCACAACAGTAACTGACAAGCTACTCCAAAAAGATATAAATGAAGATCATGAGCATAATATTTATTTCTCTCAAATTAATTTAAGTGAAGCAAGAGAGAATTTCTTCAAAAATACTAAATCACATCGTGCTTAAAAAGATATAAGTGAAGCACTAGAGCAATTCCATAGAAAAGAGCTTCATTGACGAGATGTGAATGCCGCTTACCTAGCCTCCTATTTGAGGACTCTATTTTATTTAAAAACTTTCAGATCTAAGTATTTTATTAAAATAGCAATAAAAATGAAAATAAAATGACATTCTAAGAATAGCACAACTCATGTGAAGAAGCAAAAACTTAGGCTCAACCGATACTAACCGATAATTGTTGAAGAAGAAAGGTGGGATGCCTACCGGGGCATCCCCAAGCTTAGATGCTTGAGACTTCTTGAATATTATCTTGGGGTGCCTTGGGCATCCCCAAGCTTGAGCTTTTGCGTCTCCTTAATTCCTCTCATATCAAGGTTTTCCTAAATCTCAAAAGCTTCATCCACACAAAACTCAACAAGAACCCGTGAGATAAGTCAGTATAAACCAATGCAAAAACCTTATCATTCTCTACTGTAGAAAATCACTAAACTTATTATTCAACATTGAATACTAAATTCCTCTGCATATTTAATACTCCTATCCTCAAATAGAATCATTAAACAAGCACACATATGCAAACAATGCAAACATAACAGCAATCTGCCAAAACAGTACAGTCTGTAAAGAATGCAAGGATATCAATACTTATTAAACTCCAAACAATTTGAAACAAACTAAACATTGTATAGAATTTATCAGATCCTATTTTGCAAAAAGTTTCAACATTTTATTATATTTTGAATTTTCTAGGTAATTTTTGCAACAGCGATAAACTTTCTGTTTTCAAGGAGCAACAAATATACTTGCAAAATAAGCATGGCAAAGGCTATCATTGCCACTTTTATTGAAATAAAAGATGCAAAACATTATTGTAAATAACATCAAGCAAATCCTAACAAAATAAATTGACGCTCCAAGCAAAACACATATCATGTGATGAATGAAAACATAGCTCCAAATGAGGTTACCGATAATATTGGAGACGAAAGAGGGGATGCCTTCCGGGGCATCCCCAAGCTTAGTTGCTTGGATATTCCTTGGATATTAACTTGGGTTGCCTTGGGCATCCTCAATATTAGGGTACTGTCACTCCTTATTCTACTAATATCGACATCTCACACAAAACTTGAAAACTTCAATCACATAAAACTTAATGGAACATTGTGAGATAGGTTAGTATGATAAAGAGCAAACCATTTACTTTGGTACTGTCAAAGACAAGATTCATAATTGTTTCCACACAATTCCTGCTGTATCATATCATGTCCACAATTTATATCGATCAATATAAGCCACAGAAACAAGGAAACAAGCAAACTATGCATTGAAAACAGAATCAGTCAAAAACAGAACAGTCTATAGTAATCTGTACTCAAACCATACTTCTGCTACTCCCACAATTATGAATAAAATATGACCACGTGAGAAATTTGTATATTAATCTTCTGCAAAAATAATCAACTCAAAGGCACTCTTCTGTTAAAAATGAGTGCTATTTTCGTGAGCGCAATAGTTTCTGTTTGTCAGGAAGATCAAATCAACTATCATCCAACATGATCCCAAAGGCTTTACTTGGCACTTTATTGAAACAAAGACAATAAAACATGATTACTACAGTAGAATAATCATGTCAACACACAAAAATGGTAGGGGTAAATGTTGGGTCGTCTCCCAATAAGTGCTTTTCTTTAATGCCTTTTAAGCTAGGCATGATGATTTCAATGATGCTCACATAAAAGTAAAGAATTGAAACACAAAGAGAGCATGGTGAAGCATATGACTAGAACATTTAAGCCTAACCCACTTCCTATGCATAGGGATTTTGTGAGAAAGATACTTATGGGAGCAATAATCAACTAGCATAGGAAGGCAAAACAAGTGCAACTTCAAAACTTTCAACACATAGAGAGGTAACTTGGTATTATTGCAATATGTAAATGCATATGTTCCTCTCTCATAATAATTTTCAGTAGCATCAAGAAGAAATTAAACAATATAACCATCACATAAAGCATTCCTTTCATGACACAAAAGCATATAAAACTTATTACTCTCCACATAAGCAAATTTCTTCTCATCAATAGTTGTGGGAGCAAACTCAACAAAATAACTATCATGAGAGTGAAAATTAAAATCATGATGAGAAGTTTCATGGTTATCATTATTCTTTATAGCATGCATGTCATCACCATAATCATCATAGATAAGAACTTTGTTATCATAGTCAATTGAAACCTCATCAAAAATGGTGGATGTATCACTGAATAAAGTCATGACCTCTCCAAATCCACTTTCATCATTATAATCATCATAAATAGGAGGCATGCTATCAACACAATAATTTATCTCATCAAAACATGCGGGAGTGAAAATATCATCTTCATCAAACATAGCATCCCCAAGCTTGTAGCTTTGCATATCATTAACATCATGGATATTCAAAGAATTTATACTAACAACATTTCCATCATGCTCATCATTCATGCCAATCATTTTATTAAATTCTTCTTCTACCAATTGAGCACAATTTTCCGAACCATCATTTTCAAGAAAGATATTATAAGGATGATCAATAATATGATGCAACCTCAATTCCATTATTTTATGTAGTTTTCTTTTATAAACAAAACTAGTGATAAAACAAGAAACTAAAATATTACATTGCAAGATCTAAAGATATACCTTCAAGCACTCACCTCCCCGGCAACGGCGCCAGAAAAGAGTTGGATGTCTACTACGCAACTTTATTCTTGTAGACACGTGTTGGGCCTCCAAGCGCATAGTTTTGTAGGACGGTAGCAATTTTCCCTCAAGTGGATGACCTAAGGTTTATCAATCTGTGAGAGGTGTAGGATGAAGATGGTCTCTCTCAAACGACCCTGCAACCAAATACAAGAAATCTCTTGTGTCCCTAACACACCCAATAGAATGGCAAATTGTATAGGTGCACTAGTTCGATGAAAGATGGTGATAAAAGTGTAATATGGATAGTAGAAATATATTTTTGTAATCTTAATAAATAAATACAGCAAGGTAGCAAATAGTAAACGGGCTTAAAAAACGGTATTGCTATGATGGAAAATAAGGCCTGGGGTGCACACTTTTACTAGTGCAATCTCTCAACAATGCTAACATAGTTGGATCATATAACCATCCCTCAAAGTGCAATGAAGAATCACTCCAAAGTTCCTATCTAGCGGAGAACATAGGACAGAATTGTTTGTAGGGTACGAAACCACCTCAAAGTTATTCTTTCCGTTCGATCTATTCAAGAGTTCTTACTAAAATAACACAAAGCTATTCTTTCCGTTCGATCTATCCTAGAATTCGTACCAAAATACCACCAAAGCAAATTCAGATTTATAATATTCAATCCAACACAAAGAACTTCAAAGAGTGCCCAAAGATTTCTACCGGAGAAACAAAAGACGAGAACGTGCATCAACCCCTATGCATAGATTACCCCAATGTCACCGCGGGAATCCGCGAGTTGAGTGCCAAAACATATATCGAGTGAATCAATATGATACCCCATTGTCACCGCGAGTATTCAATTGCAAGACATATATCAAGTGTTCTCGAATCCATAAAAGTATTCAATCCGATAATAATGAAATCTCAAAGGGAAAAACTCAATTCATCACAACAAGATAGAGAGGGGGAAACACCATATGATTCGACTATATTAACAAAGCCCGCTATACATCAAGATCGTGACATCTCAAGGACACAAGAGAGAGAGAGAGAGAGAGAGAGAGAGATTAAACACATAGCTACTGGTACAAACCCTCCTCCCCGAGGGTGGACTACTCCCTCCTCATCGTGGTGGCCGTCGGGATGATGAAGATGGCCACCGTAGATGATTCCCCCGTCCAGATTGTGCCGAGACAGGGTCTAGATTGGATCTTGTGGATATAGAGGCCTTGCAGGGGTGGAACTTCTGATCTAGGGCTACACCGAAGGGTTTTGGAATATTTTAGAATTTATAGGGCAAAGAGGCAGTTCAGGGGGCACCTGAGGTGGGTTGCACCCACCAGGACGCGCCTGGTCCTCCTGGCGCACCCTAGTGGGTGTTGCTCCCCTCAAGCAGCCCCCCAGGTGCTTCCTTGGCACACTGGTGGTCTTCTGGTCCATAAAGTATCTCCAAAAAGTTTCACGGTGTTTGGACTCCGTTTGATATTGATTACCTGCGATGTAAAAAACAAGCAAAAAACAACAACTGGCACTGGGCACTGGGTCAATATGTTAGTCCCAAAAAATGATATAAAGTTGCTATAAAATGATTATAAAACATCCAAGAATGATGATATATTAGCATTAATACTTCATAAATTATAGATACGTTGGAGATGTATCACTCAGTGTGTCACCCCGGCCTAATGATCCCATTCTACCTACTCAGTACTTAGACTTTGAGGCGATGAAGTTCCATAAGTTCATTAAGGCCATAGCCACTAACTACACTTACAATTTGATGTTCAATAAAAACCCCATTGTGCATGTTATTATATATGCACCTGCTCTCTTTGATTATCATAGTAAAAGAACATATTACATTCTTGAGAGGGAGGCCCGCGAGTACAACGCGGCGGGCGAGGCTGCCCGACAGACTGAGGAGGCCGCACCAAGAGCCTCTGTGAGCTATCACTATGTCTATTATCCAGGCTATGGATGGTGATTACCAAGCTAGGCCAAAATCCTAAGTTTGAGGGAGTATGTATTTCCACCGACATTACATTCATATTCACACATTTCATTCCAGTTGTCGGTGTCCACACTTTTTCATTGTATTGTCCATGCTTGATTTATTTTCTTGCTTTCTACTTGTGTATTTGAAAAACTATGAGAAAATCCAAAAATATTTCTCATTTATTTTCGCTTTTTCTTTCTAGTTTAAATTAGTTGTAGTATTAAAAAGAAACCCCAAAAAGATTTTTGATTCTGCTTGTTGGGAGCTTTTCCGTGTGAATAGGTTTTCTTGCTTTTGTTTTTCCTTCTTTACTTTGCTTTCTACAAGAAAAACTAAAAACTCCAAACATATTTCAGTGTGTTTCTCTGAATTTGTTTTCTTTTTATTGAGTCGTACCAAGGGGAAGACCACGATGAAAATGTTGAGTGGCTCCCATATACATTATTGTTGATCTAACAAAGAGCCCATATTGCCTCATGTTCTCCTTTTGAATAAAATGTTTGCAGATTCCAGCTTAGTCAACGGCACTCTTGTACTATTATTATTTTCATGTCATTCGGTCATGCAAGTGAAAGGCAATAATGACGATATTTGATGAAGTGACTGTGGCAGAGAAAAGCGTGTATGAACTCAACTTGTTTTTTTGTTTTTGTAAATATGTTTAACGCAGTATCCATGATTCAACACATTATGATTAAACATGTTTAGGATGACAATTAGAGATTATAGTTTCTCATGCCATGCCTAAATAGCTAGGAGTAAATAATAATTTATCTTGGATGTCAACATGCATTAAACACAATGCAATATGATGTTATGGTATCTTCTTCTGAATGATTCAAGTGGCTTGACTTGGAACATGTTCATGCATTTAGTTGAAGCCTTCACGATATTTATGTTCATGGTGTTTATATCCTACTGATGCTAGTATTCAGTGTTGATTATTCGTAATGCATGTTCATGACCGTTTTCTCTCCCTAGTTGGTCGCTTCTCAACCTGTACTAAGCGGGAATACTGCTTGTGCATCAAAATCCTTAAATCCAAGTTATTCTGGAAGGGTCCACTATATCTACCTATATGTGGTATTACCCTGCTGTTCTAAGTAAATTTGCATGTGCCACGTCTAAAAATTCAAACAAACATCTGTGTTGTGTGCCTGGACCGCTCATGGAGCGACAGGGGGTGGTCAGTATCTTGCATGCTAAGCGGGTTATTCTCATGATGAGTGTTTATTCACTCGTCCTTGCACGAGAGGCACCAGTAATAGGGATGCCCAGCCCCGAAATAAAAAATGCAAATAATTAAACAAAACTCCCCGAGGACTATTGTTGGTATGGAAGGCACCCATGGATTCGGTTAGCCATGCCTTGTGTTTGTTGGTGGAAGGGGGAGTAAACTTTTACTTTTATCGCTTGGGAACCACCACTAATTTGTTTAGCATGGAAGATATTGAAAACTATTGGTCGTAGCTTTGATAGGAAGGGTGCACCTCCCAAAATTAAATTTATCTATGCTTTAAGCTTTGAGCTCTGTCACCTCTGCAAATCCCTGCTTCCCTCTACGAAGGGCCTATCTATTTACTTTCATGTTATTTTACTTTTATGTTGAGTCATCACCTTCTCAAACAAGCACCAGTCATGAGAGCAGTATTGTCATCTTCATGCATTATGTATAGTTAATGCTGAATGTATCATGATTGGATCTCTTCTACCATGAATTACAATGTCTTGTCGCTGCTTGAACTTTGGAGGTGCTCTGTGTTTATGTTTTGCAGTCTCAAAAAGGGCTCACGAGATACCATTATTGTCATATTATATCATGATCGTTTTGACAAAGTGTTGGCATTTGAGATAACTTATTATTTCTTGCTAGTTGATTATGCCATTGATATGAGTTAATATAATCTTTAAGAGTTATCATCTCCATGGTTAGTTATGATCTTTGGTGAAACCTGGGTGCTACTTAAGCATATATATGTAGAAAAGAACAAAACCGTTTGTAATTTTTTTCTTTATCACTTTCTGTACCTCAACTGAATTGCTTCAGGACAAGCAATGGGTTAAGCTTGGAGGAGTTGATACGTCTCCATCGTATCTAATTATCACAATGCTTGTGCTCTTGTTTTGGACTCTAATTTGCATGATTTGAAAGAAACTAACCCGGACTGATGCTGTTTCAGCAGAACTACTATGATGTTGTTTTTGTCCAAAAGTAAAAGTTCCTGGAATTGGATGAAACTTTTTGGAGAATTATTTCAGAATAAATAAAAAATACTGGAACCAAGGCCCACTGGAGGGGGAGCAGGCTGCCCACAAAACACTAGGGTGCGGCACCCCCCTCTAGCATGCCCTAGTGGGTAGTGGGACCCTCGGGGCTCCGCTGACCCTAATTCTGACGCTGTAAAATACTATTTTTCTAGAAAAATATAGGAGAGAAAGTTTCATCATGTTTTACGATACGGAGCCGTCGTCACCTCTTGTTCTTCATCGGGAGGCGAGATCTAGATCCCGTTTGGGGCTTCGGAGAGGGGAATATTTGGGCTTCGTCATCACCAACCGTCCTTCATCACCAATTCCATGATGCTCCTCACTGGGAGTGAGTATTTCCTTCATAGGCTCGCTGGTCGTGGTGGATGTTATTCATCATGTAATCGAGTTAGTTTTGTTAGGCCTTGATCCCTAGTATCCACTATGTTCTGAGATTGATGTTGCTATGACTTTGCTATGCTTAATGCTTGTCACTAGGGCCTGAGTGCCATGATTTCAGATCTGAACCGTTTAAGTTTTCACCATTATATCTATGTTCTTGATCCGATCTTGCAAGTCATATGCACCTGCTAAGTGTTATGATCCGTAAACCCCCGGGTGACAGTAATTGGGATACTTTCCGGTGATGACCGTAGATTGAGGAGTTCATGTATTCACTATGTGTTAATGCTTTGTTTCAGTTCTCTATTAAAAGGTGGACTTAATATCCCTTAGTTTCCTTATGGACCCCGTTGCCACAAGAGGGTAGGACAAAAGATGTCATGCAAGTTCTTTTCCATAAGCACGTATGACTATTTACGGAATACATGCCTACATTATATTTATGAACTGGAGCTAGTTCTCTATCACCCTAGGTTATGACTGTTATATGATGAATATTATCCAACGAAATCACCGATCCAATGCCTATGAGTTTTTCACATATTGTTCTTGCTAAGTTACTATTGCTATTGCTACTATTACAACTGCTACAAAAGTATTGCTATCATTGTAACTATTACTATTGCTCCTACTATCAAACTATCATATTACTGTGGTACTGATCACTTTGCTGCCGATATTTAATCTCCAAGTGTGATTGAATTGACAACTCAACTGCTAATACTTACAAATATTCTTTGGATCCCCTTGTGTCGAATCTACAAATTTGGGTTGAATACTCTACGCTCGAAAGCAGTTGTGATCCCCTATACTTGTGGGTTATCAAAGACTCCAAAGCCAAAGTCATTTTTGCTGAAGAAGAATGTCATCCTCGGTGTCGAAGACCAGTTCAGGGACTATCAACGGTGTCTTGGACTAGCAGGTACCAACCTAGTTGGCCCACAATCCTCGGGCCGACCTGTATGGGCCACCATTCTCGAAGGAAGGACTCTGGAGGCCCCGTACCATGACGTGATCAAGATGGACCCTGCCGAAGAATTGATGTGTACTCCAAGTGTAACTTCGGCCGCCGCCATGTCCATCCCTAGATCAACAACCGACTATGTAACTCTAGGTATCCCTCTGGTGTGTATAAGCCAGGGGCTTAGCCTGTAGAGGGGATCCAATCATAATCACATCCACCTAGCCCTAGGATTAGGACTCTCCTTACGATCTCAAGGTAGATCAAGCTTGTACACGACACACAATCATCAATATAATCAAAGGAGGACGTAGGGTATTACCTCTTCGAGAGGGCCCGAACCTGGGTAAACACTGTCTCCTTTGTCCCTCGTTACCCACTGATAAGAGATCCACAGGTCGGGACCCCCTACCCTGCGAGGTCTATCGATTTTGCTACCGACAATATCCTTTTGGGGTGATCAAGCTTTTGGTTCAGCTCCTCCAACTCTTTCGAGTTGGATACTAACACCAAGGCTGAAACCTCCAAAGGACATTGTTAGATTCCTCGAATGATATTGATCCCCTGGTCAACTTTGTCTATCTGATCAGGGTCTCAGGATCTAATGTGTATTCGCTCATATATATTTTCATCCCTCACTAAGACCCATGAGTAAGATCTTTATATGTACTGATACGTCTCCAACATATCTATAATTTATGATTGCTCCGTGATATTATAGTATTAATCTTGGATGTTTTATCTAACCTTTTATGCTATTTTATATCATTTTTAGGGACTAACCTATTAACCCAGTGCCAAGTGCCAGTTGCTCTTTTCTGCTTGTTTTTGGTTTTCTTGGAATTCAGTACCAAATGGAGTCCAAATGCTACAAAAAATTTTAATGATTTTTTTCTGGTCTAGAGAGACCCTAGAAGCTTCGGGAGGAGAGCAAATGAGAAGCGAGGACACGACAAGACAACAGGACGCGTCCAGGGGGGCAAGCGTGCCCTGATGCCTTGTGGGCCCCACGTGGCTCCGTCTGGCCTAATTCCACCTTTATAAATTCTCTAAAATCGGGAAACCAATAGAGAGCCACCCCAAACACTTTTTTTGCTACCACAAGTTTATGTTCTTCCATGATCCCATACGGGGGCCATTTTTGGTACCCCGCCGGAGGGGGAATCGATCATGGAGGGCTTCTACATCATCCATGTTGCCTTCCAGTGATGCGCGAGTAGTTCACCGCGGACCTACGAATCCATAGCTAGTAGCTATACATCTTATTCTCTGTCTTTGATCTTCACTACAATGTTCTCCTCGATGTTCTTGGAGTTCTATTCGATGTAATCTTCTTTTGCGGTGTGGTTGTTGGGATCCGATGAACTGCGGGTTTCTGATCAGATTATTCATGAATATTAATTGGGATTTTCTGAATTCTTTTATGCATGCTTATTATAGCATTCTATTTATGTCTAATCTAGATGTTTAGTGTGGCGAACTAGATTGGTTTTTCTTACAATGGGAGAGGTGCTTCGTGATGGGTTCAATCTTGTGGTGCTCAATCCTAGTGACAGAAAGGGACATGACACATATTTTTATTGCGGCCATTAAGGATAAAAAGATGAGGTTTATTCATATTGCTTGGGTTTACTTTGTCTACATCATGTCATCTTGCTTAAGGCGTCACTCTGTTTTCATTAACATAATACCCTAGATGCATGTTCGATAGCGGTCGATGGGTGGAGTAATAGTAGTAGATGCAGGCGGGAGTCGGTCTACTTGTCTCGGACGTGATGCCTATATACATGATCATTGCCTTGAATATCGTCATAACTATACGCTTTCCTATCAATTGCCCAACAATAATTTGTTCACCCACCGTATGTTTTGTGCTCAAGAGAGAAGCCTCTAGTGAAAACTATGGCCCCGGGTCTACTTTTATCATATATAAAAACACAAAAATACCTTGCTGCACTTTTATTTATTTTATTTTGTTTTGCAGTCTATCTATCTACCTACCACTATGAGATTTGATCCTTTCAAATAATCGCCGAGGGGATTGATAACCCCCTTGTTTGCGTTGGGTGCAAGGTATTTGCTTTTGTGTGTGCAGGTGTTGCTAAGGAGGTTCTGTGTGGTTATCCTACTGGATTGATAACCTTGCTTCTTAACTGAGGGAAATACTTATCTCTATTGTACTCATTCATCCTCTCCTCTTCGAGGAAATCCCAACGTAGCTCACAAGCAGAAGGAAGAATTTCTGGCACCGTTGTCGGGGAGACGTCACCAAAACCTATCAAGTACCTTCGCACAAACTATCATCTACTTGGTCTTATTTTTATTTGACTTTGCCTCCCATTTTCATCTCCCCCACTTCTAATTTTCTTACAATGAAACAGAAATAATTATTTGCTCGTTTTGTCGCTATGTCTCAAGAAAACACCAAGTTGTGTGGTTTCTAAAATACTAATAATAATGATTTTATTAGTACTCCAATTGCTTCTCCCTCCACTAGTGCGGAGTCATGTGATATTAATGCCGCTTTGCTAAATCTTGTTATGAAAGAACAATTTTCTGGTAGTCCTAATGAAGATGATGCATCCCATCTTAACACTTTCCTTGAATTACGCGATATGCAAAATAAGAAAGACGTGGATAAAGATATTGTCAAATTGAAAATATTGTTGTTCTCACTACGAGACTGTGCTAAAACTTGGTTTGCATCCTTGCCTCGAAATAGTATTGATTCTTAGGGTAAGTGTAGGGATGCTTTTATTGCCAAGTATTTTCCTCTCGCAAAAATTATTTCCCTCAGAAATCAAATTATGAATTTTAAGCAACTTGAGCATGTTGCACAATCTTGGGAGAGAATAAATTAATGATAATAAATTGTCCCACGCATGGTTTAAATTTATGGATGATTAAACAAAAAAATTATGCGGGGCTAAACTTTGTTTCTAGAAATCTTCTAGACTCTGCTGTAGGTAGAACCTTTATGGAAATCACATTGGGAGAAGCTACAAAACTCCGTGATAATGTTATTGCAAATTACTCTCAATGGCATACCGAAACAGCTCCAACTGGTAAATAGGTAAATTCTGTTGTAGAAATTACTATGTTGAGTGATAAAATCGATGCTCTCATGAAATTGGTTGCTAGTAAGAATGCTTGATGTCTACTACAAAACCTTCTTCTTGTAGACATTGTTGGGCGCCCAAGTGCAGAGGTTTGTAGGATAGTAGCAAATTTCCCTCAAGTGGATGACCTAAGGTTTATCAAACCGTGGGAGGCGTAGGATGAAGATGGTCTCTCTCAAACAACCCTGCAACCAAATAACAAAGAGTCTCTTGTGTCCCCAACACACCCAATACAATGGTGAATTGTATAGGTGCACTAGTTCAGCAAAGAGATGGTGATACAAGTGCAATATGGATGGTAGATATGGGTATTTGTAATATGAAAATATAAGTCCAAATTAGTATATATGGATGGTGATACAAGTCCAAATTATATGAAACAAGTGCCTAGATCTTCGTCTCGAAGCCCTATTTATGTTTAACCAACTTGAACAAGATTTTGGTACAGTAAAATTTGACTTTAGTCCAAATTAGTAAACGAATATTGTTTCTTTTGTAGTTTGAGTTTCGTTGCTCCGTTTGATTTTACTCTTTTTGAAAACCGGAGTTCTTCAGTTGAACTTTCTGGTTAGATCTTCTTATTTGAGTTTTACCCGTGCTTCTAGTTGAGTTCTTATGTATGTTATTGTTTGTTTGCGATAGAATTCCCGGAGTGCGAAGCGTGCTACTACGAGTCTCTACGTTTTGCGGATCATCAGCAAGGCAAGTAACACTTTGATCATATCCCTTTATTACCCAGTTTTTATGCATTAGTTTCAATCTTCAAACATTGCATGGTTAGGATCTGAATAACATGTGGGTTTGGGAAGTAGATGATGAGGTAGAACCGATTGCCCTTTTATTATCAAACCTATGGGTGTTACTTCTGCGTTATGCTCGGGATTGCTATGCTATGCTCGTAGACGTGGATTGGATGAGTGTATCCATGACTGATGTGAGTATTGTTAATTAATGGTTAACTTAAGGTGGCTACTTAAATACACATCTGGGTGGATTGGTTGAGGCACCTCGGAGTACCCAGTGGTTGTCAGGGCACCTAGAGAATCTAGTGTTGTCCTAGGATATCCCGGAGTACCCGTGTGATCATTCTACGGTTCGCCACCCAGGCTCAAAGGGATCATGATATTATTCATGGTAGAAACTTTTGTCCGCAGCCACAAGCTATTATGAGCTCTAGCATAGTTGAGTAGGTTGCATGACCTCTTTCAGTGGTGGGCTAGCAGATGTAGGGGAAAGTAGGTCTAACTGTCCACCCAGAATAAAGGGTTAATGTTTCTGAAAGACTGTGTCTCGGTTATCCGTTTGTCAAACACCTTGTAGTGCAAGAAATCTAACGGAGGAGATCGATTCTTGTGGGGAAAAGTGTGCAAACCTCTGCAGAATGTACAAACTAATCATGGCTAGCCGTGTCCCCGGTTATGGACATCTTGAGTATCTGGTTCTTGGATTATCATGTTGATCTCATCACTCTAAAATATAATTTGATTGGGTTTTACTGATATTGCTTAATTGGGATTGAGTTGGAGGAACCCTCTCAATGTTTAACAACCACCATGATAGTTAAAAGAAATTTACTCCTTTCATGTAGGAAAAAATTGGCTTTATGCAAAAACAGTAACCATAGAGCTTTCCACCAGCCATATATGCATGTAGTGATAGCATTTATTCTGTTCATTACTCTATGTGTTACATTGCCAGCACATTCCATGTGCTGACCCATTTTAGGCTGCAACATATTATAGCGACCAGACCTCAAACAGTCTGATCTCTGTGCATCAGTGTCATCCCTGAATCAGTAATGCTGACACGCACAGTACTTAAAGATTTTATAACAAAGTAGCAATCACACACTTATTACATCGAATGTCTCAAAAGATAACTTATTACAATAAATATGGCTTAAGGCCATCTAATAACGATAACAGCAGAAGGCTTGGAAGATAAGTGAGTCCATCAACTCCAACGGCATCACTGAGTATAGAACCACGACCTAAATGGCACCTTACTCGTCATCTAAAAAGTCTGCAACATGAACGTTGCAGCCCAAAAACGGGTCAGCACATGGAATATGTTGGCAATGTAACACATAGAGAGGAATGAAAGAATAAAGCTATACTACATGCATATATGGCTGGTGGAAATCACTATGGTTACAGTTTTGCATAGAGCCAATTTTTCCCTACTGCAAAGGAAGAAATTTTATTTAACTATCATGGTGGTTGTTAAACACTGAGAATGGTTAACAGCATTCTCAATCCCATTTATGCATCATCATGAAAAACCCAACAATATTAATTAAAGTAACATGATGAGATTCACATGATAATCTAAGTACTAGATACTCAAGATCTCCATAACCGGGGACACAGCTAACCATGATTAGTTTATACACTCTGCAGAGGTTTCTGCACTTTTGCCCACAAGACTCGATCTCCTCCGTTGGGATTCTCGCACTACATGATGTTTGAGAAACGGATGACCGAGACATAGTCTTTAAGAAGCGCTAGCACCTTACGATCGGGTAGACAGTACCAACCTACATCCCCTACATCTGCTAGTCTACCACTGTAAGAGTTCGCACGAATTAGTCAACTATGCTAGAGCCCATAGTAGCTTGAGGATGCACACGGAAGGTTCTAGCATGAATAATCTCATGATCCCTTTGAGCCTGGGTGGCGGTCCATAAAGAAAAACAGGCAATCGCTGGAACACCCAGGTTCCTCAATCCACCCAGATGTGTATCAAAGTTGCAACCTTAAATAAACCATTAATTAACAATCTCACATCTGTCATGGATACACTCACCCAATCCACGTCTACTAGCATAGCATGGCATAATAAGCAAACGTAAAAGTAACTGCCCAGGGTTTGATAATAAAACAGGTAATAGGTACTACCTCATCTACTTTCCCAAAACCCACATGTTAAATAGATCCTAATCATGCAATTGTTTGCGGGTTGATCTAATGCAATAAAACTGGGTAGTAAAGAGGTTTGATCAAAGTGTTACTTGCCTTGCTGATGATCCGCGAAACCTAGAGATTCAAAGTAGCAAGCGGCGCACTCTGGGTACTCTATCGCAAACAAACAAGCATACAATAATACTCCTCTAATGCACATGTAAAACTCAAATAAGAGATCTAACCAGAAAGTTCAACTTAAGAACTCCAGTTTGCAAAAAGAATCAAATCAAACAAAGCAACGAAAGTCAAACGGCGAAAGAAACAAGCTTCGTTTACTAATCTAGACCTAAGTCAAATTTTACATAGCAAAAACTTGTTTGAGTAGGTTAAACGGAAAGAGGGTTTCGAGACGAAACTCTAGGCGCTTGAATCGCCTGATTCTGATAAACGAGCGAAAAGTTATACTAAAATGAAAATCGGATCAGAAATCGCGATCAGAAATAATCGCGGAAAATCCAAGAAAAAGAAGAAACGGACGAACAGGCTAACGAACGAACGCTCGCTCTCTGCGGCTAAACGACGAAAACCGTTCGTTAAAACGAACGTACGGACGAACGTCTACTGAATAAACTAAACCAAAAAAAGCCGATCTATATAAAAAATAAACAGGGTACTAAAAGAAAACCGACGGTTTTCTCTCTAAAACCGCGGCGGCAGCGATTGCTACCTCCGGCGGGTCCGACGAACGAGGCGGCGGCTCCGGCGGCGGCAGGGCGGCGGGATAGGGCGGCGTCGCGGGCGGCGTCGAGCGCGGGCGGCGGCAGCGGGGCTCGGGCGCGGCTAGGGTTTCAGGGTGGGCTGCGGGGCGGCTTCCGGCTTATAAGGCCGGCCGGGCCTAGAGTCCCAGACGCACACGGCCCGGTAGGTCGGTTAGTTTTTTTTACTACTTTCGCGCAGAAAAACAATTAAAAGAAACACTAAACGACTCCAAAAATCCCGGAATAAAATTTTCCCGGCTTCTAAAATCAAGTCGGACAAGATGAACATTTATTTGGGGCCTAGATGCAATTTTGAAAAACGTGCATTTTTCCTAAATTCAAATAAAATAGCGATAAACTCCAAAATAAAATATTATTTGATTTTATTATCAAATCCTCAATATTTCTTTATTTTGGGAAAGTCATTTTATTCCCGCTCTCATATTTTTATAATAGAAATAATTGAAAAAAAAATAAATAAAATCAAATGACCTATTTTCAAAATTTGAGAAAACTCAAATATGAAAATAACAAAATCCACAACTCTCTCCGTGGGTCCTTGAGTTGCGTAGAATTTCTAGGATCAAGCCAAAATGCAATAAATATGATATGCAATGATGATTTAGTGTATAACATTCCAAATTGAAAATTTGGGATGTTACAAACCTACCCCCCTTAAGATGAATCTCGCCCTCGAGATTCGGGTTGGCTAGAAAATAGGTGAGGGTGGTCCTTCAGCAGATCTTCCTCTCGCTCCCAGGTGGCTTCATCCTCGGTGTGGTGGCTCCACTGAACTTTGCAAAACTTGATAACCTTGCTGCGAGTGACTCAGCTGGCATACTCAAGAATCTTGACTTGTTTCTCCTTGTAGGTCAAATCACTGTCCAACTGAATCGCTTCCAGCGGCACTGTATCTCTCAGCAGTATATCGGCCATCTCCGCGTGGCACTTCTTCAACTGGGAAACATGGAACACATCGTGAACTCCTGACAATCCTTCGGGCAGTTCCAACTTGTAGGCAACTTCTCCCAAATGCTACAAAACTTTGTATGGTCCTACAAAACATGGCGCTATCTTTCCCTCAACTCGAGAGCACTTAACTACTCGAAGTAGAGATACTCAAAGATAAACTCGGTCTCCGACTTCGTAAACTGTTTCCTTGCATTTAGAATCTGCGTAGCTCTTTTGCCTGGACTGGGCAACCTTGAGCCTATCGCGAATCAACTTCACCTTCTGTTCAGACTCATTAATAAAATCCAGTCCAAACAACTGGCGGTCTCCAACTTCATCCCACGATAACGAGGTTCTGCACCTCCATCCGTACAAGGCTTCGAAAGGGGCCATCTTCAAACTGGATTGATAACTATTATTGTAAGAGAATTCTGCATATGGCAAATTGTCGTCCCAACTAGATCCATAATCTAGCGCACAAGCTCTCAGCATATCCTCCAAAATCTGATTGACTCTCTCGGTCTGTCCATCTGTCTGCGAGTGAAAAGTTGTACTGAACTCTATCCTGGTACCAAAGTTTCGTGCAACTGATTCCAGAACTTTGAGGTAAACTGGGTTCCTCTATCTGATACAATGCTCCTCGGAACTCCATGCAGACATACGATCCTGGTCATGTATATCTTAGCCAACTTAGCTCTGGTGTAAGTAGTCTTCACTGGGATGAAATGACCTACCTTCGTCAAACGATCGACTACAACCCAAATTGAGTCATAGCGTAAACGAGTTCTGGGCAATCCCGTAATAAAATCCATGCCTAGCTTATCCCACTCTCATTTGGGTATTAGCAATGGCTGTAACAATCCTGCTGGCTTCTGATGCTCTGCCTTTACTCTCTGACATACATCACAAACTGCTACATACTCCGCAATATCCTTCTTCATTTCGGTCCACCAGAAAGTATCCTTCAAATCCAAATACATCTTGGTATTTCCTGGGTGAATCGAATATGGTGAATCATGGGCCTCTTGCAAAATCAACTTCCTGATCTCCGGGTCATTAGGCACATAAACACGGTCTTCAAACCATAGGGTATCGTGCTCATCCTCACGAAATCCCTTAGCTTTTCCCTTGCTCATCTTCTCCCTTATCTCGGCAATCTCCTTGTCAGTCTTCTGAGCTTCTCTGATCTTATCCATCAAAGTAGACTAAATGTCCAATGCTGCTACATAGCCTCTCGGAACTATCTCCAAACATAGCTCACGAAGATCCTCGGCTAACTCCTTTGGTAACTCTCTGGTCATTAGTGTATTGACATGGCTCTTACGGCTCAACGCATCAACTACTACGTTAGCCTTTCCGGGATGATAATGTAATCTCATATCATAATCCTTGATGAGCTCCAACCATCTCCTTTGCCTGAGATTCAACTCATTCTGCATGAAAATGTACTTCAAACTTTTGTGATCCGTGTACACTTCACAATGGTTTCCGATGAGAAAATGTCTCCATGTCTTCAAGGCATGCACTACGGCTGCAAACTCCAAATCATGTGTGGCATAATTCAACTCATGAGGTTTCAGCTGTCGTGAAGCATACGAAACATTTCTTCCTTCCTGCATAAGCACTGCTCCAAGTCCTCGACGTGAAACATCACAATACACCTCATAATCCTTGCTCTGATCTGGCAGAACCAACACTGGTGATTTAAGCAAACATTTCTTCAGCTCCTGGAAACTGGCCTGACATTCCTCAGTCCAATTGAATTTGGTATCCTTCTTTAATAACTCCGTCATGGGCTTCGCAATCTTCGAGAAATTCTCAATGAATCTCCGGTAGTATCCTGCCAGTCCAAGAAAACTCCGGATCTCTCCAACTGTCATTGGTGCTTCCCAATTTGTCACAGTGACAACCTTAGTGGGATTTACTGATATTCCTTCTCCGGATATAACATGTCCGAGGAATCCAACTTCCTTCAACCAAAACTCACATTTGCTGAACTTGGTGTATAACTGATGTTCTCTGAGCTTCTCAAGTACCAAACGCAAATGCTCCTTATGCTCCTCTTTGTTCTTCGAGTAGACCAAAATATCATCAATGAACACTACGACGAACTTATCCAGAAACTCCATAAACACCTTGTTCATCATGTTCATGAAATATGCAGGGGCATTGGTCAAACCAAATGGCATAACGGTATACTCATATAGCCCATACCTGGTGGTAAAGGTTGTCTTAGGTATATCCTGCTCTCGAATCTTCAACTGATGGTACCCTGATCGCAAATCGATCTTGGAAAATACTTTAGCTCCTTGTAATCGGTCAAATAGATCATTGATCATCGGCAGTGGGTACTTGTTCTTGATTGTTACTGCATTCAGTCCTCGATAATCAACAATCATCCTCGATGGTCCATCCTTCTTCTCCACTAGAAGTACTGGTGATCCCCAAGGCGAAGAACTTGGGCGAATACATCCTTTATCCAGTAACTCCTTAATATGCTTCTTAATCTCTTCCACTTTTGCGGGCATCCTGTATGGTCTCTTAGATATTGGCCCTGTGCCTGGCAAAAGCTCAATCAAAAACTCAATGTCTCTATCCGGTGGCATGCCTGGCAACTCCTCTAGAAATATGTCAGGAAAATCCTTCACCACTGGTACATCTTCCTGCACAACTCCTAATAAGGAATTTACTTGCGTCCTCTTCAGCTCATGCCGGGATACATATTTGATCCTTCTTCCTTCTGGGGTGGTAAGCAAAATCGTCTTACTAGCGCATTCAATGTTCCCTCCATACTTTGATAACCAATCCATGCCTAATATCACATCCAATCCTTGCGATTCCAATACTATTAGGTCTGAGGGAAACACGTAGTTACCCATCCTTAATGGTAATCGATCACACCATAGACTAGCCATATACTTTGCTCCAGGCGAGGTTACTAACATGGGTGACCTAAGGGCTTGGGTTGGCAGTTTATACTTATCCACAAATCCCCTTGAGATGTATGAATGCGATGCTCCAGTATAAAAAAGAATGAGTGCAGTAAATGACATAACCAAAAACTTACCTATTACTGCATCTGGCTGAGCTTCAACCTCCTCCACGTTAACGTGGTTCACCTGTCCCCTATTGAAAGGGTCCGGCTTCTTCCCTGAGCTTCCATTGCCATTTCCATTCTGGGATTCAGGACATTCATTGGCATAATATCCGTTCTTCTGACACTTATAGCAAATGACTTGGCTTAGAACTTTCTTGGCTGGTGTTGACGGGTGGGTACGGTTCTGGCCGTTGCTTCGTCCATTCCCGTTACCATTTTTGGGGCCATTATGATTATACGTGCTACCTCCTCCATGGGTATGCTAAAAATGTCCTCCCGATTTCGGGGTAAAACATGGCTTCTGCTGAGCTCTAAAAGTGTACTTCCCTTGTCCATACTTCCTCTTACGGTTCTCAATCTGCTGATGCTTCCCTTCAATCATAAGAGCACGGTCTACCAACTCCTGGTAGTTGTTGAAAGTTGCTACCATCAACTGCATGCTCAGCTCATCATTTAGTCCTTCCAGAAACTTCTCTTGCTTAGCTGCATCCGTAGCAACGTTGTCTGGGGCATAACGTGCTAGCTTACTAAAGTCATCCACATACTGGCCAACAGTATGTCCTCCCTGGCGTAAGTTGCGAAACTCACGCTTCTTCATGGCCATTGCTCCTGCTGAGACATGAGCAGTAAGGAAAGCCTACTGAAACTGATCCCATGTAACAGTGTCGATAGGATAAGTGGCTGTGAAATTCTCCCATAATGATGTTGCGGGTCCTTCAAGCTGATGTGCGGCAAAATGCACCCTCTCCGCATCTGTGCATCCTGCAGTGGTCAACTCCCTTGCTGTCTTGCGGAGCCAATCATCTGGAACTATTGGCTCGGTGCTACTGGAGAACATCGGCGGATTCAGCCTAAGAAAACGGGTTAAGTGATCAACCGGTGGTGGTGGTGGTGGGTTGTTGTTATTGTTGTTGTTCCCCTGATTCTGATTCTGGACTAGTACCTGCATCAATGCATTCTGCTGCTGGATCAACTGAGTGAGCTCCGGTGGGAAAGCAAATCCATTGTCACGTCTCGGAGGCATCTGAGGTTTTAGAAGAGATGAGAATATAGAATAGAATGAGGTCTAGAGAGAAAACACTACCCATATGCACATGATACAATTCAAACAAAATCACTTCATTCAATCAATCAACGACATACAATGGTCTAACTATCATTACAAAAGTGCTCGGACTATACTAGATACATGGGGGAATATAACTACTGTTATGGAGGTCGACTAGAAAAATTACTCCAATGAAGACTCCATGATATCTGCTCCAGCTTCATCAACATAGTCATCATCTCTATCATCTGGGTCTGAGTCGGTGTCGTCGATGATGATGTAGTTCTCTGGACAGGTGCAATCTTTGTCTTCTCCACCGGTCGCGGGAAATCCCATGAATACTCTTAGCTTCTTCTTCAGATCATCGTTCTTCTCTACTAGTGTTGCTATCTCCTCCTCATATCCATCGCGTGTAGACTTGAGTTCTTCCTCCAGATCTATGATCTTGGTAATGGCCTTCTTCAAGTCTATCATGCCTGCGCACATCTGGTTCTCCTAGCGTTGAATGTGCTGGTTTAACTCATGGATGAAAGCTGCAATTGATCTATCCTTCCTGGTGCTGATCATCTCCCATTGCTCATCTCAGCGCCCACAAATCTGGTAGATAGTATCCTTGAGATCCTTGTGGTAAACTTCGCCAATACGTCCCATTTGTGATGTGGGCTGCCATGCTCTTTCCTAGACTCCAAGTTGGTGCATCAAAGGAAAACTCTATGGGCTCAGTTACAGGCATGAACGTCCTTCCTGGAACTTGAACTTGAATCATCCAGCGCTCCTCTTCAGGTAAAGTGGCGTTGTAGGTCCTGGTGAAGCTTGGTACTCCGATGTTTAGGTATCTAGTGACTTCTTTCAAGTGGCGTCCAAAGGGTGTATCTTCATCCAGTTGCGTGAACTTGTTCCTTGCATCCGCCATCCTAAAAGAGTAGAAAAGATGAGGAGTCAGAAATGAGAAGAGTGAGTAGTGATCTAGGGCTTTAGCTTAGTGGTCGTGTCCTATAGTCAGCGTGTGCTCTGATACCATCTTGTAGCGACCAGACCTCAAGCAGTCTGATCTCTCTACATTAGTGTCATCCCTGGATCAGCAATGCTGACACGCACAGTACTTGAAAGATTTATAACAGAGTAGCAATCACACCCTTATTACATCGAATGTCTCAAAAGAGAACTTATTACAATAAATATGGCTTAAGGCCATCTAATAACAATAACAGCGGAAGCCTTGGAAGATAAGTGAGTCCATCAACTCCAACGGCATCACTGAGTATAGAACCACAACCTAAATGACACCTTACTCGTCATCTGAAAAGTCTGCAACATGAACGTTGCAGCTTGAAAACGGGTCAGCACATGGAATATGCTGGCAATGTAACACATAGAGAGGAATGAAAGAATAAAGCTATACTACATGCATATATGGCTGGTGGAAAGCTCTATGGTTACAGTTTTGCATAAAGCCAATTTTTCCCTACTGCAAAGGAATAAATTTTATTTAACAATCATTGTGGTTGTTAAACATTGAGAATGGTTGACAGCATTCTCAATCCCATTTAGGCATCATCATTAAAAACCCAACAATATTAATTAAAGTAACATGATGAGATTCACATGATAATCCAAGTACTAGATACTCAAGATGTCCATAACCGGGGATACGGCTAACCATGATTAGTTTATACACTCTGCAGAGGTTTGCGCACTTTTCCCCACAAGACTCGATCTCCTCCGTTGGGATTCTCGCACTACATGATGTTTGAGAAACGGATGACCAAGACATAGTCTTTCAGAAGCGCTAGCACCTTACGATCGGGTAGACATTACCAACCTACATCCCCTACATCTGCTAGTCTACCACTGTAAGAGTTCGCACGACTTAGTCAACTATGCTAGAGCCCATAGTAGCTTGTGGCTGCACACTGAAGTTTCTAGCATGAATGATCTCATGATCCCTTTGAGCCTAGTTGGCGGTCCATAAAGAAAAACCGGCAATTGCTGGAATACCCAGGTGCCCCAATCCTCCCAGATGTATTAAAGTTGCCACCTTAACTAAACCATTAATTAACAATCTCACATCTGTCAAGGATACACTCACCCAATCCACGTCTACTAGCAAGCATGGCATAATAAGCAAATGTAAAAGTAACTCCCCAGGGTTTGATAATATAACAGGTAATAGGTACTACCTCATCTACTTTCTCAAAACCAACATGTTAAACATATCCTAATCATGCAATTGTTTGAGGGTTGATCTAATGCAAAAAAAACTGGGTAGTAAAGAGGTATGATCAAACTGTTACTTGCCTTGCTGATGATCCGCAAAACCTAGAGATTCAAAGTAGCAAGCGGCGCACTCGGGTACTCCATCGCAAACAAACAAGCATACAATAATTACTCCTCTAATGCACAGGTAAAACTCAAATAAGAGATCTAACAAGAAAGTTCAACTTAAGAACTCCGGTTTGCAAAAAGAATCAAATCAAACAAAGCAACGAAAGTCAAACGACAAAAGAAACAAGCTTCGTTTACTAATCTGGACCTAAGTCAAATTTTAAAGTAGCAAAAACTTGTTTGAGTAGGTTAAACAGAAAGAGGGTTTCTACACGAAACTCTAGGCGCTTGAATCGCCTGATTCCGATAAACAAGCGAAAAGTTACACTAAAACGAAAATCGGATCAGAAATCACGATCAGAAATAATCGCAGAAAATCCGAGAAAAAGAAAAAATGGACGAATAGGCTAGCGAACGAACGTTCGCTATCTGCGGCTAAATGACGAAAACTATTTGTTAAAACGAACGTACGGATGAACGTCCGCTAAATAAACTAAACCGAAAAAAATAAAACTGATCTATATAAAAAAAGTAAACCGGGTTCTAAAAGAAAACCGACGGTTTTCTCTCGAAAACCGCGGCGGCGGCGGTGGTTACCTCCGGCGGGTCCGGCGAACGAGGCGGCGGCTCCAGCGATGGCGCACTACAAGGAAAAGGGCTATAGATAGGATTGACACTAATGGCACACCAGGGAAGTAGTGCGCCACTACTATATACTAATGGCGCACCAGTTGGTGATGCGCCATTAGTGTGGAAGACACTAATGGCGCACCACACAGAAGGTGCGCCACTAGTGATAATTTTTTTTTCATTTTTACATACATACTAATGGCGCATCCGACCAAAGTGCGCCATTACTATTTCTAACTAGTAATGGCGCACTACCGCGCGGTGCGCCATTAGTAAGCTTCCCCCCACTCCACCAATTCCCCTCCCTCCCTTCCTCCCCACTCGACCAAAATTGCCCCCTCCGCCCCAACCGTACGCCGCCGCCGCCCCCTTAGTCCCCTCCGTCCCCTGCCGCTGCCGCCCCGACCCCCGCCGCCGAC
>NC_041387.1:526274443-526314356 GCF_002162155.2 Triticum dicoccoides | reverse complement strand
TCCCTCCATCCCTCCCATTCCACCGCGCCCTCCACCTCCCCTCCGCCCTCCTCCCCGCCGTCAGCCCCGCCCACTGTCCTAGCACCCACGGCGACGACACGAGGCCTCGCGCCCCCGCACCGCCGCAGCCCCGTCGTCTCTGCTCCAGCTTCGGGCCTCCTCCCCTCTCCGTCATCGCTCTCCCCGAAGGACCACTTCACGCCCCTAAGCAATTGTATGTTCTGCGGGTGCAGCGTCACCCCCGCGGCATGCCGTCTCGTGCCGGTGCTCAGCCCTTCCTCAGTTTCCCTCCATGTCTCCATTCACGGCTGCATCCACTCATTTCAACCGAGACTCTTCTCTTAGACCAATGTGTTTTCATACTGATATGGCAGGTTAGCAACTAACGAGAGGAGGCTGGGAGCATCAGTACAGCAACCAATTCGCGGCAGGTGGAAGGTGAATTTTCTTCTGATATTTGTAACTGCACTAAAGTAGTCTAGGCATTATCGCTATGAAGTACGGAATACAATTTTTTCTTTAATTGTCATTACGATTGGACTTTATGTTATATATATACTGTAGAATCTTTTTTTGGTAACTCCATGTACCCAAATCATAAATCTGCCCCCGCCAATATGTTGTTTTGTAATCTTCAATGTAAGTGTGTTAAATAGTTGGTGGGAATTTTTGGAATAAATTTGGTCTGTATAAGTTTGCGCTGGAGTACGTGCTGGACGTACTCCGTTTCGGGATCTGCCACTGTTGGTGGATGAATGTAGAAATTATTATACATCTGGTATAATACCATCAAAAAATGCTGTGTTAGCGCTGAACTTCAATTTTACAGTGTACACGATGCTGATGTATGTCACATTTAAGTATGTTTGGAGTTCTTTATATTTATCCCATTTCGGATGTTCCTTTCTTGCATGTACTGTGTTTGCTACGTAGTGAAGTAGAAATAAGTGAAATTATAGTTTGATCTGAGTTTCAAAGTAATTATAACAGCGGTAGTAAGTAATTATAACAGCAGCGGTTTGGTCTTCTTAGGTATACCATTATTGAATAGCAAAGTTGTAGTTTAGTGCAATTGTACGTTGTGAGCCCTGCAAGTATTCTGTTTTGTTTGCCAAAAAAATATGCTGCTTCTTTAGTCTGAAGATTTACTGTGGGCTGTGTTGTTGGCCAAAAAGTTTTTCGCATCAGGTCAATCCATTTGGTGGCTTCCCTAGCTAGAGATGATAGTAGTTCTTGACAGCACAGCCAAAAAATTCTCATGTAGTATAAGTATTGCCTCGTCAGTGTGGTAAGCAGAGATAATAGTAATTCTTGTCGACGAGGATTTCTAAAGGTCAAACATAGTAATCTTTGACCAAGTTTATAGAGAAAATCATTTATATCTGCATTAAGAAGCATATACAGTATGAAAATATATCTCATGATGTATCTATTGATATACACTTGGTATTCTAAAATTCTAATGAGTCAATCTCAAGGGCCACCACAGCAGAACACAATTTAGTTGGAATATACCTAATGCAGCACCGGTTTGAAGCACTGGTTTTTCCTGTTTCTAACTCTAAATCTGATATAAACCATACGGTCGGCATAAGTAGTCTTTTGTATATGTGCTGATGCTTTGTTAATATAAAGCTATAGATGATGTTGTACTTGTGATGATGCTACTTGTGATCTTCTGAAATGACCCATTGGCGACTTCATTACGTGGGGATAATGATATTGCAGGTACCCCGAGAGGCCCTTGAGTTTGTCGGAATGTCGATTAACTTCCGCTCCGGCAAATTCGGGTACTCCATATGTCCTATTTTCAGCAAAGGTAATACTGAAACTTTCCGTGAATTTTAGCTTGACTTTGCTAAAAATAGGACATATGGGGTACTTGCGACTAATGCCTGTTACCATGCATGTTTTATGATCTGTTGTAAGGGTACTAATTGGTCTCTTTTGCTGCTTATCAGAGATGGCGGGAAGCAGCCACCGCCGCTCTGCGACACCGCAGTACGAGTTGGATGCTTTTGAGTTCTTCACTATCATACTTGAGACTTCAGTATCATCCATGACACAGGTATATAAAACGAGAGATCTCCCCTTCACCCATCTCATTATGATATCTGTTGTTTGCTACATCACTCATTGTCCCAAACTGCAGAGGCTGCCTGACAGTTTTATGAACATGCTGATGGGTGAAGATCCGCCAAATAATGTGAAGCTGCGACAGGCCGGCAGCGGGTTTCGCAGGCAGTGGGATGTGGAGTTGGTGATCAAGGAGGGCCACATGTACTTGTCTCGTGGTTGGGAGAAGTTCTACCGTGCCTACGACCTGTGGCTGGGGTACTTCCTTCTCTTCAGGTACGATGACGACGCCACCATGCTCATCGTGAAGGTGTTCAACACGACTATGTGTCGCATGCGCTACGGTGACGATGATGATGCTGGTACGTTCTGCCTCTTCTTATTCCTCTACATTTGGCTTTGTCTCACATCGATTGTTAACGGTCATTATTGCATTTTGGACAGGTAATGGGAGCAGCAGCAGCGACACTGGCTACAGCCAAAGCAGCAGCGATTCTGGCTGTAGCGAAAGCAGCAGCCATTCTGGCAGCAGCATAGACAACAAGAAAGATGATCCGGACTGGAATGCGGGAGAAGAGGAGCAGAGTGGGGATGAGGAGCTGCAGGATGACGATGGGCATCAGGCTGAGGATGACCTAGCGCTAGTGGTGGCTGACCAAGGGCAAGAGATGGCGGTGGCTGACCATGGGCAAGAGATGGAGGTGGCTGAGGATGACCTAGCGATGGTCGTGCCTGAAGGTGGCCTCGCGATGGTGGTGGTGCCTGACAATGACCACGCACCGGTGGTGGCGCCGGCGATCCCACAGCTGGGCGACATGACCACGCCAATTGTGGTAGAAGACTACATCCCACTGCCTCCACTGCCTCCACCGCCTCACCTCTCTTGGCGCATCAGGCTGAGGAAGGAGAAGGAGAAGGAGAAGAACAATGCATGAGAACTGAACTTTGTCAGGTATGTTAGATCTCCTATAGGTTAGTTATCCAAAATGATATATATATATATATACTTAGTTACCTATGTTATCTCTAATATGCTTAGTTTCCTATAGGTTAGCTTCATTTTTACCTAAGTTGGCTCTGTTGGGGAACGTAGCAGAAATTCAAAAAATTTCCTACGTATCACCAAGATCTATCTATGGAGAGACTAGCAACGAGTAGAAAGGAGAGTGCATCTACATACCCTTGTAGATCGCTAAGCGGAAGCGTTCAAGTGAACGGGGTTGATGGAGTCGTACTCGTCGTGATTCAGATCACCGATGATCCTAGTGCCGAACGGACGGCACCTCCGCGTTCAACACACGTACAGCTCGACGATGTCTCCCACGCCTTGATCCAGCAAGGAGAGAGGGAGAGGTTGAGGAAGACTCCATCCAGCAGCAGCACAACGGCGTGGTGGTGATGGAGGAGCGTGGCAATCCTGCAGGGCTTCGCCAAGCACCTACGGGAGAGGAGGAGGTGTCACGGGAGGGAGGGAGGCGCCAAGGGCTCAGGTATGGATGCCCTCCCTCCCCTCCACTATATATAGGGGCAGGGGAGAGGGGGAGGCGCAGCCTTGCCCCTTCCTCCAAGGAAAGGGTGCGGCTAAGAGGGGTGGAGGAGTCCATCCTCCCCAAGGCACCTCGGAGGTGCCTTCCCCCTTGAGGACTCTTCCCTCTAGGGTTCCTTAGGCGCATGGGCCTCTTGGGGCTGGTGCCCTTGGCCCATGTAGGCCAAGGCGCACCCCCTACAGCCCATGTGGCCCCCCGGGGCAGGTGGCCCCACCCGGTGGGCCCCCGGGACCCTTCCGGTGGTCCCGGTACAATACCGATGACCCCGAAACTTGTCCCGATGGCCGAAACAGGACTTCCTATATATAAATGTTTACCTCCGGACCATTCCGGAACTCCTCGTGACGTCCGGGATCTCATCCGGGACTCCGAACAACATTCGGTAACCACATACAAGCTTCCTTTATAACCCTAGCGTCATCGAACCTTAAGTGTGTAGACCCTACGGGTTCGGGAGACATGCAGACATGACCGAGACGTTCTCCGGTCAATAACCAACAGCGGGATCTGGATACCCATGTTGGCTCCCACATGTTCCACGATGATCTCATCGGATGAACCACGATGTCAAGGACTCAATCGATCCCGTATACAATTCCCTTTGTCTAGCGGTATTTTACTTGCCCGAGATTCGATCGTCGGTATCCAATACCTTGTTCAATCTCGTTACCGGCAAGTCACTTTACTCGTTCCGTAACACATCATCCCGTGATCAACTCCTTGGTCACATTGCGCATATGATGATGTCCTACCGAGTGGGCCCAGAGATACCTCTCCGTTTACATGGAGTGACAAATCCCAGTCTCGATCCGCATAAAACAATAGATACTTTCGGAGATACATGTAGTGCACCTTTATAGTCACCCAGTTACGTTGTGATGTTTGATACACCCAAAGCACTCCTACGGTATCCAGGAGTTACACGCTCTCATGGTCAAAGGAAGAGATACTTGACATTGGCAAAGCTCTAGCAAACGAACTACACGATCTTTGTGCTATGCTTAGGATTGGGTCTTGTCCATCACATCATTCTCCTAATGATGTGATCCCGTTATTAACGACATCCAATGTCCATAGCCAGGAAACCATGACTATCTGTTGATCACAACGAGCTAGTCAACTAGAGGCTCACTAGGGACATATTGTGGTCTATGTATTCACACGTGTATTACGATTTCCGGATAATACAGTTATAGCATGAATAAAAGACTATTATCATGAACAAAGAAATATAATAATAACACTTTTATTATTGCCTCTAGGGCATATTTCCAACAGGCTCTAATATACTAACTTAGAGCTTATATGCATAGTTTCCTATAGGTTAGCTCCAAAATAACTTATGTTAGCACAAAATGACTGTTCCCCTTATTACAGAAGCACTTAGTCTCGGGTTTGGGTTCAACCTTGGGTTTCTTCACTAGAGCAGCAGCTGATTTGCCGTTTCATGAAGTATCCCTTCTTGCCCTTGCCCTTCTTGAAACTAGTGGTTTCACCAACCATCAACAATTGATGCTCCTTCTTGATTTCTACTTTCGCGGTGTCAAACATCGCGAATACCTCAAGGATCATCATATCTATCCCTGATATGTTATAGTTCATCACGAAGCTCTAGCAGCTTGGTGGCAATGACTTTGGGGAAACATCACTATCTCATCTGGAAGATTAACTCCCACTTGATTCAAGTGATTGTTGCACTCAGACAATCTGAGCACAAGCTCAACGATTGAGCTTTTCTCCCTTAGTTTGCAGGCTAAGAAAATCGCCGGAGGTCTAATACCTCTTGACGTGGGCACGAGCCTGAAATCCCAATTTCAGCCCTCGAAACATCTCATATGTTCCGCGACGTTTCGAAAAACATCTTTGGTGCCTCTACTTAAACCATTTAACTGAACTATCACGTAGTTATCAAAACGTGTATGTTCGATGTTCGAAACATCCACAAACGACGTTTGGGGTTCAGCACACTGAGCAGTGCATTAAGGACATAAGCTTTCTACTGTCCGCATAATTGCTACTGTCAACTTTCAACTATATTTTCTCTAGGAACATATCTAAACAGTAGAACTATAGCGCGAGCTACGACATAATTTGCAAAAGGTCTTTTGACTATGTTCAAGATAATTAAGTTCATCTTATGAACTCCCACTTAGATAGACATCCCTCTGGTCATCTAAGTGATCACATGATCCAAGTCAACTAGGCCGTGTCCGATCATCACGTGAGACAGACTAGTCATCATCGGTGAACATCTTCATGTTGATCGTATCTGCTATACGACTCATGCTCGACCTTTCGGTCTCCGTGTTCCGAGGCTATGTCTGCACATGCTAGGCTCGTCAAGTTAACCCTAAGTGTTTTCGCTGTGTAAAACTGTCTTACACCCGTTGTATGTGAACGTAAGAATCCATCACACCCGATCATCACGTGGTGCTTAGAAGCGACGAACTGTAGCAACGGTGCACAGTTAGGGGAGAACACTTCTTGAAATTTTGTAAGGGATCATCTTATTTACTACCGTCGTCCTAAGTAAACAAGATGCATAAACATGATAAACATCACATGCAATCAAATAGTGACATGATATGGCCAATATCATTTTGCTCCTTTTGATCTTCATCTTCGGGGCTCCATGATCATCATCGTCACCGGCATGACACCATGATCTCCATCATCATGATCTCCATCATCGTGTCTTCATGAAGTTGTCACGCCAACGACTACTTCTACTTCTATGGCTAACGCGTTTAGCAATAAAGTAAAGTAGTTTACATCGCGTTCTTTAATGACACGCAGGTCATACAAAAAATAAAGACAACTCCTATGGCTCCTGCCGGTTGTCATACTCATCGACATGCAAGTCGTGAATCCTATTACAAGAACATGATCAATCTCATACATCACATATCATTCATCACATCCTTTTGGCCATATCACATCACATAGCATACCCTGCAAAAACAAGTTAGACGTCCTCTAATTGTTGTTTGCATGTTTTACGTGGCTGCTATGGGTTTCTAGCAAGAACGTTTCTTACCTACGCAAGACCACAACGTGATATGCCAATTGCTATTTACCCTTCATAAGGACCCTTTTCATCGAATCCGTTCCGACTAAAGTGGGAGAGACTGGCACCCGCTAGCCACCTTATGCACCAAGTGCATGTCAATCGGTGGAACCTGTCTCACGTAAGAGTACGTGTAAGGTCGGTCCGGGCTGCTTCATCCCACAATACCGTCGAAACAAGATTGGACTAGTAACGGTAAGCATATTGAACAACATCAACACCCACAACTACTTTGTGTTCTACTCGTGCAAAGAATCTACGCAATAGACCTAGCTCATGATGCCACTGTTGGGGAACGTAGCAGAAATTCAAAAAATTTCCTACGTATCACCAAGATCTATCTATGGAGAGACCAGCAACGAGTAGAAAGGAGAGTGCATCTACATACCCTTGTAGATCGCTAAGCGGAAGCGTTCAAGTGAATGGGGTTGATGGAGTCGTACTCGTCGTGATTCAGATCACCGATGATCCTAGTGCCGAACGGACGGCACCTCCGCGTTCAACACACGTACAGCTCGATGATGTCTCCCACGCCTTGATCCAGCAAGGAGAGAGGGAGAGGTTGAGGAAGACTCCATCCAGCAGCAGCACAACGGCGTGGTGGTGATGGAGGAGCGTGGCAATCCTGCAGGGCTTCGCCAAGCACCTACGGGAGAGGAGGAGGTGTCACGGGAGGGAGGAAGGCGCCAAGGGCTCAGGTATGGATGCCCTCCCTCCCCTCCACTATATATAGGGGCAGGGGAGAGGGGGGAGGCGCAGCCTTGCCCCTTCCTCCAAGGAAAGGGTGCGGCTAAGAGGGGGGGAGGAGTCCATCCTCCCCAAGGCATCTCGGAGGTGCCTTCCCCCTTGAGGACTCTTCCCTCTAGGGTTCCTTAGGCGCATGGGCCTCTTGGGGCTGGTGCCCTTGGCCCATGTAGGCCAAGGCGCACCCCCTACAGCCCATGTGGCCCCCCGGGGCAGGTGGCCCCACCCGGTGGGCCCCCGGGACCCTTCCGGTGGTCCCGGTACAATACCGATGACCCCGAAACTTGTCCCGATGGCCGAAACAGGACTTCCTATATATAAATCTTTACCTCCGGACCATTCCGGAACTCCTCGTGACGTCCGGGATCTCATACGGGACTCCGAACAACATTCGCTAACCACATACAAGCTTCCTTTATAACCCTAGCATCATCGAACCTTAAGTGTGTAGACCCTACAGGTTCGGGAGACATGCAGACATGACCGAGACGTTCTCCGGTCAATAACCAACAGCGGGATCTGGATACCCATGTTGGCTCCCACATGTTCCACGATGATCTCATCGGATGAACCACGATGTCAAGGACTCAATCGATCCCGTATACAATTCCCTTTGTCTAGCGGTATTTTACTTGCCCGAGATTCGATCGTCGGTATCCAATACCTTGTTCAATCTCGTTACCGGCAAGTCACTTTACTCGTTCCGTAACACATCATCCCGTGATCAACTCCTTGGTCACATTGCGCATATGATGATGTCCTACCGAGTGGGCCCAGAGATACCTCTCCGTTTACACGGAGTGACAAATCCCAGTCTCGATCCGCATAAAACAATAGATACTTTCGGAGATACATGTAGTGCACCTTTATAGTCACCCAGTTACGTTGTGACGTTTGATACACCCAAAGCACTCCTACGGTATCCAGGAGTTACACGCTCTCATGGTCAAAGGAAGAGATACTTGACATTGGCAAAGCTCTAGCAAACGAACTACACGATGTTTGTGCTATGCTTAGGATTGGGTCTTGTCCATCACATCATTCTCCTAATGATGTGATCCCGTTATCAACGACATCCAATGTCCATAGCCAGGAAACCATGACTATCTGTTGATCACAACGAGCTAGTCAACTAGAGGCTCACTAGGGACATATTGTGGTCTATGTATTCACACGTGTATTACGATTTCCGGATAATACAGTTATAGCATAAATAAAAGACTATTATCATGAACAAAGAAATATAATAATAACACTTTTATTATTGCCTCTAGGGCATATTTCCAATAGGCTCTAATATACTAACTTAGAGCTTATATGCATAGTTTCCTATAGGTTAGCTCCAAAATAACTTATGTTAGCACAAAATGATCAAGTTTACATAATAAGCTTATAGTCTTTTTCTTATTCTTCTTCTTTTCCAAAATGACATAGGTTAGCTTCATTTTACCTAAGTTGGCTCTAATATACTAACTTAGAGCTTATATGCTTAGTTTCCTATAGGTTAGCTCCAAAATAACTTATGTTAGCACAAAATGATCAAGTTTACATAATAAGCTTATAGTCCTCTTCTTATTCTTCTTCTTTTCCAAAATTCTTCTTATTCTTCTTCTAGTGTTCTTCTTATTCTAGTATTCTTCTAGTCTTCTTCTTTTTCTTCTTCTAACTTGTTGTTTATCATTTTGCTGATTTGATTTAATTCACGGAAGCTTGCATGGATGGAGTGCTTCTTTTCCATTTGTGTTTTTATTTTGTATCAATGTGAAACTTTTGTGAATTGATGGATAACGGTGTTGGATGAACAATGTGAAACTTTTGTAATATGTAACGATGGAACTATGTGTTGGTTATGTATGTATATATGATGGAACTTGTGTGTTGGCTATGTATGTATATATGATGGAACTTGTGTGTTGGCTATGTATGTATATATGATGGAACTTGTGTGTTGGCTATGATTTTTATATGGATGCTTGTTGTATATATATGTGTTGGTTATCTCATAGGTGAAATAGTGACATGAGATTAAGAAAAAAATTAAAAAAATTGTTACTAATGGCGCACTACCATGTGGTGCGCCATTAGTATAGAAGACACTAGTGGCGCACTGTGGGCAAAACTAATGGCGCACTGCATGATGCGCCATTAGTATACCAGATACTAATGGCGCACCAGTGGTGCGCCATTAGTAAAAAAATACTAGTGGAGTGATACTAATGGCGCACCGGTAGTGCGCCATTAAAAGGCAAAACTAGTGCGCCATTAGTAGGCATTTTCCTAGTAGTGGCGGGGCGGCAGGATCGGGCGGCGGCGGCGTCAAGCGTGGGCGGCGGCGGCGGCGGGGCTCGGGCACGGCTAGGGTTTCGGGATGGGCTGCGGGGCGGCTTCCCCGGCTTATTAGGCCGGCCGGGCCTAGAGTCCAAGGCGAACACGGCCCGGTAGTTCGGTTAGTTTTTTTAAATACTTTCGCGCAGAAAAACAATTAAAAGAAATATTAAACGGACTCCAAAAATCCCGAAATAAATTTTCCCCGGCTTCTAAAATAAAGTCAGACAAGATGAACATTTATTTGGGGCCTAGATGCAATTTTGAAAAACACGCATTTTTCCTAAATTCAAATAAAATAGCGATAAACTCCAAAATAAAATCTTATTTTATTTTATTATCAAATCCTCAATATTTATTTATTTTGGGAAAGTCATTTTATTCCCGCTCTCATATTTTTATAATAGAAATAACTGAAGAAAAAATAAATAAAATCAAATGATCCTATTTTCAAAATTTGAGAAAACTCAAATATGAAAATAACGAAATCCCCAACTCTCTCCATGGGTCCTTGAGTTGCGTAGAGTTTCTAGGATCGAGCCAAAATGCAATAAATATGATATGCAATGATGATCTAGTGTATAACATTCCAAATTGAAAATTTGGGATGTTAAAAATATCATGTTGCAGACTTTTCAGACAATGAGTAAGGTGCCATAGGTCGTTGTCATTCAGTCAGCTATGCTGTTGGTGTTGATGGACTCACTTTATCTTCCAAGCCTTCTGTTGTTATCTTATTTAGATGGCCTTAAGCCATATTATTGTAATAAGTTCTCTCTTGAGACATTCGATGTAATAAGTGTGTGATTGAAACTCTATTATAAATCCTCAAATACTGTGCGTGTCAGCATTACCGATCCAGGGATGACACTGATGCACAGAGACTAGATTGTTTGTGGTCTGGTCGCTACAAGGTGGTATCAGAGCACACGATGATTGTAGGACACGACCATTAAGCTAAAACCATAGGTCACTCTTCTCTACTCATTTCTGAATCCTCTCCCATTTCCACTCTATCGGATGGCGGACTCAAGGAACAAATTTACCCAACTGGATGAAGATACACCTTTTGGAAGACACTTGAAGGAAGTTACTAGGTATCTAAACATTGGAATACCATGCTTCACCGGGACCTACATCGCCATTTTACCAGAAGAGGACCGCTAGATGATTCGAGTTCAAGTTCCAGGAAGGACCTTCATTCCAGTCACTGAGCGCATAGAGTTTTCCGTTGATGCACCAACCTGGAGTCTAGGAAAGAGCACGGCAGCCCACATCGCCATGGGACGCATTGGAGAAGTTTAACATAAGGTTCTTAAGGATACTATTTACCATATATGTGGGCGCTAAGATGAGCAATGGGAGATGATCAGCACCAGGAGAGACAGGTCCAATGCAGCTTTCATCGAGGAGTTAAACCAGCACATTCATCGCCAGGAGAACCAGATGTGCGCAGGCATGATAGATCTGAAGAAGGAAATGACCAGGATTTCAGAGCTGGAGGTAGAACTCAAGTCTACACGCAATGGATATGAGGAGGAAATGACGATACTAGTGGAGAAGAATGACGACCTAACGAGGAAGCTTGGAGTATTAATGGGAGACCCCGCGCCAGGAGGAGATGACGACGATTCCAAGGACATTCGTTTAGAGGACTACATCATCATCGTCGACACCGACTCAGACCCCGACGATAGCAATGATGACTATGTTGATGAAGCTGGAGCGGATATCATGGAGTCTTCTACCGATTAAAACTTCTAGTCGACCACCATACTAGTAGTAGTATTCCCCCATGTATATAGTATAGTCTGAGCACTTTTGTAATGATAGTTAGACCGATTGTAAGCACTTGTGTGAATTGATTGAAGTGATATGATTGTGTTTGTCTCATGTGCATATGGGTAGTGTTTTCCCTTTACACCTCATTCTATTCTGTTTTCTCACCTTTTCTAAACCCATCAGATGCCTCCGAGACGTGACAATGGATTTGCTTTCCCACCAGAGCTCACTCAGTTGATCCAACACCAGAACACCTTGATGCAGTTACTAGTCCAAAATCAGAACCAAGGGAACAACAACAACAACAACAACCCACCACCACCACCTGTTGATCACTTAGCCCGTTTTCTAAGGCTGAATCTGCCGGTGTTCTCTAGTAGCACCGAGCCGATTGTTGCAGATGATTGGCTCCGCAAGATTGGAAGGGAGCTGACCACTGCAGGATGCACAGATGCGGAGAGAGTGCGTTTTGCCGCACATCAGCTTGATGGACCCGTAGTATCATGGTGGGAGAATTTCACAGCCACTTACCCCATTGACACTGTTACATGGGACCAGTTTCAGCACACTTTTCGTACTGCCCATGTTTCAGCAGGAGCTATGAACATGAAGAAGCGCGAGTTTCACAACTTGCGCCAAGGAGGACACACAGTGGGCTAGTATGTGGATGAGTTTAGTAAGTTAGCACGTTATGCCCCTGATGACGTAGCTACAGATGCTGCTAAGCAGGAGAAGTTTCTGGAAGGATTGAATGATGAGCTAAGCATGCAGTTGATGGTGGCAACCTTCAACAACTACCAGTAGTTGGTAGACAGAGCTCTCACGATTGAAGGGTAGCAGCAGCAGATAGACAACCACAAGAGGAAGTATGGACAAGGGAAGTACAATTCAGGAGCTCAGCAGAGGCCTCGTTTTACGCCGAACTCGGGAGGACACATTCAGAATAACCATGGAGGCCATAATTCCAATGGAGGTAGTTCGCATAACCATAGTGGCCCCAAGAATGGGAATGGGAATGGGAATGGAGGAAGCAACAGCTAGAACCGTTCCAACCCAGCAACGCCAGCCAAGAAGGATCTAAGTCACATTACTTGTTTCAAGTGCGGGAAGAGTGGACATTACGCCACGGAGTGTTCTGAAGCAAAGAATGGAAATGGCAATAGAATCTCTGGGAAGAAGCCCAACCCTTTCAACAGGGGACAAGTGAACCACGTTAGCATGGAGGAGGTCGAAGAGCAGCCAGATGCAATTATAGATAAGTTTTTGGTTAAGTCATTTACTGCAATCATTCTTTTTGATACTTGTGCATCGCATTCATACATATCAAGGGGATTTGTGGATAAGTATAAGTTGCCCACCAACATTCTTAGGACACCTATGTTAGTAAGCTCGCCAGGAGCGGAGCATAATTAGTTGAAGATTCGAGAGCAGGATATACCTAAGACAGCTTTTCCACAAGGCACGGGCTATATGAGTATACCGTTATGTCATTTGGTCTGACTAACGCGCCTGCCTATTTCATGAACATGATAAACAAAGTGTTTATGGAGTTTTTGGATAAGTTCATCATAGTGTTCATTGATGATATATTGGTCTACTCGAAGAATGAAGAGGAGCATAAGGAGCATTTGCATTTGGTTCTCGAGAAGCTCAGGGAACATCAATTATATGCCAAGTTCAGCAAGTGTGAGTTTTGGTTGAAGGAAGTTGGATTTCTCGGACATGTTATATACGTAGAAGGAATAGCATTAGACCCCACCAAGGTTGCTTCTGTGACTAAATGGGTGGCACCCACGTCAGTTGGAGAGATCCGGAGTTTTCTTGGACTCACAGGATATTATCGGAGGTTCATTGAGAATTTCTCCAGGATTGCAAAGCCCATGACAGAATTGTTGAAGAAGGACACCAATTTCAAATGGACTGAGGAGTGTGAAGCCAGTTTTTAGGAGTTGAAGAAGCGTTTGGTTACAGCCCCAATGCTGATTCTTCCAAATCAACGCAAGGATTATCAAGTGTATTGCGACGCTTCACGTCGAGGACTTGGACCAGTACTTATGCAGGAAGGAAGAGCTGTTTCATATGCCTCACGACAGCTTAAAACTCATGAGCAAAATTATGCTACACATGATTTGGAGTTAGCAGCCGTAGTGCATGCGCTGAAGACGTGGAGACATTTTCTCATCGGAAACCATTGATCACAAGAGCTTGAAATATATCTTCACGCAGAAGGAGTTGAATCTCTGGCAAAGGAGATGGTTGGAGCTCATTAAGGATTATGATATGAAGTTGCACTACCATCCCGGAAAGGCTAATGTAGTAGCCGATGCGTTGAGTCGCAAGAGTTATGTTAACACGCTCATGACCGGAGGATTACCCAAGGAGTTCGCCGAGGATCTTCGCGAGCTATGTTTGGAAATAGTTTGTAGAGGTTATGTAGTAGCATTGGAAATCCATTCCACTTTGATGGATAAGATCATAGAAGCCCAGAAGACTGACAAGGAGATTGCCGAGATAAAGGAAAGGATGAGCAAAGGAAAGGCTAAAGGATTTCGTGAGGATGAGCACGATACTTTATGGTTTGAGGATCGCGTATATGTGCCTAATGACCCCGAGATCAGGAAGTTGATTCTGCAGGAGGCCCATGATTCACTGTATTCGATTCACCCAGGAAACACCAAGATGTATCTGGATTTCAAGGAAAGTTTCTGGTGGACCAGAATGAAGAAGGATATTGCGGAGTATGTAGCAGTATGTGATGTATGTCAGAGAGTGAAGGAAGAGCATTAGAAGCCAGCAGGATTGCTACAGCCATTGCCAATACCCGAATGGAAGTGGGACAAGCTTGGCATGGACTTTATCACATGATTGCCCATGACTCGTTTAGGCTATGCCTCGATATGGGTTGTAGTCGATCGATTGACGAAAGTAGCTCATTTCATCCCAGTGAAGACCACCTATATGAGTGCTAAGCTGGCAAAGATATATATATATGACCAGGATCGTATGTTTGCATGGAGTTCCGAGGACCATTGTATCAGATAGAGGAACCCAGTTTACCTCAAATTTCTGGAATTAGTTGCACGAAACTTTGGGTACTAGGCTAGAGTTCAGTATAGCCTATCATCCACAGACAGATGGACAGACCGAGAGAGTCAATCAGATTCTGGAGGACATGTTGAGAGCTTGTGCGCTAGATTATGGATCTAGTTGGGATGACAATTTGTCGTATGCGGAGTTCTCTTATAACAACAGCTATCAAGCCAGTTTGAAGATGGCCCCTTTTGAATTTTTCTATGGAAGGAGGTGCAGGACACCGTTGCTTTGGGATGAAGTTGGAGACCGTCAGTTGTTTGGACCAGATTTGATTAAGGAGTCTGAAGAGAAGGTTAAGTTGATTCGCGACAAACTCAAGGTAACCCAGTCTAGGCAGAAGAATTACGTGGATTCTAAATGCAAGGAGACAGTTTACGAAGTTGGAGACACGGTATACCTTCAGGTGTCCTCACTTCGAGGAGTTAAGCGTTTTGGAGTTAAAGGAAAATTAGCACCATGTTTCGTGGGACCATACAAAGTTTTGGAACGTATGGAAGAGGTTGCTTACAAGCTGGAACTGCCAGAAGGATTGTCAGGAGTTCACGATGTGTTTCACGTTTCCCAGTTGAAGAAGTGCCACGCAGAGATGACCGATATTCCTTTGAGAGATACAATGCCACTTGAAGCGATCCAGCGGGATAATGATTTGACTTACGAGGAGAAACCAGTGAAGATTCTCGAGTTTGCCAGCCAAGTCACACGCAGCAAGGTGATCAAGTTCTGCAAAGCTTAGTGGAGCCACCATACAGAGGATGAAGCCACCTAGGAACGAGGGGAAGGCCTACGGAAGGACCACCCGCACCTATTTTCTAGCCAACCCGAATCTTGAGGGTGAGATTCATCTTAAGGGGGGTAGGTTTGTAACATCCCAAATTTCCTATTTGGAATGTTATACATAGGTCATCATTGCATATCATATTTTATTGCATTTTTGGTTGATCCTAGAAATTCTAAGCTACTCAAGGACCCACGGAGAGAGTTGGGGATTTCGTTTATTTTCATATTTGAATTTTCTCAAATATTGAAAGGAGGATCATTTTGATTTTAATCATTTTTGTCTCCGAATATTTCCAATATTAAAATAAAAGAGAGGGGAGAAAATGACTTCTCCAAAATAAAAGAAATATTGGAGGAAAAATGTTAAAATCAAATAAGAGTTTTATTTGGACTTTTATTGCTATTTTATTTGAATTAGGAAAAACTGTGTTTTTCAAAATTGCGTTAGTAGCCCAAATAAGTGTTCACTTTGTCCGCAATATTTTTAGAGGACCATGAAAATTTATTTCAGGATTTCTGGACTCTGTTTAGTATTTCTTTTGTTTGTTTTTTCGTGTCAGTTTTAAAAAAAGCACTGACCTAACGGGCCGTGCCCGACCCGGACACCGCCCGGCCGGCCTTCAAAGGGCGAGGCCCGAGCCCACAGCGCTGCCAGCCCGCCCGAAACCCTAACACCGCCAGCCCCGCCGCCACCCGCGTCGCCGCCGCCGCCACTTCGCGCCGCCGACCGCCCGCCCGCCGGAGCCGCCTCCGCCACCACCGATTCCATTGCTGCCGCCGCCCCTCGCCGGAGGTAGAAACCGCCGCTGCCGGCGTTTCGGTTTTTCTCAGAAAACCGAACGGTTTTTTAGAATCCTAGATCTAGTTTTTTTATTAGATCGGTTCGGGTTTTTTCGGTTTAGTTATTTAGCGAATGTTTGTCCGTACGTTGGTTTTAACGAATGTTGTTTGTCAGTTAGTCGCAGACAGTGAACGTTCGTTCGTTAGCTTGTTCGTCTCGATTTATTTTCTAGGGTTTATCCGCGATTATTTTCGATCGCGATTTCTACCTTGATCTTCGATCTAGTTTATCTTTTCGCTCGTTTATCCAAATCAGATGAAACAAGCACCTAGATCTTTGTCTCGAAGCCCTTTTTCTATTTAACCAACTTGAACAAGATTTTGGTACAGTAAAATTTGACTTTAGTCCAGATTAGTAAACGAATCTTGTTTCTTTTGTAGTTTGAGCTTCGTTGCTCCGTTTGATTTGATTCTTTTTGCAAACCGGAGTTCTTCAGTTGAACTTTCTGGTTAGATCTTCTTTTTTGAGTTTTACCCGTGCTTCTAGTTGAGTGCTTATGTATGTTATTGTTTGTTTGCGATATAATTCCCGGAGTGCGAAGCATGCTACTATGAGTCTCTAGGTTTTTCGGATCATCAGCAAGGCAAGTAACACTTTGATCATATCCCTTTATTACCCAGTTTTTATGCAATAGTTTCAATCCTCAAACATTGCATGGTTAGGATCTGAATAACATGTGGGTTTGGGAACTAGATGATGAGTTAGAACCTATTGCCCTTTTATTATCAAACCTTTTGGTGTTACTTCTACGTTATGCTCAGGATTGCTATGCTATGCTCATAGACGTGGATTGGGTGAGTGTATCCATGATTGATGTGAGTATTTTTCATTAATGGTTAACTTAAGGTTGCTACTTAAATACACATCTGGGTGGATTGGTTGAGGCACCCTGGAGTACCCAGTGGTTATGAGGGCACCTAGAGAATCTAGTGTTGTCCTAGGTTATCCCGGAGTACCCGTGTGATCATCCTACGGTTCGCCACCCAGGCTCAAAGAGATCATAAGATTATTCATGCTAGAAACTTCCGTGTGCAGCCACAAGCTATTATGGGCTCTAGCATTGTTGAGTAGGTTGCATGACCTCTTTCAGTGGTGGGCTAGCAGATGTAGGGGAAGGTAGGTATAACTATTCACCCAGAGTAAAGAGTTAATGTTTCTGAAAGACTATGTCTTGGTCATCCATTTCTCAAACACCTTGTAGTGCAAGAAATCTAACGGAGGAGATCGAGTCTTGTCGAGAAAAGTGTGCAAACCTCTGTAGAGTGTACAAACTAATCATGGTTCGTGTCCCCGGTTATGGACATCTTGAGTATCTGGTTCTTGGATTATCATGTTGATCTCATCAGTCTAAAATATAATTTGATTGGGTTTTATTTATATTGCTTAATTGGGATTGAGTTGGAGGAACCTTCTCAATGTTTAACAACCACCGTGATAGTTAAAAGAAATTTATTCCTTTGATGTAGGGAAAAATTGGCTTTATGCAAAAACAGTAACCATAGAGCTTTCCACTAGCCATATATGCATGTAGTGATAGCATTTATTCTGTTCATTACTCTATGTGTTACATTGCCAGCATATTCCATGTGCTAACCAGTTACGAGCTGCAACATATCATGTTGCAGACTTTTCAGACGATGAGTAAGGTGTCATAGGTCGTTCTCGTTCACACAGCTATGCCATTGGAGTTGATGGACTCAGTTTATCTTCCAAGCCTTCTGCTGTTATCTTATTTAGATGGCCTTAAGCCATATTATTGTAATAAGTTCTCTCTTGAGACATTCGATGTAATAAGTGTGTGATTAAAACTCTGTTATAAATCCTCAAGTACTGTGCGTGTCAGCATTACCGATCTAGGGATGACACTGATGCACAGAGACTCGACTGTTTGAGGTCTGGTCGCTACATCTCAACAATAATAAGATAACTGGATCATATAACTATCCCTCAACATGCAACAAAAAGTCACTCCAAATTCACTAATAGCAGAGAAGAAACAAAGAGATTATTGTAGGGTACGAAACCACCTCAAAGTTATCATTTCTTATCGATCTATTCAAGAGTTCGTAGTAAAATAATACGAAGTTGTTCTTTCCGTTCGATCTATCATAGAGTTCGTACTATAATAACACCTTAAGACACAAATCAACCAAAACCCTAATGTCACCAAGATACTCCAATGTCACCTCAAGTATCTGTGGGCATGATTATACGATATGCTTCACACAATCTCAGATTCATCTATTCAACTAACACAAAGTACTTCAAAGAGTGCCCCAAAGTTTCTACCGGAGAGTCAAGACAAAAACGTGTGCCAACCCCTATGCATAAGTTCACAAAGTCACTGAACCCGCAAGTTGATCACCAAAACATACATCTAGTAGATCACGTGATATCCCATTGTTACCACAGATAAGCACATGCAAAACATACATACAGTGTTCTCAAATCCTTAAAGACTCAATCCCATAAGATAACTTAAAAGGGAAAACTCAATCCATCACAAGAGAGTAGAGGGGGAGAAACATCATAAGATCCAACTATGATAGCAAAGCTCGCGGTACATCAAGATCGTGCCAAATCAAGAACACGAGAGAGAGAGAGAGATCAAATATATAGCTACTGGTACATACCCTCAGCCCCGAGGGTGAACTACTCCCCCTCGTCATGGAGAGCGCCGGGATGATGAAGATGGCCAGGTGAGGGATGCCCCCTCTGGCACGGTCCCGGAACAGGGTCCAGATTGGTTTTTGGTGGCTATAGAGGCTTGCGGCGGTGGAACTCTTGATCTATGGTGCTACTGGATGTTTTCTAGGTATATGGGTATATATAGGAGGAAGAAGTAGGTCGCTGGAGCTGCGAGGGGCCCACGAGGGTGGGGGCGCGCCCAGGAGTGAGGCGCGCCTCCCTGCCTTGTGGCCTCCTCGCTTCTGTCTTGACATCCACTCCAAGTCTCCTGGATCACTTTTGTTCCAAAAATCACTCTCCCGAAGGTTTCATTCCGTTTGGATTTGGTTTGATATTCCTTTTCTGCGAAACACTAAAATAGGCAAAAAAACAGATCACGTGATCATTTAGATGACTAGAGGGATGTCTATCTAAGTGGGAGTTCTTAAGTAATATGATTAATTGAACTTTAATTTATCATGAACTTAGTCCTGATAGTATTTTGCAAATTATGTTGTAGATCAATAGCTCGCGTTGTTGCTTCCCTATGTTTTTATGTGTGTTCCTAGATAAAAGTAAGTTGAAAGATGATAGTAGCAATGATGCGGACGGGGTCCGTGATCTGAGGTTTATCCTCGTTGCTGCATAGAAGAATTATGTCCTTAATGCACTGCTAGGTGACAGACCTATTGCAGGAGCAGACGCAGACGTTATGAACGTTTGGCTAAGCGCAATATGATAACTACTTGATAGTTTAGTGCACCATGCTTTATGGCTTAGAACCGGGACTTCAAAAACGTTTTTGAAATGTCACGAAGCTTATGAGATGTTCCAAGAGCTGAAATTGGTATTTTAGACTCATGTCCGTGTCAAGAGGTATGAGACTTCTGACAAGTACTTTGGCTAAAAGATGGAGGAGAATTCCTCAACTAGTGAGCATGTGCTCAGATTGTCTGGGTACTACAATCGCTTGAATCAAGTGGGAGTTAATCTTCCAGGTAAAATAGTGATTGACAGAGTTCTCTAGTCACCATCACCAAGTTACTAGAACTTCGTGATGAACTATAGTATGCAAGAGATGACGAAAATGATTCTCGAGCTCTTCATGATGCTGAAATCGACGAAGGTAGAAATCAAGAAAGAGCATCAAGTGTTGATGATTGACAAAACCACTAGTTTCAAGAAAAGGGAAAGGGAAAGAAAGGGAACTTCAAGTAGAATGGCAAGCAAGTTATCACTCCCGTGAAGAAGCCCAAAGCTAGACCAAAGCCTGAAACTGAGTTCTTCTACTGCAAAGGAAATGGTCACTGGAAGCGGAAATGCCCTGAATATTTGGTGGATAAGAAGGATGGAAAAGGGAACAAGGGTATATTTGATATACAGGTTATTGATGTGTACCGTACTAGTATCCCCTCAGTATTTGATACTTGTTTGGTTGCTAAGATTAGTAACTCGAAACAGGAGTTATAGAATAAACAGAGATTAGTTGAGGGTGAAGTGACGATGTGTGTTGGAAGTGGTTCCAAGATTGATATGATCATCATCGCACAGTCCCTATACTTTTGAGATTGGTGTTGAACCAAAATAAATGTTATTTGGTGTTTGCGTTGAGCATAAATATGATTAGATCATGTTTATTGCGATACGATTATTCATCTAAGATAATGAATAAATTGTTATTCTGTTTACATGAATAAAACCTTCTGTGGTCATACACCCAATGTTGATGGTTTATTGAATCTTGATCGTAGTGATACACATATTCATAATATTGATGCCAAAAGATGCAAAATTGATAATGATAATGCAACATAATTGTGGCACTACCGTTTGGGTCATATCAGTGTAAAGCACATGAAGAAACTTCATAAATATGGATTTTTGGAATCACTTGATTATGAATCATTTGATGCTTCGAACCGTGCCTTACGGGCAAGATGACTAAAACTCCGTTCTCCGGAACAATGGAACGAGCTAGTGACTTATTGGAAATAATACATACCGATGTATGCGGTCCAATGAGCGTTGACGCTCGTGGCGGGTATCGTTATTTCCAGACCTTCACAGATGATTTGAGAAAATATGGGTATATCTACTTAATGACACACAAGTCTGAAACATTTGAAAAGTTCAAAGAATTTCATAGTGAAGTGGAGAATCATCATAACAAGAAAATAAAGTTTCTACGATCTGATTGTGGAGGAGAATATTTGAGTTATGAGTTTGGCCATCATTTAAAATAATGTGGCATAGTTTCACAGCTCACGCCACATGGAACACCACGGCATAATGGTGTGTCCGAACATCATAACCGCACTTTATTGGATATGGTGCGATCTATGATGTCTCTTACTGGGTTACCACTATTGTTTTGGAGTTATGCATTAGAGACAGCTGCATTCACTTTAAATAGGGCACCATGAAAACCTGTTGAGATGACGCCTTATGAAATGTGGTTTGGCAAGAAACCAAAGTTGTCATTTCTTAAAGTTTGGGGCTGCGATGCTTATGTGAAAAAGCTTCAACCTGATAAGCTCGAACCCAAATCGGAGAAGTGTGTCTTCGTATAATGCCCAAAGGAAATTGGGTACAACTTCTATCACAGATCCAAAGGAAAGATATTCGTTGCTAAGAATGGATCCTTTCTAGAGGAGTTTCTCTCGAAAGGAGTGACTGGGAGGAAAGTAGAGCTTGATAAGGTAATTGTACCTTCTCCTGAATTGGAAAGTAGTTCATCATAGAAATCAGTTCCAGTGATTCCTACACCAATTAGTGAGGAAGCTAATGATGATGATCATGAAACTTGAGATCAAGTTACTACAGAACCTCGTAGGTCTTCCAAAGTACAGTCCGCACTAGAGTGGTATGGTAATCCTATTCTGGAAGTCATGTGTAGCGACCCGACCTCAGATGGTCAAGTCTCTGTGCTCAGGTGTCATCCCTGGATCAGTAATGCTGACACCACACAGTACTTCGAAGGATTTATAACAGAGTAGCAATCACACACTTATTACATCGTTGTCCAAAAGAGGACTTATTACAATAATCATGGCTTAAGGCCATCTAATAACAATAACAGCGGAAGACTTGGAAGATAAGTGAGTCCATCAACTCCAGCGGCATCACTGAGTATAGAACTACGACCTAAAAGCACCTTACTCGTCGTCTGAAAAGTCTGCAACATGAAAGTTGCAGCCCAAAAACGGGTCAGCACATGGAATATGCTGGCAATGTAATACACAGAGAATAATGAATGATAAGCCTGTACTACATGCATATTTGGCTGGTGGTAAAGCTCTATGGTTATAGTGTTTGCATAAAGCCAATTTTTCCCTACTGCGAAGGAATAAATTTATTTAACTATCATGGTGGTTGTTAAACATTGAGAATGGTTGACAGCATCCTCAATCCCAATTAAAAATACTCATAAACAAACCCATCAATATTAAATTAGAGTAACATGTTGAGATTCACAGAATATTCAAGTACTAGATACTCAAGATGTCCATAACCGGGGACACGGCTAATCATGATTAGTTTGTACACTCTGCAGAGGTTTGCGCACTTTTCCCCACAAGACTCGATCGCCTCCGTTTGGTTTCCCGCACTCCATGGTGTTTGAGAAATGGAAGACCGAGACATAGTCTTTCGGAAGCGCTAGCACCTTACGATGGGTAGACCGGTACACCTACATCCCCTACATCTGCTAGTCCACCACTATAAGAGTTCGCACGACTTAGTCAACTATGCCAGAGCCCATAATGGCTTGTGGCTGCACACGTAAGTTACTAGTATGAATTATCTTATGATCCCTTTGAGCCTGGGTGGCGGTCTATAGGAAAATCACACGGTACCCCCGGGATTTCCAAAAAAACAGGCAAGTCCTGGTAACTCCAGGTGCCTCAATCCACCTAGATGTGTATTTAAGTTGCCACCTTAGATAAACCATTAATTAACAAACTCACATCTATCATGGATATTCACTCACCCAATCCACGTCTACTAGCATAGCATGGCATAATAAGCAAACGTGGAAGTAACTCCCAAAGGTTTCATAAGTAAAACAGCTAATAGGTACTACCTCATCTACTTCCCATCCAACAATTTAATTAGACCCTAATCATGCAATGTTTGAGGATTGATCTAATGCATAAAAACTGGGTAGTAGAAAAAGGTATGATCAAGTGTTACTTGCCTTGCTGATGATCCGCGAAACCTAGAGATTCGAAGTAACAAGCGGCGCACTCCGGGTGATCTATCGCAGACAAACAACAAGCATACAATAAGTACTCATCTAATGCACAGTTAAAACTCGAATGAAAGATCGAACCAGAAAGTCCAACTTAAGAACCCTGGTTGCAAAAGAATCAAATCGAATAAAGCAACGAAAGTCAAACGGCGAGAGAAAACAACTAGGTTCTAGCAATTTGAAACTAAGTCAAATTTTACAGTAGAAAAACTTGGTTTAAGTTGATTAGTCGGAACGGCGGTTTCGAAACGAAACTCCAGGCGCTTGAATCACCTGATTCCGATAAACGAGCGAGAAGATAAACTAGAAAGAAGATCAGATCTGAAATCGCTATCAGAAAAATAGCGGAATAAATCCGATTAAAAAGAAAATGACGAACGGTTAAACGAACGGACGTTCGTTAACCGGGAATAACCGGTGATCACGTTCGTTAAGACGAACGGTCCGGCGAACGCTCGCTAAACAACAAAACCGGAAAAACCGACGAGAAAAACCGATCTAGGGTTTCGGAAAGAAAACCGAAACCTAAAAAAACGATCTAGAAAACCTGAACGGTTTATGAGAAAAACCGAACCGAGGGGAAGGAGTGACGCGGCGCGGGGCTAGTACCTCGAAGAGGCGAGGGGCTCCGGCGGCGGCGGCATTGGGCGGCGGCGGCACTTGGCGCCGGCGGTGGCAAGCGGCGGCGGCAGCGCTGGCAGGCGGCGGCGGCGGCACTTGGCGGCGGCGGTGGCAAGCGACGGCGGCGGCGCTGGCAGGCGGCGGCGTGGGTGAGGGGCAGCGGCGGCGGCGCTGGCTACTGCTGCTGCTGCGCTGCGCTGCGGGAGGAGAGGAGAGGTTTTGATTTGATGTTTAGAGGGGGGATCTTGGGTATTTGTATTGGGGAGTGGAGGGTTTTGCTTGGAGGAGGGATCAAGGAATAAGAGTAGGAATAGGAATCCTAGAAACAAAAACGGAATAACGAAACGGGGTCCAAATCCTACTAGGATTTGCAAAAGAAAAGGAAAACGGCGGCGCTGGCTCCCTGGCGCGGCGGCGCTGCGCGCGTGCGCGTGCGGCCTGGCGCGGGCGGTGGCAAGCGGCGGCTCGGCCGGCTGGGCCTTTGGCCCAGTCGCGCTGCGGCATTTTTTTTAAAAAATCGGTTTCGCATGCGGAAAAACACAGAAAAGAAAATCTACCGGACTCCAAAAATTACAAAGTAAAGTTTCCCCGACTCCTAAAAATGAGTCGAAGAAAATGAACTTTTACTCAGGGCCTAAAATGCAATTTTTGAAAATACGCATTTTTCCTAGGGCAAATAAACTCCGAGAAAAATCCAAAATTTGATTTATTTATTAAATCCTCATTTTTCCTAAATTTCGGGAAAGTCATATTATTCCCCCTCTTATTTTTGATATTGGAAAAAATATTTGAAGATAAAATAAATAAAATCAAATGATCCTCTTTTCATAATTTGAGACAACTCAAATACAAAAATTTTGAAATCTCCAACTCTCACCGTGGGTCCTTGAGTTGCGTGAAATTTCTAGGATCAACAATGCAAGAAAATATGTAATGCATGATGATCTAATGTATAACATTCCAAATTGAAAATTTGGGATGTTACAAACCTACCCCCCTTAAGATGAATCTCGCCCTCGAGATTCGGGTTGGCTAGAAAATAGGTGAGGGTGGTCCTTGAGCAAATCTTCTTCTCTCTCCCAGGTGGCTTCATCCTCCGTGTGGTTGCTCCACTGAACCTTGCAAAACTTGATAACCTTGGTGCGAGTAACTTTGCTGGCATATTCGAGAATCTTAACTGGTTTCTCCTCATATGTTAAATCATCCTTCAACTGAATTGCTTCCAGTGGCACTGTATCTCTTAGCGGTACCTCTGCCGTCTCGACGTGACATTTCTTCAGCTGAGAAACATGGAATACTCTAAGATAATTCCAACTTATAAGCGACTTCTCCCATGCGTTGCAAGATCTTATACGGTACAACGAAACGTGGTGCTAATTTTCCTTTAACTCCAAAACGCTTAACTCCTTGAAGTGGGGATACTTTAAGATAAACTCTGTCTCCAACTTCATATTCTATCGCCTTGCGTTTTGAATCCGCATAACTCTTCTATCTGGACTGGGCTACCTTGAGCCTATCGCGAATCAACTTAACTTTCTGTTCAGACTCCTTAATCAAATCTGGTCCAAACAACTGACGATCTCCAACCTCGTCCCATGACAACGGTGTTCTGCACCTTCTTCCGTATAAAGCATCGAAAGGTGCCATCTTCAAGCTGGTTTGGTAACTGTTGTTATACGAAAACTCTGCGTACGACAAGTTATCGTCCCAACTAGATCCATAATCTAGTGCACAAGCTCTCAGCATGTCCTCCAAAATCTGATTGACTCTCTCAGTTTGTCCATCTGTCTGGGGGTGAAAAGCTGTACTGAATTCCAGCCTCGTTCCCAATGTTTCATGCAACTGATTCCAAAACTTTGAGGTAAATTGGGTTCCTCTATCTGATACGATACTCCTCGGAACTCCGTGCAAACACACAATTCTGGTCATGTATATCTTTGCCAACTTAGCACTGCTATAGGTAGTCTTGACTGGAATGAAATGCGCTACCTTCGTCAAGTGGTCGACTATAACCCAAATCGAGTCATAGCCTGAACGTGTCTTTGGCAAACCCGTGATGAAATCCATGCCTAGTTTATCCCACTTCCATTCAGGTATCGGCAACGGTTGCAACAATCCTGCTGGCTTTTGATGTTCCGCCTTCACTCTCTGACATACATCACAAACTGCTACATACTCCTCAATATCTTTCTTCATTCCGGTCCACCAGAACGTTTCCTTCAAATCCAAATACATCTTGGTATTTCCTGGGTGAATTGAATAGGGTGAATCATGTGCCTCTTGCAGAATCAACTTCCTGATCTCCGGATCATTTCGCACATAAACACGATCCTCAAACCATAGGGTATCGTGCTCATCCTCACGAAATCCCTTTGCTTTTCCTTCGCTCATTTTCTTCTTTATCTCCGCGATCTCTTTGTCATTTTTCTGAGCTTCTCTGATTTTATCCATGAAGGTAGACTGAATCTCCAATGCTGCTACATAGCCTCTCGGAACTATTTCCAAACATAGCTCACGAAGATCTTCTGCTAATTCCTTTGGTATCTCTCCCGTCATCAGCGTATTGACATGGCTCTTGCGGCTCAATGCGTCAGCTACTACATTAGCCTTTCCGGGATGATAATGCAATCTCATATCATAATCCTTGATGAGCTCCAACCATCTTCTTTGTCTAAGGTTTAACTCCTTCTGCGTGAAAATGTACTTCAAACTCTTGTGATCCGTGTACACCTCACAATGATTTCCAATGAGGAAATGTCTCCATGTCTTCAATGCATGCACTATGGCTGCTAACTCCAAATCATGTGTGGCATAATTTAATTCGTGAGGTTTTAGTTGTCGTGAAGCATACGAAACAACTCTCCCTTCCTGCATAAGCACAGCTCCAAGTCCTCGACGTGAAGCGTCACAATACACCTCATAATCCTTGGTCTGATCTGGCAAAATTAACACTGGTGAGGTAACCAATCTTTTCTTCAACTCCTGGAAACTTGCCTCACAATCCTCCGTCCATATGAACTTGGTATCTTTTTCAGCAACTCCGTCATAGGCTTTGCAATCCTTGAGAAATTCTCAATGAATCTCCGGTAGTATCCTGCGAGTCCAAGAAAACTCCGGATCTCTCCAACGGTCGTTGGTGCTTCCCATTTGGTTACGGTCTCAACTTTTGTGGGGTCAACTGCTATACCTTCTCCAGATATAACATGTCCAAGAAATCCAACTTCCTTTAGCCAAAACTCACATTTGCTGAACTTGGCATATAGCTGATGTTCCCTTAGTTTCTCCAAAACCAATTGCAAATGTTCCTTATGTTCCTCTTCATTCTTTGAGTAAATGAAAATATCATCAATGAACACCACGACGAACTTATCCAAAAACTCCATAAACACTTTGTTGATCAGGTTCATGAAATAGGCAGGTGCGTTAGTCAGTCCAAATGACATAACGGTATACTCATACAACCCATATCTTGTGGTGAACGCTGTCTTAGGTATGTCCTGTTCTCCAATTTTCAACTGATGGTACCCTGATCGCAAATCGATCTTGGAAAACTCTTTAGCTCCTTGCAAACGATCAAACAGATCATTTATCATTGGTAGTGGGTACTTGTTCTTGATTGTTACTGCATTCAATCCACGGTAATCAACAACCATCCTTAACGATCCATTCTTCTTCTCCACTAAAAGTACGGGTGATCCCCAAGGCGAAGAACTTGGGCGTATATAACCTTTATCCAATAGCTCCTTAATCTTCTTCTTGATTTCCGCCAAATCCTGTGCGGGCATCCTGTATGGTCGCTTTGATATTGGGCCTGTTCCTGGCAAAAGCTCAATCAAAAACTCAATGTCTCTATCTGGTGGCATTCCTAGCAATTCCTCAGGAAATACATCAGGATAATCCTTCACCACTGGTACCTCTTCCTGCACAACTCCTGATAAGGAATTTACTTGATTCCTATTTGGTCCATGCCGTGATACATACCTAATCCTCCTTCCTTCTGGCGTTGTGAGCAAAATAGTCTTACTTGCGCAATCGATGTTTCCTCCATACATCGACAGCCAATCCATACCGAGAATCACATCCAAACCTTGGGATTCCAGAGCGATCAAATCCGATGGGAATACATGCCTTCCTATACTCAATGGCAGTTGAAAACATCCTTGTCTGGCCATGTAGTCTGCTCCTGGTGAAGTTACTAGCATAGGGGTTTTAAGAATCTGAGTAGGCAGACTATACCTTTCTACAAATCCCCTTGATATGTATGAATGCGATGCACCAGTATCGAAAAGAACAAGTGCAGTAAATGTCTTAACCAAAAACTTACCTATTACTGCATCGGGCTGAGCTTCAACCTCCTCCACATCGATGTGGTTCACCTGTCCCGTGTTGAAAGGGTTTGGCTTCTTTCCAGAGCTTCCATTTCCACCTTGGCCTTCGGGACAATCACTTGCATAATGTCCGGTCTTGGAACACTTGTAACAGGTGACATGGCTCACGTCTTTCTTGGGTGGGGTTGATGGTGTGGTCCGGTTCTGGCCGTTGCTTCCTCCATTCCCATTACCATTCTTGTGGCCATTATGGTTGTGCGAACTACCTCCTCCATGGGTATGCTGAAACTGAACTGCCTGTTTAGGTGTATAACGGGTCTTCTGCTGGGCTCCAGAGTTATACTTCCCTTGCCCATACTTCCTCTTGCGATTCTCAATCTGCTGCTGCTTTCCTTCAATCATGAGGGCGCGGTCTACCAACTGCTGGTAGTTATTGAATATTGCTATCATCAACTGCATGCTTAACTCATCATTCAGTCCTTCCAGAAACTTCTCCTGTTTAGCTGCATCTGTAGCAACGTCATCTGGGGCATAACGTGCTAACTTACTAAAATCATCCACATACTGGTCAACAGTCCTTCCTCCTTGGCGTAAGTTGCGAAACTCACGCTTCTTCATGGCCATAGCTCTTGCTGAAACATGGGCAGTGCGGAAAGCTTGCTGAAATTGATCCCATGTCACAGTGTCTACTGGGTAAGTGGCTGTGAAATTCTCCCACCATGCTGCTGCGGATCCGTCAAGCTGATGTGCAGCAAACATCACCTTCTCACCATCTGTGCATCATGCAGTTGTCAACTCCCTTCCTATCTTGCGGAGCCAATCATCTGCTACAATCGGCTCGGTGCTACTGGAATACACCGGCGGATTTAGCCTACGGAAACGAGTCAAGTGATCCGCAGGTGGTGGTGGTGGGTTGTTGTTGTTGTTGCCTTGGTTCTGCACCAATATCTGAATCAAAGTATTCTGCTGCTGAATCAACTGAGTGATCTCTGGCGGGAAAACAAACTCGGGGTCGCGTCTCGGAGGCATCTAAGGGGTTTAGAAAAGACGAGAAATTAAGAATAGAGTGAGGTCTACGGAGAAAACACTACCCAAATGCTCATGAGACAAATGCACACAAAATCACTTCATTCATTTCAAACAAAGGGCATACAACGGTCTAACTATCGCAAAGTGCGTGTACTATAATGTTTACATGGAGGGAATACTACTAATATATGGTGGTCATCTATTAATTTGAACCGGTGGAAGACTCCATGATGTCTGCTCCAGCTTCGTCTTCAAAATCGGGTTCACTTGGATCCGAATCGGTGTCGTCGATGATGATGTAGTTGCTCAGACAGTCGACGTACTTGTCTTCATTCTTGAGCGCTAATTTCTTCTTGAGTTCCCCAATCTCATACTTAAGATCGCTATTGTGCCTTGCGACAGATATGATATCGTCCATGTATTCCTTGCGTTTAGACTTCAGCTCTCCTTCAAGTTCGATGATCCTTCCCTTCGCATTCTTCAACTCTATCATATCATTGCACATCTGGTTCTCCTGGCGTCGAATGTGCTAGTTTAACTCCTGGATGAAAGCTGCAATGGATCTATCCTTCTTGGTGCTGACTATCTCCCAATCTTCATTCCGGCGTCCGCAAATTTGGTAGATAGTGTCCTTGAGGTCTTCTTGGTAAACTTCTCCAATGCGTCCCATGGTGATATGAGCTGCCATGCTCTTTCCCAGACTCCAGGTTGGTGCACTGAAAACACTATCCATGGGTTTGGTGATTGGCGCGAATGTCCTTCCCGAAACATGAGCTTGAATCTTCCAGCGCTCCTCTTCAGGCAGAGTGGCGTTGAAAGTCCCGGTGAAGCTTGGTAGTCCAATGTTCAGGTACTTGGCGACTTCCTTCAAATGGAATCCAAAAGGTGTGCCTTCATCTGGTTGAGCGTACTTGATCTTTGCGTCCGTCATCCTAAAAGAGTAGAAAAGATGAGGAGTTAGAAAATGAGAAGAGAATAATGATCTATGGCTTTAACTTAGTGGTCGTGTCCTACAGTTAACCTGGCTCTAATACCATCTCTGTAGCGACCCGACCTCAGATGGTCAAGTCTCTGTGCTCAGGTGTCATCCCTGGATCAGTAATGCTGACACCACACAGTACTTCAAAGGATTTATAACAGAGTAGCAATCACACACTTATTACATCGTTGTCCAAAAGAGGACTTATTACAATAATCATGGCTTAAGGCCATCTAATAACGATAACAGCGGAAGACTTGGAAGATAAGTGAGTCCATCAACTCCAGCAGCATCACTGAGTATAGAACTACGACCTAAAAGCACCTTACTCGTCGTCTGAAAAGTCTGCAACATGAAAGTTGCAGCCCGAAAACGGGTCAGCACATGGAATATGCTGGCAATGTAACACATAGAGAATAATGAATGATAAGCCTGTACTACATGCATATTTGGCAGGTGGTAAAGCTCTATGGTTACAGTGTTTGCATAAAGCCAATTTTTCCCTACTGCAAAGGAATAAATTTATTTAACTATCATGGTGGTTGTTAAACATTGAGAACAGCATCCTCAATCCCAATTAAAAATACTCATTAACAAACCCATCAATATTAAATTAGAGTAACATGTTGAGATTCACAGAATATTCAAGTACTAGATACTCAAGATGTCCATAACCGGGGACACGGCTAATCATGATTAGTTTGTACACTCTGCAGAGGTTTGCGCACTTTTCCCCACAAGACTCGATCGCCTTCGTTTGGTTTCCCGCACTCCATGGTGTTTGAGAAACGGATGACCGAGACATAGTCTTTCAGAAGCGCTAGCACCTTACGATGGGTAGACCGGTACACCTACATCCCCTACATCTGCTAGTCCACCACTATAAGACTTCGCACGACTTAGTCAACTATGCCAGAGCCCATAATGGCTTGTGGCTGCACACGTAAGTTACTAGTATGAATTATCTTATGATCCCTTTGAGCCTGGGTGGCGATCCATAGGAAAATCACACGGTACCCCCGGGATTTCCAAAAAAAACAGGCAAGTCCTGGTAACTCCAGGTGCCTCAATCCACCCAGATGTGTATTTAAGTTGCCACCTTAGATAAACCATTAATTAACAAACTCACATATGTCATGGATATTCACTCACCCAATCCACGTCTACTAGCATAGCATGGCATAATAAGCAAACGTAGAAGTAACTCCCAAAGGTTTCATAAGTAAAACAGGTAATAGGTACTACCTCATCTACTTCCCATCCCACAATTTAATTAGATCCTAATCATGCAATGTTTGAGGATTGAGCTAATGCATAAAAACTGGGTAGTAGAAAAAGGTATGATCAAGTGTTACTTGCCTTGCTGATGATCCACGAAACCTAGAGATTCGAAGTAACAAGCGGCGCACTCCGGGTGATCTATCGCAGACAAACAACAAGCATACAATAAGTACTCATCTAATGCACAGGTAAAACTCGAATGAAAGATCGAACCAGAAAGTCCAACTTAAGAACCCTGGTTGCAAAACAATCAAATCGAATAAAGCAACGAAAGTCAAACGGCGAGAGAAAACAACTCGGTTCTAGCAATTTGAAACTAAGTCAAATTTTACAGTAGCAAAACTTGGTTTAAGTTGATTAGTCGGAACGGCGGTTTCGAAATGAAACTCCAGGCGCTTGAATCACCTGATTCTGATAAACGAGCGAGAAGATAAACTACAAAGAAGATCGGATCTGAAATCGCTATCAGAAAAATAGCGGAATAAATCCGATTAAAAAGAAAACGACGAACGGTTAAACGAACGAACGTTCGTTAACCGGAAATAACCGGTGATCACGTTCATTAAGACGAACGGTCCGGCGAACGCTCGCTAAACAACAAAACCGGAAAAACCGACGAGAAAAACCGATCTAGGGTTTCGGAAAGAAAACCGAAACGAAAAAAACCGATCTAGAAAACCGGAACAGTTTATGAGAAAAACCGAACCGAGGGTAAGAAGTGACGCGGCGTGGGGCTAGTACCTTGAAGAGGCGAGGGGCTCCGGCGGCGGCGGCGTTGGGCGGCGGTGGCGGCACTTGGCGCCGGCGGTGGCAAGCGGCGGCGACGGCGCTGGCAGGCGGCGGCGTTGGGCGGCGGCGGCGGCACTTGGCGCCGGCGGTGGCAAGCGGCGGCGGCGTTGGGCGGCGGCGGCGGCACTTGGCGCCGGCGGTGGCAAGCGGCGGCGGCGGCGCTGGCAGGCGGCGGCGTGGGTGAGGGGCGGCGGCGGCGGCGCTGGCTACTGCTGCTGCTGCGCTGCGCTGCGGGAGGAGAGGAGAGGTTTTGATTTGATGTTTAGAGGGGGGGTGCTTGGGTATTTATATTGGGGAGGGGAGGGTTTTGCTTGGAGGAGGGATCAAGGAATAAGAGTAGGAATAGGAATCCTAGAAACAAAAACGGAATAATGAAACGGGGTCCAAATCCTACTAGGATTTGCAAAAGAAAAGGAAAACGGCGGCGTTGGCTCCCTGGCGCGGCGGCGCTGCGCGCGTGCGCATGCGGCCTGGCGCGGGCGGTTTCGCGCGCGGAAAAACACAAAAAAGAAAATCTACCGGACTCCAAAAATTACAAAGTAAATTTTCCCCGACTCCTAAAAATGAGTCGAACAAAATGAACTTTTACTCGGGGCCTAAAATTTAATTTTTAAAATACGCATTTTTCCTAGGGCAAATAAACTCCGAGAAAAATCCAAAATTTGATTTATTTATTAAATCCTCATTTTTCCTAAATTTCGGGAAAGTCATATTATTCCCCCTCTTATTTTTGATATTGGAAAAAATATTTGAAGATAAAATAAATAAAATCAAATGATCCTCTTTTCATAATTTGAGAGAACTCAAATACGAAAATTTCGAAATCTCCAACTCTCTCTGTGGGTCCTTGGGTTGCGTGAAATTTCTAGGATCAACAATGCAAGAAAAAATGTAATGCATGATGATCTAATGTATAACATTCCAAATTGAAAATTTGGGATGTTACATCATGTTACTAGACCATGATGAACCTACGAACTATGAGGAAGCAATGATGAGCCCAGATTCCGCGAAATGGCTTGAGGCCATGAAATCTGAGATGGGATCCATGTATGAGAACAAAGTGTGGACTTTGGTGGACTTGCCCGATGGTCGGCAAGACATATTAAATAAATGGATGTTCAAGAGGAAGATGGAGGCTGATAGTAGTGTTACTATCTACAAACCTCGACTTGTGATAAAAGGTTTTTGGACAAGTTCAAGGTGTTGACTGCAATGAGATTTTCTCAACTGTAGAGATGCTTAAATCCGTCTGAATCATGTTAGCAATTGCCATATTTTATGAAATCTGGTGAATGGATATAAAAACTGCATTCCTTAAATGGATATTTCTTAAAGAAGAGTTGTATATGATGCAACCAGAAGGTTTTGTCGATCCAAAGGGTGCTAACAAAAGTGTGCAAGCTCTAGTGATCCATTTATGGATTGGTGCAAGCCTCTCGGAGTTGGAATATACGCTTTGATGAGTTGATCGAAGCATATGGTTTTATACAGACTTTTGGAGAAGCTTGTATTTACAAGAAAGTGAGTGGGAGCTCTGTAGCATTTCTAATATTATATGTGGATGACATATTGTTGATTGGAAATGATATAGAATTTCTGGATATCATGAAGGGATACATGAAAAAGAGTTTTTCAATGAAAGACCTCGGTGAAGCTGCTTACATATTGGGCATCAAGATCTATAGAGATAGATCAAGACGCTTGATAAGATTTTTCAATGAGTAAATACCTTGACAAGTTTTTGAAAGAGTTCAAAATGGATCAGTCAAAGAAGGAACTCTTCTCTGTATTACAAGGTGTAAAGTTGAGTAAGACTCAAAGCCCGACCATGGCAGAAAATAGAAAAGAATAAAAGTCATTCCCTATGCCACAGTAATAGGTTCTATAAAGTATGTTGTGATGTGTACCAAACTTATTGTGTACCCTGCCTTGAGTTTGGCAAGGGAGTACAATTTTGATCTAGGAGTAGATCACTGGACATCGGTCAAGATTATCCTTAGTAAGGACTAAGGAAATGGTTCTCGGTGATGGGGGTGATAAAGAGTTTGTCGTAAAGAGTTACGTTGATGCAAGCTTTTACACCGATCCAGATGACTCTAAGTCTTAATCTCGATACATATTGAAAGTGGAGCAATTAGCTAGAGTAGCTCTGTGCAGAGCATTGTAGACATAAAATATTTGCAGAATACACACGACTCTAAATGTGATAGACCCGTTGACTAAACTTCTCTCACGAGTGAAACATGATCACACCTTAGTATTCTTTGGGAGTTAATCACATAGCGATGTGAACTAGATTATTGACTCTAGTAAACCCTTCGGGTGTTGATCACATGACGATGTGAACTATGGGTGTTAATCACATATAGATGTGAATATTGGTGTTAAATCACATTGTGATGTGAACTAGATTATTGACTCTAGTGCAAGTGGGAGACTGAAGGAAATATGCCCTAGAGGCAATAATAAAGTTGTTATTTATATTTCCTTACATCATGATAAATGTTTATTATTCATGCTATAATTGTATTAACCGGAAACTTAGTACATGTGTGAATACATAGACAAACAGTGTGTCACTAGTATGCCTCTACTTGACTAGCTTGTTGAATCAAAGATGGTTAAGTTTCCTAGCCATAGACATGAGTTGTCATTTGATTAACGGGATCACATCATTAGAGAATGATGTGATTGACTTGACCCATTCCGTTAGCTTAGCACTTGATCGTTTATTATGTTGCTATTGCTTTCTTCATTACTGATACATGTTCCAATGACTATGAGATTATGCAACTCCCGAATACTGGAGGAACACTTTGTGTGCAACCAAACGTCACAACATAACTGGGTGATTATAAAGGTGCTCTACTGGTGTCTCCGATGGTGTTTGTTGAGTTGGCATAGATAAAGATTAGGATTTGTCACTCCGATTGTCGGAGAGGTATCTCTGGGCCCTCTCGGTAATGCACATCATTATAAGCCTTGCAAGCAATGTCACTAATGAGTTAGTTGCGGGATGATGCATTACGGAACGAGTAAAGAGACTTGCCGGTAACGAGATTGAACTAGGTAATGAGATATCGACGATCGAATCTTGGGCAAGTAACATACCGATGACAATGGGAACAACGTATGTTGTTATGCGGTTTGACCGATAAAGATCTTCGTAGAATACGTAGGAGCCAATATGAGCATCCAGGTTCCGCTATTGGTTATTGACCAGAGACGTGTCTCGGTCATGTCTACATAGTTCTCGAACCCGTAGAGTCCGCACGCTTAACATTCGGTGACGATTGGTATTATGAGTTTATGTGTTTTGATGTACCGAAGATAGTTCGGAGTCTCGGATGTGATCACGGACATGACGAGGAGTCTCTAAATGGTTGAGACATAAAGATTGATATATTGGATGACTATATTCGGACACCGGATGAGTTCCGAGGGTCACCGGATAATTATCGGAGTGCTGGGGGGTTATCGGAACCCCTGGGGGGACTATTGGGCCTACATGGGCCATAGGGAAGAGGGGAGGCAGCCCACAAGGGGCAGTTGCGCCCCCTCCCTATATGGGGTCCGAATTGGAATAGGGAGGGGGCGCGGCCCCCCTTTCCTTCTCCTTTTAGTCTCCTTCCTTCCCCCTTCATCCTCCTAGTTGGACTAGGAAAGGGGGAGTCCTACTACTACTAGGAGGAGGACTCCTCCCCCTCCTTGGTGTGCCCCAAGGCTGGCCGGCCTCCCCCCTTGCTCCTTTATATACGGGGGCAGGGGGCACCCCAAGACACACAAGTTGATCATTGATCTCTTAGCCGTGTGCGGTGCCCCCCTCCACCATAATCCACTTCGGTCATATCGTTGCGGTGCTTAGGCGAAGCCCTGTGTCGGTAGCATCATCATCACCGTCATCATGCCGTCGTGATGAAGAAACTCTCCCTCGACCCTTTGCTGGATTGGAGTTCATGGGATGTCACTAAGCTGAACATGTGCAGATCGCGGAGGTGCCGTACGTTCGGTACTAGGATCGGTCGATCAGGAAGACGTACGACTACATCAACCGCATTGTCATAACGCTTCCGCTTTCGGTCTAAGAGGGTACATGGACAACACTCCCCCCTCTCGTTGCTATGCATCACCATGATCTTGCGTGTGCGTAGGAAATTTTTGAAATTACTATGTTCCCCAACATCCGATAGGTGGTGCTATCGTACATCCATGTTGATGGAGACTTCAAACCACGGAGGGAAACGGCTGCGCAAGTCCATGGAGGGCTCCACCCATGAAGTGTCCACCAAGAAGCAACCTTGTCTATCCCATCATGGCCATCGCCCATGAAGGACTTGCCTCACTAGGGTAGATCTTCATGAAGTAGGTGATCTCCTTGCCCTTACAAACTCCTTGGTTCAACTCCACTATCTTTACGGAGGCTCCCAAGTGACACCTAACCAATCTAGGAGACACCACTCTCCAACAGGTAATAGATGGTGTGTTGTTGATGAACTCCTTGCTTTTGTGCTTCAAATGATAGTCTCCCCAACACTTAACTCTCTCTCACATAGATTTGGCTATGGTGGAAAGATGATTTCAGTGGAAAGCACCTTGGGGAAGGCTAGAGATCAAGATTCATATGGTTGGATTGGAATATCTTGGTCTCAACACATGAGTAGGTGGTTCTCTCTCAAAAAATGAGTAGTAGAAGTGTAGGTACATTCTGATGGCTCTCTCCACGAATGAAGAGTGGGTGGAGGGGTATATATAGCCTCCACACAAAATATAACCGTTACGCACAGATTCCCAAACTCGGTGGGACTGAATCAGCAAACTCGGTCAGACCGATTTAGGTCAAAATGTGAATGTTAGAGTTTTCAGTGGGGCCGATATAGTCATCTCGGTGGGACCGATGTGCAGGGGTTAGGGTAAAACCTCAACTCGGTTTGACCGATTACTCAAACTCGGTGAGACCTATTTTGGTAATAACTAAACAGAGGATTGGTCAAGCGAACACGATGGGACCGACTAAACAAACTCGGTTAAACCGAGAATGTTGCAATAGATCACAGAGAGTTTGTAAGCCCATCTCATTGAGACCGAAGTGACTAGGGTTTGGCAGTGGCTGAATTAGATGAAACTCGGTGGTGCCGGATAGACAAAGTCGGAGGGGCCGAGTTTGACATTTAGGTTTAAGACATATGTGGATGTGAGAAAGTGGCTGAGGGTTTTGGACCATATCACTAAGCACTTTGAGAAAACAAGCCATTAAGCAACACCTCATCCCCTTTTAATAGTATTGGCTTTCCTATGGACTCAATGTGATCTTGGATCACTAAAATAGAAAATGTAGAGTCTTGAGCATGTTGCCATTATATGTCCTTAGCATCTTGAAGGGGTTCTACATCCTCTTGTCAATGTCCATGCCACTCCAATGTTGAACTTTTCTGAAATGCACTAGGTAGAAGTATTAGTCCAACAAGAGATATGTTGTCATGAATTACCAAAATCACCCAGGGAGCACTTGTGCTTTCAATCTCCCCCTTTTTGGTAATTGATGACAACATACATCAAAGTTTCATATGAAGATATATGGAAATAGCAACTAAAGCTTTGGAAGGACATGCAACATGCATTGGCTCCCCCTGCATGTATGCAATCATGTGATGATAGATCATAAGAGTATGAGAATGCATAAACATGTCGGAGCAAGCATTGAGTTACATGTGTCTTGGCTATATGCATCAGAGAAAATGATATAGATATTGGAAATATACCTTCATGTTCATGAGTCTCTCTTGCAAACAATATGTACCATAGCAAGAGATCTTTATGCACATGAGTGTGATGCATATACTTACCTTGTGGTCTTGAGCTAGCTTGAAGAAGATGTACCTGGATAAACAAGGTTAAATAACACAAGAACATATACTAGACAGAGCAAGAACTAAAGAGCACAAGAATACCAAGATTGGGATGACATGTAGAGTGTGGGTAATAAGTACTCTATTTGGATATTGATATGTCCCCAAGAATAAAGATATGCAATGAATTCCAAAGCTTTTCTTCCCTTAGATGTCTTTCTCCCCCTGAATCTGACATGGGATAATGGCAGTAGATAGGGTAGCAGAAAATCAGAGCAAAGAAGAAAGTAACCGGAGCAAGATAAAGTCATAACATATACTATCATGTCTTTACCCTCTTGAGGACATGAGACAACTTTCCTCTTAAGAAAAAGAGCATCAGGAGAAGCTTTTATGAGTGCATTCTCTCTTATGTGATAAGCTTTGATGTGCTCTCTCCCTCTCCCCGTTTGACATCAATTTCCAAGAAGGGACTTCTGGAGCATGAGTCAAGTAGGTTTGGTCCTGGATTCAAATCTCAAAGCCACGTGTAATATTGATGCTGTTAAAGGACAAGTTACAAAGAGTGGAGCTGGGACAAATATGAAGAATGCAAGTGACACAGATTTTGTCTCCGAACTGAAATCAGTAGCACCGAGTGGTTGCAATCGGTGGCACCGAGTTGATTCGGTTCAGCCGAAGAAATCATGTCGGCATTCTGGGAACGGGGGTCCCCAGACTTGCCTGCCTGCGGCCTGCGGTGTGGCTCAGCAGTGGCCTAGTACGGCCCGTCTTCATCAACCCAAGTTCAGGACCCTCGCGAGGGGCCAAGCCTCGTGGGGCAGATGACGCAAGGCCTTCTCAGGGGTGGCCTCACCAGGCAGGCTCGCGAGGAGGTGGAGAGATCAAGGCACGGGGTACCTCACGAGGTGCTCATGAGGCAAGCCATGACAATCAAGACGAGGCGGGTGCCAGCCTGCGCAGCGTCCTCGTTTCCTCTTTGGTGCAAAGGGGGCAAGCACGGGCGCAGAGTACCGAGGCATCAAGCAAAGGTTTCCATATCGGTGCAACGAGACCAAGACCAGCAGGACCGCAGGACGGAGGTCACCATGGAGCCCAAGACGGCGTCATCACTAGTGCCTTTGGCAGTCGAAGACCACCTTTAGTCAAGATAGCTTGTACTGGTTGTCCCCTTTCAAAATGGCCATTGTTGGCTCCCTTCCCGCTCATTATTTGGGAAGAGGACTAGGGCCTCTATATATAGAGATAACCACCACAGTAGAGGGCCAACTCATCTAGATCTCACCGAAACCAGAACAAGCAGAGCACCACACCAGCTCAAGAACACCTCTCGTGAGGCTGTTCGTCCTCTGTACTATTCATCATCAGCCCAAGATCACTACAAAAAAAGACACATCCGTGACATTTTGGGCCGAACGAATTTTTTCTATCATACATATGACACTTCTATGACGATAATTATGACAAAACCCGGTATCAGCATAGATGTGGTGGGCTCCTATTTCTATGACAAAAAATCATGACAGAAAATGGGCTTTTCGTCCTGGGTGGGCCGGAGACGCAGCTGCATGACATTCTTTGGGCCGTCCATGACGGAAAAACCATGGTAGAAGTGAGGGGGGGGAATTTTGGGGAGTTGCCGGTTACGGTGGGAGGTCGGGGGCCGAGCGATGCGCGTTTCTCTCGTACACGTGTGAGGCGTTGGCTCTAACTGAACCCGAGCGAGGCGTTGGGATCTAACTGAACCCGAGCGATTGCACTGCAGGCTATGCATTACTGAACCCGAGCGATCGATCGATGGCTGTTAACTGAACCCGATGGAGCGATTTCGTCGCTACTGCTGCTAACTGAAGCCAATCGATTGGATGA
>NC_041387.1:526254825-526274037 GCF_002162155.2 Triticum dicoccoides | reverse complement strand
TTTTGTGGTACACCACACCCCTCCCGATCAACAGGACCCCGTTTCGACCGTAGGAGCTCCGTTTCGTCCGTTTTGCGGTACGCCACACCCCTCCCGATCAACAGGACCCCCGTTTCGACTGTAGGAGGTCCGCTTCCTCCGTTTTGGGTATGCCACACCCCTCCCGATCAACAGGACCCCGTTCCGAACATAGGAGGTCCGTTTCCTCCATTGTGCGGTACGCCAGGCCTCGTTTCCATCGCCTGTTCCATCCAATCCCTCCCGATGAACACGACCACACATTCCGTTCTGACCCAGCCGGTTGGCTCCCACGCGTTCCGTTGCCTCCCGATGAACACGACGCCTTCCGTTGCCTCCCCATGAACACGACGCATTCTGTTGCCTTCCCATGAACACGACGACGACGTTGTTTCTTCGTTCCGACCCAGCCATGTACGTATGCGCGAGTAGGCGTTCGAGACCCTGCCCGTATGTACGTACGTGGCCGTATTTTCTTTCTTGCACCCTCGCCGTTGTACGTACGTGTACATGCTACGCGCACGCCTCTACTATGACACGTGCGCGCCTCTACATAGACCACTATGTACGTACACGTTCGCGACCAGAATGACAACGCTACGTACGCTTCGACCAGGTGGGTCCCGACTGTCAGGCACTTCCTTGCATGCGAAGATGTAGCTGGTGGGTCCCAGCAGTGATGGGGGCGAATTCTTTTGGTTTTTTTTGTTGTCAGGTGGGTCCCTGCTGTCAGGTGGAGGAATAATTATTTTGCGCGTAATAAGGAGGCACTTCCTGGCGGCCGCCGTGGACCCAGCTATCAGCCTCTCCATGCACAGTACTCTTCCGATGGAAGTCAGTCGTTGACCACATTGACCACGCCGCACCGAGAGCACCACGGCGGTGGACGATGGTGAGGCCTAGGAAGGGGACAACGCGGAGCCGGGGAAGACGCAGCAGTGGATGCCCACGCGAAGAGGAGTACGAGGGTGAGGCTGCCGTCGCCGCAGAATAATAGGGGGTGTGGGTGAGTAGAGGGATGGCCTGGCTACTGGTGGGAGTAGTAGGGGCCGGTGAGGCCTCCGTTGCATCACAGCCGACCACGGGAGGCAGGAGCACGAGGCACGACCGGTGCTGGTTTGGGCGGCTGGAGCAAGAAGACCAGAGGTTGAAGAAGCACTACGGCCGTTGGATGGACATCGTACGGTCACTGGAGCTAGAATCGTGCATATTATTGACTAAGTTGACAAAGCTCTTTGTCCCCGTCAACTTAGTAGGCCCACAAGTCAGCCTGCCACTATACTGGGTCCCAGCTAACAGGCGGAGTATTCATTTTTTTGCGTAATAAGGAGGCACTTCCTTGCGTGCGAAGATATAGCTGGTGGGTCCGAGCTGTCAGTGGCGGTAACGTTTTTTTCGCAAAATACAGAGGCCCTTTCGGTGGGTCCCTGATGTCAGGTGGAGAAATCATTATTTTGCGCGTAATAAGGAGGCATTTCCTTGCGTGCAACCGTGGACCCAGCTGTCAGCCTCTCCACGTACAGTCCACTTCAGATGCATGTCGGTCGTTGACCACGTTGACCAGGCCGAGCCGAGAGCACCAGGGCGGTGACAATGGCGAGGCCTGGGAAAGGAACGACACGGAGGCAGGGAAGACTCGGCAGTTGTTTCCCACACGGAGGGGAGTATGACTGTACGAGGGTTTACTGGTTCGTCTGCCGTCGCCGGAGAATAACAGTAGGTGTGGGTGAGTAGAGGGATGGCTAGGCCAGCGATGGGAGTACGGTGGGGTGATGAGGCCTGCGCGGCAGCAGAGCCGGCCACGGGGAGGAGGGAGTAGGCAGTCCCGCCGACGATTGTTTGAGCGGCTGGAGAAGGAAGAGCAGAGATTGAAGAAGCACGACGGCCGTTGGATGGACATCCATCAGTCACTACTTGTGCGTCAACCTTTTTTTACGAAAGCCTCAAATCTGTGGAAAACATCATACAGCCCATCTGCCATTATTTCTAATAATTTACAACCCATTTGCTAATTCTTAAGGTTTTTTTTGGAGCCCATATTCTTTTTGTTAGCATTACAGCCCATATTATGCCCACGGTTAAAAAATTATACGAAATTTTGCATATTTCGGTGCGGTCCGAACTGTTTTTAATCCCGAAATTTCGACTCACATTTGAACTGATTTTAAAAATAAATGTATATCAATATAAAATCCAACAAATTCTCCACGCATAAAAATTAATGTAATTTAAAATCTCGAAATGAAAAAAAGATATTTGAAACTAATTGCCGGTTTGATGTGTTTTAAAAATGTACAGCCCATTTCTCATTACTGCTAGGCCATTTTCTCGGCCAGCCGAATGAAGCTCTCCTTGTCTTCAAAGATTTGCAGCCCAGCAGGCCTGACAAAGCGACTTACTTGGCAAATCACTAAAAAACTGGGTTGTGGCCTTGGACCCAGCTGTTAGCCTCTCCACGTACAGTACTCTTCTGATGGAAGTCGGTCGTTAACCACATTGACCATGCCGCGCCAAGAGCACCAAGGCGGTGGACGACGACAAGGCCTAGGAAGGGGACGGCGCAGAGCCGGGGAAGACGCGGCAGTGGATGCCCACGCGGAGAGGAGTACGAGGGTTCACTAGTTCGGCTGCAGCGTGAGGCTGCTGTCGCCGCAGAATAACAGGGGGTGTGGGTGAGTTGAGGGATACCCTGGGCCAGCGGTGGTAGTAGTAGGGGGTTTTGAGGCGTCCGTGGCATCACAGCCGGCCATGAGAGGCAGGAGCACACGGCACGACCGGCGCTGCTTTGGGCGGCTGGAGCAAGAAGACCAGAGGTTGAAGAAGCACTATGGCCGTTGGATGGACATCGTACGGTCACTAGAGCTAGAATCGTTCATATTGACTAAGTTGACAACGCTGCTGGATGACGAAGGCTGGAGCAGGCGGTTCCGGCAGCGCTGGGGGAAGAAGACGAGAGATTGAAGAAGAATGCCGGCCGTTGGATGTAAATCCAACGCCTTCTTAGGCTTCGACCTACTGGCCCACATGTCAGCCAGTCCATTTGTTTTTTAGTCCATTTGGTGGGCTAGGTGAAACAATGATTTAGCATCTATGCAGCCCGTTTAAATCCCATTTGCATTTTTCTCAAAATCCGCGGACTTGCTGGGCTGGGTGAAAATATCATGTTGGGCTAGACGGAAAAATGTTATAAAAACATAAACACATGATTGCACATCAGTAAAATCTTTGCAAGTTATGTACGCAAGCACTAGGAGTTAACTTGGCAAGTTATATATAAACAATTATTATTATTATTTTGTAAGAACTTTCAACTTACGAAATAAAATATCATTTTAATTTGATGAGTTAATAGTACATGTGGTATTATTATTTTTTAGGCTAGACGTGGGACAGTTGAGTTGGTTCTAGGGGAAAGTACTGGGAGAAAACTCAGTTTACATCGAAAAAGAAAATGGGAGAAAATTCAGAGACCCACTAGGTCCACCTAAGGAGAGGAATATGTTGGGAGGAAGGAGATTCAAAGCACGGCAGCCGAGTGAACTTGTTTTTTTATGGACAAGCGAACTAGTTTACATACATAAGCAAATAGCCACTAAAAAAGCAATCAGGTTAATGGGTTCTTAAAAGAAATATTTTGGACAAAACAGATAATTACGACACATAGGCTAATGCATGAAACACTCAGATGATAAAGGTGCTTATAAACAGATAAAGTACAACATCTGGACCTTCCTGGCATGCTTGATCATGACGTTGCGGCTGTCCGTGTACTCGTCAGTTACGGGAAGCAGACACGCCCTCATGTCCAAGATCTTCCTGTACATGCCGTAGCATGCGTATGCGTCCTTGGCCGCGTAGGTAATGTAGGCTAGATTCAGAGGTACCTCCCACATGTTCAGGTCGTCTTCTTTCATGTTGGCGTATCAGGGGTCGATGATGGTCTCAGCGGGGTCAACCACGGAGTCCTTCTCCTGCCCGTTGGTGATGATCTTGTATTGCTTCTGGATGTCGACAAGCTTGTTGCACCAGATGGCCGAATCGTCACGTTCTTCCTTCTCTCCACCGTAGCGAAGGTGCAGTCGGTGCTACCGATGAAACGGGCGAATGCTCCAGAACCTGGTGCAGCCATAGGACTGAGGCGAGGCAGATCTTCACCGAGTCCGTATCGTTGGTGTACATCACATTCAACTTGGTGCAGCCATAGGACTGAACGGAGAACTAACTCCTTGCTGAAGTCCATATCCAGCAGGCTCACCCCTCGGATCACCATTGGAGTCTCTTCGAGTGAACGAGTGTGTAGGCGGCGGCAGCAGTTCGTTTTTCAGCTCTTGGGGAACTGGATTCAACAGTAAGCTGAGTGTGTACAGGCGACAACAGTTACTACCCTCCCTCGTCCGCTGCCCGCCCGGCAGACGATGCACCCTCGGCGCATTCAAATGCCTCCATTAAGAAACCTACTCCGGCCACACGTCGGTTCACGAGCGGGTTTGTATTGGTACTGTAATAACATGAGTTAGTGGTCACTTTACTTAAATTTAATTAGCTTTAATAGAAATTCATACTTAAAACAAGCAATGCATTGGCTCGTTCTATCAGTGCCATGGGATCAACATGCACAACAATTAGAATTATTATTCTCAGGACGTACACGATCAGCACATTTGTCGCACTTTCAAAAAGATAATACTACCAAGTTTGAACTGTTTGTTATGGTTGCTGTCCTCTGCTTCATCATGCCGTGTTTCCCAGCTTGCAAGATTCATAACCAACAAATAAGATCCAAATAATAAGTACAACAAAGATGCCTACACATCTCATTGATTCCCAGCTTGCAAGATTCAGAACCAACAAATAAGATCCAAATAATAAGTACAACAAAGATGCCTACACACCTCATTGATTCCCAGCTTGCAAGATTCAGAACCAACAAATAAGATTCAAATAATAAGTACAACAAAGATGCCTACACATCTCACTGATTCCCAGCTTGCAAGATTCAGAACCAACCCATTAGAGCCTTTTGATAAAGTGAATATCGGGATCAAATCCATCTTGGCTAGCCATGTCATACAATCGAAGAACTTGGCGAATGCTCTTGACCGTCACAACATCTGTAGTTGAGTATTCCCGTTTGCACAACATGTTTGCACAGCACAAACAAGGAGGCAGGAGAGCATGATTTTGCTTTAATAGCGGCCTCCTCGAACTAAACCTCCAGCTCCACTAGGATGAGGTCTGCCTGGAGTTCCATGATTCAATTCATGCGCCTTTTTTTACGGTTCACCTGAAATGAAGCAAAGACTGCATCATTCAGCTAGCAAGAAGTACTTGCTCTTGTGAGCTGGCAGATTCTTCTTTAGTAGTTGCACTAAAATTGAGGAACATTAAGGTTGGCTGTCCGGCTCATGTAAGGTGCAACTATAATTTGCTTATCCTTTTGTGCAGTTCCACTAAAATAAAGTGCCATTGTGGTGACAGTGACGGCTCCATCTTGTAAAGGCTAATAAAATGTTGCACGAGATTACCAGCAGAACTTGACGGAGATTTTGGAAACTCCAATCACCATTTTGTGCAGTTCCACCAAAATTGAGAGATGTTGCCCATGTGACATTTTAGTTGAACTACACAAGACACTCATTCCAAAAAAAGTGTTTTGTGCAGTTCACCAAAAGGTCACAATATCAACAAGGTGAAATGGATATCCCTATCTGCACAAAATGATAGAAAGTAAACAGTTGCTGGTCAATAAGAATATACAAAACATATACAAAATGAGAAGAAGCATCTTAATTATGTTCATGGCAATCACCCAAGGACAGTAGAAAGTTTAAAACGTCAGCAATGCTTCATGTTACCAGAAGCATTACGATCAACAATGAGATTCCTCAGATATGGGATTACTTTAATGGTGGCATTGCTTGTTTACCAGACACAGTAAATCAACAGTAGCTAAAGAGTTGGTTTAAGGGCATGGGACCATGGGGACAGCAGGACACTCAGCAGCGTAAAGCAGCAACTTACTTATCATACTGGGTAAAACAGCAGGAGTTCCATTTGTAACACAGTTTAATTTCATCTTATCACTGGAGGCATTAGATTAACAATAACACTGGTTAGACATGTCCCTAAGGTAACAGTGTGATTGCTTCATTTTACATGCGCCCTTACAATAACAACAGCAAAAGGTTGGTATAAGGACATGCGACAGTGGACGCATCAGCACAATGTACCTACAAGGAGGCATAAAGTGGTGATGCCGAGCTTGTTCACGCTATGTGAGGGCAGCAAACCTAATCCTGGAGACCTTTTACTATGTGAGGGCAGCAAATCTAATCCTGGAAACCTTTTACTATGTGAGGGCAGAAAATCTAATCCTGAGACCTTTTACTATGTGAGGGCAGCAAATCTAATTGTCGGTGTACTAGACTTGGGGTACCCTAGTATCCCGAACTTGTGCACGGGCAGTCGCAGCACCCCGCGGCAAGGCTTGCCGGGCGACCGCCAAGGTCCTCCGTGGTTCCTTTGGAGCCATTCAAGAACAAAGTGTTCAAGACAAGGAGACAAGACCCCGGCAAGAGGAGCTTGCCGGGAAGGCCAACCGAGGCATCTCAAGGAACTTGCCGCGACGCGCCACGCGTCCCGGCAAGGCCCGGCGAGCGACAAGCTTCCGGACGCGACAAGACAACGACCGCGGCAAGGCAAGCTACCACTCGGTACCCGCGCTCCAGCACATCCACCAACGTGTCGCCCTGAGACTTTTCCAGGCGCGCGTGGCGAGAGGCTGTGCAGCCAGCGGTGCGAGGTGGCAAGTGACGCTGACAAGATTGCCATCGTGGCGAGCGGTGGCGCCCCTGACGGTCCCTTTTTGCACTGTTTGGGCGACACAGACGGGCATTTAATGCCTTTGTCCCCTGCCGTCAGGGTTAGGTATGATACATTGTACAAGTAGTTGTACCAACCGCAACACTTTTCCATTTTTGCCCTTGTCTACGTTGCCACCTGTCGGTGACCCCTTTAGCATATAAAAGGAGGCCCATGCGCAACGTAGAGGGGGGTTCGAAGGATTCGAAACCAGAAAACACTCATGCTCCCGAGCAAGAACTCAATACAATCTTTGGCGCGCCAGGTAGGGGGCGTCGAGGTTGTGTGAACCTGATCCGGCATTCACGCGAGCTGGATCTTCGTCATCTTCATCGACATGCCACCGAAGAAGAAGGCTTCGGAGGTGGCTGCTCCGTTAACGTCGATCCCACCACCACCGGAGCAAACGGGTGGTGGGATAGACGCCGGCGGAAGAACGGGCGTCGACGAGCGAGCTCACGGTGCTACCAGGTCCAAGGACAAGGCTGCGCAGACTTCGGCGTCCGTACATGCACAACGCCCATCCCAGGAGGCGCGGGACCAACAGCGTCATGGTACTCGCGGTACCATACGCTCGTTGGACCAAGATCGAGCTGGTGGATCTTAGGGTGCTCAAGACCAGCATGTGCGCCAACATGCTGGCACGAGCAAGACACGGTCGCCTGGACGGGATGCTGCTCCTTCTAACATAGTTAGAAGTCCGAGCATATCCCGCTCCTCGCACCGTTCGCCACTGCCACCCTCCACTCCAGCAGAAGCTCTGGCACGAGCTCAACTGCTCCTGGATTACCCTCCAACGGCGGACAAGATCGACGAATGAAGGGCCACCATTCAGAGTCTCATCGGCTTCGCCAACGGCGACACTCCACGGCAGCCGAATGCATCACAGCCGCGGCAAGACTGCCAGGCCCAGGCCGGTGGCGACAAGATCGGTGGGGGTGCAACCACCGTGCACTCTCCACCCCAAAGGCCAAGATCGCCGACTCGTCGGGTCAACCTCGACAACGACTCCACCGCGTCATCAGATCCACGAGCTCATCGCAATCAGCGCCAAGTTCTTCACGAACGACAGCAAGAAGACGCTCGCACTCGCATCGAGCGTCGGAGAGAAGCGCGGCGTCAATCGGACCAGCGCGCTGGGCCCACTATCGACATGCATGCGCCAGGGGAACTAGGCGACTTGCCGTACGCGGTAGGTTGCCCTGCGTTCATCGTGAGCTGCGGCAAGTCCAGTGGCCCAGCACGAAGAATTTCAAGCCAGACGTACCAGAGAAGTACGACGGCAAGTCGCATCCGTCGGAGTTCCTTAGCATCTACACCATCGTGGTGCATGCTGCCGGGGGACGAGACGACAAGATCCTTGCCAACTACTTCCCGCTGGTGCTCAAGCCCAATGTCAGGTCCTGGCTCATGCACTTGCCGGACAACTCCATATCCTCCTGGGCAGATCTATGCCATCAGTTTGTCGGCGCCTTTACAGGCGGCCACAAGCCTCATGGCCAAGAAAGCGACCTTCATCTGCTCGCCCAGAAGGAAGGAGAGTCCCTGCGCAAGTTCATTCAGAGATTCAGCCGTGTACAGCACAACATCCCAGATGTCCACCCTGCTGCGGTCATCAGTGTGTTCCATCAGAACGTGCGAAACCGCAGGATGCGGGAGGAGATGGCGATGTGCAAGATCAGAGACATCAGTGAGCTATATGCCCTGGCCGACAAGTGTGCACGTGCTGAGGAAGGGAGGAAACTCCCCGGAGAGAACATAGGAGCAGGAGGATCTGACAGCGAGGATGCCGCCCCGGCAAAGAAAAACCAGCGGCGGAACAACAGGAAGAAGAAAGGCAAAGATGTGCTAGTCGTTGAGCAGTCCGGCAACGAAGGTGGCACCAAGAACACTGTGGCAGCCGCCGACAAGCAGGACGGCACCGACAAGCAGCACTGCAAGATCCACCGCACCAAGGGCTATGATCTCCAGAGCTGCAAGAAGGTCGAACAGCTTGTCGAGCAGCAAAAGGCTGATACGAGCGACACGACAAGGAGAAGGCCCAAGAAGGTACTGGAGGATCCGGCAAGAAACGTCCCGGCCGAGGAGGACGTCGCGCCAAGGCCAAGCAGCGGCAAGGAGACGGACCTCCCCGCGGCCGCGACAAGGATGAAGACGACGACGAAGATGAAGATATGGATGATGACGAGGCCGATGAGCAGGAGTTCCAGAAAGCCACAGAGGTCCTGTGCGTTGACGGTGGTGCTTCTCTGCATACTTCACACCGCCAGCTCAAGCAGTGGGTGCGGGAAGTCAATCCGGCAGAACCACCCGTCGAGTCACGCAAGCCTCTGAAATGGTCCGGCATGCCTATCATCTTTGATATTGAGGACCACCCTGATCGCATAACTGCGGTTGGGTGCTTGCCGATGTTGGTTTCTCCAACTATCTGCAACCTCAAGGTCACTAAGATGCTAGTTGACGGCGGGGCCGGCTTGAACCTGATCCCCTCCGCGGTACTCCAGAAACTCCAGATCCCTGACAGCGAGCTCGAAGAGACCGGCACATTCCAAGGAATCAACCCGGGAAGGAGCAAGCCGAAGGGAAAGATCACGTTGCCGGTGACATTTGGCAGCGAGTTGAACTTCAGGACTGAGAGGGTCACTTTTGACGTTGCTGATTTTCCATTGCCTTATAATGGGATACTCGGCCGTGCAGCACTCGCCAAATTCATGGCGACCTCTCACTATGCGTACAACGTACTGAAGATGCCAGGCCCGATAAGTGTCATCTCCGTCCCTGGTGACAAGAAGGATGCTCTTATCTGCGCCGACAAGATCTACCGGGAAGCAGCAGCCGCAGCAGAATGCAAGTCACTTGCCGCTGAAGCTCCCGAGGGGAAGAAGAAGACCAAGCCCAGCAAGAGTTCTGATGCCCACTCCGGCAAGCGCACCTCCTCGGAGTGCTGCGCTACCGTCGAGGACGCACCATCGAGCTCCACCGGCAAGTGTAAGAAGACGATGCCAGCTCCGCCAGAGACCAAGAAGGTGTCCCCCAAGGAGGACGGCATTGGTGGTACCTTCACCATCAGTGCCACTCTCGACCCTAAATAGGAAAGCGCGCTCGTTGCTTTCCCGCGGGCGAACGTCGACGTGTTTGCGTGGCAACCGTCTGACATCCCCGGTGTTCCTAGGAAAGTAATCGAGCACCATCTTGCCGTCTGTCCTCATGCGCGGCCCGTCAAGCAGAAAGTCAGGAAACAAGCAGTGGAGCGCCAAGAATTCATCGCAGAAGAAATCAAGAAGTTGGAAGCAGCATGCCTTGTCAGAGGAGTGCTCCATCTTACGTGGTTGGCCAATCCTGTAGTCGTGCGCAAGGCAAACGGGAAATGGAGGCTTTGTATCGACTTTACCGATGTTAATAAAGCTTGTCCCAAAGACCCATTTCCCTTGCCGCGCATTGACCAGATTGTTGACTCCACGGCCGGATGTGACTTGCTTTCATTTCTTGACGCATATTCAGGATACCATCAGATCTTCATGGCACAAGAGGATGAGGAGAAGACCGCATTCATCACTCCATGTGGCACATACTGTTTCATACGGATGCCTTTCGGATTAAAGAATGCTGGTTCAACATTTGCAAGGGTAGTCCACCACGCTTTTGAACCACAAATGCACAGAAATGTGGAAGCCTACATGGATGACATAGTGGTCAAGAGCATGGACAAGGCAACTCTGATTCAGGATTTAGACAAAACCTTTGCAAATCTGCGCAAGATCAACCTCAAGCTGAACCCCGAGAAGTGTGTGTTTGGAGTCCCCTCCGGCAAGCTTCTCGGGTTCTTCGTGTCTCAGCGGGGAATTGAAGCCAATCCCGACAAGATTAAGGCCATTGAGCAGATAGAAGCACCGAAACGCGTCAAGGGTGTACGAAGACTTGCCGGTTGCGTGGCTGCTCTCAGCAGGTTTATCTCTAAGTCGGCTGAGCGCGCCCTGCCATTTTTCAAAATATTGAAAAAGGCAGGTCCAATGAAATGGACTCCGGAAGCGGAGGCTGCGCTGCAGGACTTGAAGAGATACCTGTCCTCCACTCCAACACTTGTCGCACCTAAGCCACAAGAGAAGTTGCTGCTATATTTAGCGGCAACTAATCAAGTGGTTAGTGCTGCGTTAGTAGCGGAGAGGGAGGTGGATGATGAGCCGGCAACCACGGCAGATGCATCCAGCGACAAGCAGGGGGCTTCACCGACAAGCTCTGGTCCCCACAAAGATGGATCTGCGCAGGCATGTGAGGAGATACAGAAGAGAATGGTGCAGCGCCCAGTTTACTTTGTCAGTTCCCTTCTGCAGGGGGCTAGGTCAAGGTATTCTGGTGTGCAGAAATTGCTTTTCGGCCTTCTCATGGCCTCGAGAAAGCTGCGCCATTACTTCCAAGCACATGAGATCACAGTTGTCACTCGTTTTCCGCTGAAGAGGATACTGCAGAATCCAGAAGCAACAGGCAGGATTATCGAGTGGGCACTGGAACTGTCAAGCTTTGGCCTCAAGTTTGAGAGCACTTCAACTATCCAGAGCCGGGCATTGGCAGAATTCATAGCAGAGTGGACGCCAACACCAGATGAAGAAATTACAGAAACGAGCATCCCCGTCAAGGAAGCAAGCAAAGAGTGGCTAATGTACTTTGATGGTGCCTTCTCGCTGCAAGGCGCTCGTGCGGGTGTGCTACTTGTCGCACCCACCGGGGAGCACCTCAAGTACGTAGTCTAGATGCACTTTCCCAAGGAGCAAGCGACAAACAATACCGCAGAGTATGAAGGTTTGCTTGCCGGCCTCAGGATCGCGGCAGACCTTGGGATCAAGAAGCTCATTGTCAGGGGTGACTCGCAGCTTGTCGTTCGCCAAGTGAACAAGAATTATCAGAGTCCATTGATGGAAGCTTACGTTGATGAAGTGAGAAAGTTAGAAGAGCACTTTGACGGCCTACAGATGGAACATGTTCCAAGAGCTCAGAACGACATTGCCGATGGCCTGTCAAAGTGCGCCGCACTTAATTTACCTGTGGAACCAGGGATCTTTGTGCTCAAACTGACTCAACCATCTGTAACGCCATCAACTGGACAGAGCAAGAAGAGGAAGTTGATTTCTGGTGAATATTTTCCGGCAGAACTCCCCGAAGCCGCCGCCAAGAAGGTCCCCAAGATCAACACCAAGAGTGCTGAGGAGCAGTCTGCTCCAGCAAGCCCTAGGGTTTGTTCCGTTGAAGCAGACACTCCAGACAAGTTTTGCTCCGGCAAGCTTGCCGGGGAACGTCAAGCTCCGGCTGAGCCACAGGTTCTCGCCGTAGAAGCGGATGTTCCCGCAGCAGCATATGTGCCTTTAGTCCTTGTTGTCGAGCCGCAAGCTCCAGCATGGGCACAGCAGATTGTCCGTTTCCTTCAGACAGGAGAACTTCCCGAAGAGCAAGAAGAAGCAGAAAAAGTAGCCCAGCAGTCAAGTATGTACCAGTTTGTCGACAACACACTGTACAGAAGAAGACTCAACGGTGTGAAATTGAAGTGTATTCACCGGGAAGATGGACAAAAACTGTTGGCAGAAATACATGGAGGCATATGTGGTCACCACATTGGCGCAAGAGCACTTGCCGGGAAAGCATTGCGACAAGGTTTCTTTTGGCCGACAGCCCTCCAGGATGCAACTGCACAAGTAACCAAGTGTGAAGCATGCCAGTTCCATTCCAAGCAGATACACCAGCCAGCTCAAGCTCTCCAGACGATCCCTTTATCCTGGCTATTTTCGGTCTGGGGGCTCGACATCCTTGGCCCCTTTCCCCGAGCTGTCGGGGGCTTTGAGTACTTGCACGTTGCAATCGACAAGTTCACAAAGTGGCCGGAAGTGGAAGCAGTGAGGAAGGTGACAGCACAGTCAGCAGTCAAGTTCTTCAGGTCGATTGTTTGCCGTTTCGGAATCCCTAACAGGATCATTACCGACAACGATGCAATTCACGAGACGCACCTTCATGCAGTACGTCCAAGATCTTGGCGCCAAGGTCTGCTTCGCTTCTGTTGCTCATCCGAGAAGCAACGGTCAAGCAGAGAGGGCAAATGCTGAAGTGCTGCGCGGGCTCAAGACCAGGACTTTCGACAGGCTGCGCAAGTGCGGAAAGAACTAGATTGAGGCGCTGCCGGTGGTTCTTTGGTCGATCAGGACGACGCCAAATCGAGCCACTGGCCAGACACCTTTCGCTCTAGTCTATGGAGTAGAGGCAGTTCTCCCCACGGAACTCGTATACGGGTCGCCTCGAGTGCTCGCTTATGATGAGCTTGAGCAAGAGCAGCTGCGACAAGATGACGCGCTGCTCCTTGAGGAAGACCGTCTTCAGGCTGCTGTACGAGCTGCTCGATACCAGCAAGCTTTGCGCCGCTACCATAGCCACAAAGTTAATGCCAGAAGTCTCGAGGAAGGCGACCTTGTTCTTCGGCGTGTTCAATCCGCCAAGAATTCCAACAAGTTGACGCCGAAGTGGGAAGGCCCTTACCGGGTCAAATGAGTCACTAGGCCTGGCGCTGTCCGCCTTGAGACTGAAGATGGCTTTCCGGTGAGCAACTCCTGGAACATTGAGCATCTTCGTAAGTTTTACCCGTAAGGCGCGGTTGCCGGAACCTGTTCCGCCAACCACCTTTTGTACAAGTCTTGCCACTGTTGCATGTAATCCTTTGTACAAAGCCGGGCGCAGACCCCGTGCATAAATAAAGCTCATGTGCTCCGCACATCTTGTCAATTTCATGCTTTCTATTTTTTGCATGTGTTATCTGACATTTTGTGCAGCACCTACCCCCGGTAAGCAATAACGAGCCGTAAGGCTCCATATCTTTATTTTCTATTCTTTCTTTTTCTCAAAGAAAGGAAGGTTCCCTCGCCCACAAGTTTGCCGGGGGGGAAGGAGAAGATAATGGTGTGGACCAGACGTCGTTCAAGAAAGTTCCGCCTTACCAGGAAGCAAACGACAGAAAAGCTAAGTTGCCAAAGTTTGAGCAATCAGTTTTAAAATTTTTAAGTTATCTTCCTCGAACGACTGTGCTTTGTATGGAAAACCTGTGCGCGAAGGAACCAATTCGTAGCTAGTTGCGCCCTTACTTTGTTTCGAGTCCGCTCAACAACTTAAGTGAGCTGCGACTAGCTGCGACAAGGTTTCTTGTCGGTAGCGGCACCGCCAGCAGGCTGCTGACGTCCCGCACTCAGCGCTCGCGGCTAAGGTGCCTGCGCCGGCAAGTTCCCTAAAAGCGTAGGGCAAAAACATACAAAGGAAGGAATCAAGTAAAGGGAATAACATAGCAATCGATACCCAAAATAAAGTTATATTACAAGATAGCTTTTCGCAAGCTCTACTAGATTGTTCTCGTAACATGACCAGAAGCGACAAGAAAAGGAGGAAACGGGCGGCCTAATCTACGCGATCACCATCAACCCTCTTTACCTCGTTCACCTTGTCCACAATGGGTGCGACAAGGGCCTTGAGCGCTTCCAGATCAGCATCCGGAGGCAGCTTCTTGAGGACGTTGGTGAGGTTGAGGCCTGCGTTGCGGAAGGCCACCTTCACCAACACCTTTTGCAGAACTCTCGCGCAGATCGTGCGCGACTCGTCGGCCAGCTGCTTTGGGATCCTTTCCCGGAGTCGCTGGAGGGCCGTCGCCACGCCCTTGAAGAACAAAGTGAGCCTGGCGCTGGGCTGGAGGTTCTCATCGGAGGAATACCCGAAATAATCCATCCCCAGCTGCGCCAGCTCCCCGTCGATGACTGCGGCGATATTCACGAGACCCTCTGTCCAGAGTTCCATAGTCTCCCTAAAAGTGTTTTGGGTTTCGGCGGCCCTCGTCAGCAGCGCTTCGTTGGCCTTGATCTCCTCCTTCAAGGCCACCTCCTGCTCCTTGGCATCGTCCAACGTCTTGGTCAAAGTAGCCAGCTTCAACTCAAGATCGGCGTTGGAGTCCTTGGCGGCGCTAAGCTCCTTGCCCTTCTCGACGAGACGACCCTGCAGCTCGCCATGGGCGTAGGCGTCCTTCTCGCGCTCACGCTTGAGCGTGGCAAGCTCTTCACTCCTCGCCTTGAGATCGCCCTCTAGTTGCGCCACCTTCATCTCCAGCTCCTTCTTGGCGGCCTCGGCAGCTGCGGCAGCATCCTCTGCTTCCTTGAGAGCCCCGCCGAATGTTTTCTCGCGCGCGGCAAGCTCCTCCTCATGGCTGTCAAGATTAACCTTTCGCTGCGCCAACTCGCCCTCCCGCGCAAACAGCTCCTCGGCGACAAGCCGCTGTTGCTCTTCGGCTTTAGCCTTCTCAAGGAGGAAGGCTTTCCGCGCCTCGGCGAGTTGCGCCCGCTCCTTTGCCAAGGACTGGAGAGTTTCCTGGTTGCGACTTCGGAGCTCCTCCGCGTGCTTCTCGATGTCCACTCCCGCCTTCGCGACAAGCGCTTCTCGGGATTCCAGCTTGGCCTGTCGAGCGCGGTAGAGTGACACAAGCTTCCGCAGCAGCTGCTCCTCCTCAGACTCGCCGCTGCTGCTGCTCGGCGCGTCAACTAGCGTCAGCCCAGCGGAGGCGAGCACTTCTCCATCAAAAGTTTCTCCTTCGACCGGCGCCCTGGATCTTGACGCCCAGGGGAGCTTGATGAAGACGCCATCGCCGACCTTCAAATAGGCGCCGGGCTGGGGCTCTTTGGAGCCTGACGCTGCTGCAGTGGCGGAGGGATCGGCGGTCGGCGTAGCGCCTTGCGCTCCTGCGGCCTCAGGGTCGTCAGTGCGATCGCCAGACCCCTCGCCGGCTCCTGTGGCGGCAGCTTTGGCGGCCTCTTCGCCGGCGGGCTCATCAGCGCCAGCTCCTTCTTCGGTGGCAGCAGCGTCGTCGGTGTTGCCGCGCGGGTTCTCCTCGCCGATGGCCTTGGTCTCCATCGGCTCCGTGGAAGATGGATCTGACGGCCGGGAAAAGAGAGAAAAAGTCAAGCAAATATCCAAAAAGAAGATCAGAAGAAGAAGAACACAAGGGAAGTTTTCAAGCAAGAAGGGTTACCTGTACTGGGATCTGCAGTCATGGGCTCCACCACCGGGGGGTCGTTGGTGTTGTCCCTTGCCGGAGAACCGTCCCTTGCGGGAGAACTGTCCCTTGCCGGAGAACGCTCCCTTGCCGGGGAATCCTCCCTTGGCGGTGTAGTCGAAGCATATAGCATCTCGGGGGCGGCTTCCGGGTGCTCGTGGTGAGGCTGCTCTGCTCCTACACAAACCAACAGTCAGATGTCAGCAAAAGAAAGAACACCCATGCGCGCCATAACAGCGGGAAGTAAACCATATACTTACACTGGGGGCTGCTTTGGGGAATGATTGCCGGGTCCGGCAAGGTGGTCTCGGGCGCGCCCCCTGCTGTCGCGATGGGCTCGTCCTCGATGACAATCACCGGAGCCTTGGCTGTCTTCGCCGCTCTCTGGGCCAGGGTCCTGAAAAGGAAGGAGTTCAGAATAAAGCAAATCAGATACAAGATAGAAACAACAAGAATTGAAGAACTACAAGTACAACAAAGAATCTTACTCTTCTTCTTCCTCGTCGGAGCTGAGTGCGGAGAGGTCGAAGTTCGTCCCACCTTCGGCGCGACGAGGCGGAGGAGTGGGTTCTCTTAACCGCTTGGCGGGGGTAGCGGCAGGAGCAGAAGCGTTGGTCTGGGAGGACCCCGCTCCAGTTGCCGCAGCGACGTGAGGTGCTCCCGCGGCAGCAGTGCTTGTCGCGGTGGAGCGCGTCGCGCGGCGCGACGGCTGTCGGCTCGTCTGCCGCCCTGCTACGTCCCCGGCCTTGCGGAGACGCCTTCTTGGTGGAGCTGGGGGCTGCACTGGGGGCTCTTCTTGCGGCAAGCTACATGAAGATGGCGGGCCGCTCGCACCCTCGGCGGGCTCGCTCGACTCGGCGTCAGACCCGGCAAGCTCTTCCTCGCCGGCAAGCCACTCTCGCTCGGCAAGGCCTGCCGCCTCTGCTGCCTCTACCTCCTCCACGGTGAATCCAAACTCGCCCGCGGCAGCGGCTGCCGCTGCCTCTTCCGCCCTAGTGGCGATGCACTGCATCTCCGCATTGGTGGTGCCGCGGGTGATGCTTTTCTGCTCATCGGAGCGGACCGCCACCTCCACCAAGCCGTCAAAGAACGTCTGCACGATGTCGTCCGCAGGCACTTGCCAAGTTGGGACAATTCTATGCGAATCGCACAACGGCATCATTGCACGGATGCGGTCGAGCGAGGAATTATTGCATAGCGGGACGACGCCATTCGACAGCCTGAACCATTCGGGATGTTGAGGATCGTGCTTGAACAACTCCTTGAGCATCGCGTCCAGTTCCAGGACAGTGAAGTTGAAGTTGAGGCCCGGGCGCAGCCTCATAATGTCCGCCGGACCACCAAATTCCCAGGCGGGTCTCCTCATCTCTTGCAGGGGGGCGATGCGGCAGCGGAGAAAATCTGCGCCAACGGCGCCTACAGTGAGCCCGGCAAGCCTGAGGCGCAGGATCCGGGTGACGGCGATCTTCAGCCTATCATCTTCTGGGGCCACGCTGCTCCAATCATTGCCGCGCACTGCTGGGGCTTGGCGCTGGGCAGTAAATGGCTGCAGGTTCTCCTCGATAATCCAGCACCAGTCTGCTCTCCACTCCTCCCATTTGCTGCGGAGCTCCCCCTCCAGATAAGCTTCCTTCTTGCCGGCTCTTGAGATCCAGGCAATTCCGCCGGATAGAGGCTCTCCTCTCTCAACTCGGGGCATAAAGAAGTGGTGGAAAAGAGCTACGTTTGGGTGGACTCCGACAAAGTTTTTGCAGAGATGCGCGAAAACTGCCATGGTCAAAACGACATTGGGGGTGAAGTCAAGGAGGTGGAACCCATAGGTGTTCATGCTGCCACAGAAGAATTTAGAGAAAGGCGGGTAGAGCCCGTAGTAGAAGAATAGCGTGAAGAAGGGATATCCGTTCGGAGCCCGTTCCAAAGCGGTGGCGGAGAGTACCTTCTGCATGGATGCGCTCGCGTCTCCGTCGACCAGAAGAGGTAGTAGTACTCCCTCAGCTCCTTCGCGGCGAGCTCGGGGAGGAAGATTGCCCGCTCCTTTCACAGCGCCTCGAGCCGCAGCGCCTCGGCCGACTTCACGGCCTTCCCGGCTTTCGGAGCCATGGCGGAGGTGGTGGGGGAGATCGACGGTGTTGGTGGCGCCGGTAGCGATGGGGGGTGGAGCGCTGCTCTCTTTCGGAAGGAGGGAGCGGCGGAAGTTTGTGAGATTGGAACAGCAACGGGCAAGATGGGCGAACTGCCCCCGTTTCCCCTGCTTATAAAGAGGGAGGGGGCGGACGTTCCATTTTTTCGAATAAAGAAACCACCCACGATCTCTCCCACAATGCCGCATTCAACGCGTGCCGTTAGGGAAGGGCGCGGTGGATACGGAGCAAGATACGGTGTAACCCAGGCCGCGCGTGCCCGTGCCCTCTTTTGGGCCTGGCCCAACAGCGCTCGGCACCGTGTGTGGCCTAGGCCCGGGGGCTCCTGTCGGTGTACTAGAGTAGGGGTACCCTAGTATCCCGAACTTGTGCACGGGCAGTTGCAGCACCCCTCGGCAAGGCTTGCCGCGCGACCGCCAAGGTCCTCCGTGGTTCCTTTGGAGCCATTCAAGAACAAAGTGTTCAAGACAAGGAGACAAGACCCCGACAAGAGGAGCTTGCCGGGAAGGCCAACCGAGGCATCTCAAGGAACTTGCCGCGACGCGCCACGCGTCCCGCCAAGGCCCAGCGAGCGACAAGCTTCCGGACGCGACAAGACAACGACCGCGGCAAGGCGCTTGCCGCGGCAAGCTATCACTCGGTACCCGCGCTCCAGCACATCCACCAACGTGTCGCCCTGAGACTTTTCCAGGCACGCGTGGCGAGAGGCTATGCAGCCAGCGGTGCGAGGTGGCAAGCGACGCTGACAAGATTGCCATTTTGGCGAGCGGTGGCGCCCCTGACGGTCCCTTTTTGCACTGTTTGGGCGACACAGACGGGCATTTAATTCCTTTGTCCCCTGCCGTCAGGGTTAGGTATGATACACTGTACAAGTAGTTGTACCAACCGCAACACTTTTCCATTTTTGCCCTTGTCTACGTTGCCACCTGTCGGTGACCCCTTTAGCATATAAAAGGAGGCCCATGTGCAATGTAGAGGGGGGTTTGAAGGATTCGAAACCAGAAAACACTCACGCTCCCAAGCAAGAACTCAATACAATCCGACAAGCAGCAGTAGGAGTATTATCTCTCCGGAGATCTCCGAAGCTGGGTAAATCGCTCGTGTGCTTCGCCTCGATCTGCTCTTCGTGTG
>NC_041387.1:526251795-526254538 GCF_002162155.2 Triticum dicoccoides | reverse complement strand
TGGAGACCTTTTACTATGTGATGGCAGCAAATCTAATCCTGGACATACTCTGTTGACTTGTCCACCAGCCGCCACTTTCTATCCTTTTTTCAACCAATAATAGATCTGTTCCTTATCTAGTTTGTACTGCGTTTTCCCATTATTTCCCTTTTCAACCAAGAGACCGGTTGGGTATCCGGTCTCTACTACTTTCACCATATTATTTCCTCTTTGAATCAAGTCCTAGATTCATGCTACAACTTTCCCCCCTTTCTTCGTTGTTTGAAAAAAGCCCTAGATTCGAATGCATGAAGTAGCTTTACCTCTAATAATACTAAAAATTTAGGTGGCTTTGGAAGAGCTGATGGCAGTAGAAAAAGATGCACGCGCAGACACGTGGGGAGCTGGGGTAGTAGAGCAAGGCCGCTTTCGAAGAACTTATACCTGAGGGTCGCCGGGATGTCGGCGGCGGCAGGTCGGATCTGTGGACAATATGGCAGGGAGGAAGAAGGGTCGGAGGACCTCCCGAGCCGGCGCTGTGTCAGAGAGAACGGCACGGGCAAAGGATCGGGCCCCTCCGGCAGCTGTGGGTTTCCTCCCTCGGCGGCGATGACCGCGTGAATGATGCACCTTTTAGTCCTCTACACACACCGGCCGAAGGGATCCGACCGGATCTGTGACCAACGGTGAGCAGAGAGAAAATGTCGCTACCGTTATCTTGTTTATATCTGGAGAGTATGAGAGAATGAAGAGAGCAACCCTAGTAAAGCAAGCGCTTAGGCTCCTGTGTCCATATATAGTGGAGAGATTATCTTTTTTCTCTCCACAACCAGCGTTTCAATTCGTGTAGGTGGCATTAAAGAAAAGAAACTCTCTATTTAAGGTGACTACTCTACGACTCCTACTTACTACTACAGTACTACCTCCGTCCTGGTTTATAGGTCCCTTTTATAGTTTGTACTAAATTTTGACTAAAGATTTGACTAACAAAATGTTAATGCATGTTAAGAAAAATTATCTCATTGGGTTCGTATTTGAACATAGTTTTGAAAAATATAATGTTTGGTGACATGCATGAACATTTTCTTAGTTTAATCTATGGTAAAAAATCTTCACGAAATACAATGGGGACCAATAAACCCGGACAGAGGTAGTATTGTTCACTTGTGCTCCCCGCCCCTCCATTCATTGAACAACCCCACAGGTGCATAAACATACAGTAAGTACTATATTTATATAGAACGAACAAGCTCGAACTATTTTCGCGTAGTTAAAAGTTGAGGGCGGGGCTTTTCCCGGGCAGTACGCGCGACAGTTTTCGGGTAGGCGGTTTGACAGAGAGGCGAGGAGGGTGAGCGAGTGGGGCTATGCGATTTGATGGCGTGTTACTGCTGGAAAGACTTGTGATATGACCACTCACTATAGTCATGAATTACTGGCGCTCCGACCGGGGTGATGCCCCCCTTCCATTCCACGCTCTAATCTGGTGCATGACATGTCGACCTGGATGCTGGCTCTCCCACATGTCGGAGTAGTAAGAAGGAGCAAAGAATGATGCGGTATATACTAGTACTATACTACTCGCTCCATTCCTAAATATAAGTCTTTGGAGAGATTTCACTATAGACCACATACGGAGAAAAATGAGCGAATCTACACATAAAATGCATCTATATACATCCGTATGTGGTCCACAGTGAAATATCTACGAAGACTTATATTTAGGAACAGAGGGAGTACTACTCAGGTCGGAGGAGTGCGAACCACGGCAGCCCAATGAACTAGCCGTGCGAACCACGGTAGCCCAGTGAACCAGCAGTAGAAAACAATATGGTGATATGGCCATAAAAAACAATGTGCTACGGTCCACACTGTAGCATGTACAGTAACACTCCTATTTGGTTTGATCCCTAAGTTAGAGCTAGTTTGGGTTGAAATAGCCTCAAATTATCGAAACAAGAGGGGTTAGTTTGAGCTAGTTTGCTCTAACCCAGCTGAAAAACTAGCCGGTGGAGAGGTTCTAATTGGGTTAGTTATCCTCGGGCCACTAAAAGAGAACTAAAAAATCTCACCTAGCCGCACCAGATCGCTCCCCTAAAAAAATCTCACCTGCCCGCACCAGATCGCTCCCCCCCTCTCGCACGACTCCTCTATGTTCCCCATAGGGCCGCCCGCCCAAGCGTCGCTTGCCCTCTCTCTCCTCTGGCCGCCCTCTCCTTCCGGCCTCCGCCGCCCTGTCCCTCCGACCTTCGAAGGTCGCCCCGCTACCCCTTCACCAGTCGTTTTTCTCCCTCTGTCGTGCGAGGCGACGGCGCATCTACCAGGGAGGTCGCGAGAGGGGTGAGTTTGTTCGTTCCTTCTCTGTCTCACGGCCATATCATTGATCTAGCTTGCTCTAGCGCAAAATCTGATTTGGAAAAGTAGATCCTGATCAAACTTGCTATACATTTGCGGTGCACGCATGGAATTGTTTGATGCTGCTTGAGGAGGTAAGAAATCTTTCTACAGGCCCAAAGATTCAGGTCACATTTCTATTTCTATTTCAGGCTTGCATTATTTGTAGAGGCCCAAAGATTCAGTTCACCTTTCTAGGTATTGAATTTCAGGCTTGCATTGTTTCTAGAGGCCCAAAGATTCAGTTCACCTTTCTAGGTATTTGAGTTTCAGTCTTGCATTATTTCTAGAGGCCAAAAGATTCAGTTCACCTTTCTAGGTATTTCAGTTTTAGGCTTGCATTATTTCTAGAGGCCCAAAGATTCAGTTC
>NC_041387.1:526231191-526251438 GCF_002162155.2 Triticum dicoccoides | reverse complement strand
AGTTTCAGGCTTGCATTATTTCTAGAGGCCCAAAGATTCAGTTCACCTTTCTAGGTATTTCAGTTTCAGGCTTGCATTATTTCTAGAGGCCCAAAGATTCGGTTCACCTTTCTAGGTATTTTAGTTACAGGCTTGCATTATTTCTAGAGGCCCAAAGATTAATTTCCCAGTCGGCGGCAAGCGGCCCTGCTACCCATGCCGGTGTCGACCTCAACTCGCAAGGGCCGGCGTCGGAGGGGTTCCCGGGGCTTGGGCTCTACAGAGCCTTCCTCCAGAGCGACGATGGCGAGCTCCTCCCTCGGTGCGTGAGGGGCTCCAGGCTCCCTCCCTATCGTGAACGACTTCCGTGATGAGTTAGCTCATTCTTTGTTTCATGAAGTGTTTTTTATTTTGTGAAGCTTGATTGATGACTTGTATGTTTAAGTGGGATATCTCATTTGTATGGACAAAGTAAAAATTATCATGTTTTGCATGCTTGATTTGTATAGATGGTTCGTTTATGTCAATTGTGAGTGGGAGGAGGCCACAGAAGAGCCGGCCACACCAAGAGGGTGCTTGGATCCAAGGGACTTATTTTAGTCTGACTAAAAATAGGGTCCAAAGTAGTCAAATGATTGAGATAGAGCATTTATTGTCAATCTAACCCTGCCATCCATACACCTCTTTGGTTTAAGTTAGTTTAGGGTTAGAATTTAACTCTAACCTCTAACTGAGTTAGAGTTCTCCTCGTCTCAGTTCATCGCCATCATACTTTCCCCATTCCTGTGTTTTCAGTATCCTGCGAATCAAAGAGGCCCTTTTTTCGGGAAAAATCAAAGAGGCCCTTAGACTGGTTTAGGTCCGGTCATTTTTTATAAACGTGCTATGTCCAAAATTTAATGGACGTGCTCCGGTTTCCACGAAAATAATCCGGTTTCATGTAGTAATTCATTGATTTATTTATTCTTCTGCGCGGGATTTGCATGTAATTTGTGAGGTCTGAAATGTAAAGTACCCCGGCATATGCTCTGAGTCGTGCATGCACTACGACCCAGATGCTCTATGTCCCACATGTCGGCGAATGGGAGCACGTGGAAATAGCCTAGGATTACATATAGGAGGATAAATGCATGCAAAAATATGTATTGTGAAGCGTAGCCGCGGTTCGAAAAGGAGACCTAAAGTGATGACAACTATAGGTCGCATGCGCCCAACTAGTGATACTAGACATATGACTAATTTTTCCCTCAAAAAAAGAGGCACGAGTGCTCAGTACTCCTATTCTATAAACACGAGTCCCATCTGACAACAGCGTCTATGCTACAGCTAGCTCTCCTCCCTCGTTTCTCTCATCTAATTCTAAACTCGGCCGACGCCTGGTGGGTGGGGTGGGTTTGCTCAACTGCGGCCCCACCTCAAAGTGAAAACGTTACGACTGGAATAAAAAATTCCATATACTCCCTCCGTTCATAAATATAAGCCTTTTTATATACTAGCTCAAATGGAATACAACATATAGATGTATGTAGACATAGTTTAGAGTGTAGATTCACTCATTTTGCTCCGTATGTAGTAGTCATTTGCTGGAATCTTTAGAAAGACTTATATTTGGGAACAGAGGGAGTACTATACTAATAAAACATTAAGGCCACGAGGCGATGCAGTGCTGGTTACACGAGGCAAGAAGAAGAGATGCATCCATCGACGATGTCCACCTCCTCGACTCAGGGCGCCGGCCCACTGAATGGCGCCTAAGTAGCAGCGGCTTTTGTGGCCAGGTCGACGTGCTTCTGAACAATGGCGTCCAAAGATTCCAGCCGCTGGAAGAAGGACAACGTCTTTCTTTCCTCGCTTGCCTTATAGTGGCCTATGTAGAAGATTTCCTCATAGACCTGGATGTGCAGGTTGACGGTTTCTTGCATGACGAGGCGCTGCGCGGCGAGCGCAGCCTTGAGGTGCACATTCTGCGTCGCGACCTCCGGCACCTGCAGGGCCACCAGGGCTTGAAAGAGTTCATCACCATGTAGGCCGATGAGGGTGGCAGGCAATGAGGAGCCTGGGCGCGCGGGCTGGAGCAGTACGACAAGGTCATCCGCGCGCTTCTTGACGGCGGTGAACTTGCGGATGGAGTTGACCATCATGTCGTCCATGCGAGAGGCGAAGCCGGCGTCGGCGAGGGCTATGATGCATGCGGTCACTAGCACCGTCTAGAAACGTTGCGCGGTGCGGGGCCGCAGGCCAGCGCCTTGGATGATTTGGCACAGCTGACTGCCGCTCGTGTCCATCGCCTCCATAGGTGCTTGTGGCTTCTAGTCACTTGGTCTTGGATTGGAGTGAGCAGTGTTGTGCAGAGACTTGGGAGTAGATGGATTGGAATGGTGGGGCGCCTTTATTATATGAGAGTCCAAACTTTGTTGCTTTCACATCGTACTGGCTCTAGTCTGCTTCTCCAATTAATTCCCTCTGCATGTAATTGAGGATGCATCATTGACCGTTCAACGTCTCGGGAACCGCTATCCTCTTCCTCCTTGGCATTCAAGCACCTATGGACCCGTCGACGACGAGGTGCCTATGGTGACTTCGTAAATTTCAAGATGATAGTGTCGTGCGTGTGTGCGTTCATAGGGGTGAGTGTATGCGCGTGTATATAAGCGCTTGCGTCTGTACTGTGTCAAAAAAAACAACGTAAATGCTTGTCAAAAAGAGACTAGTCAGTATACTCAATTTTGTGCACCTCGGAGAGGAAAACGATAGAACTAGTATGTATTTATTTACGGTGTAGATTCACTCATTTTTCTCCATATGTACTCCGTCTCGGTGTAGTCTAGTCACTTGTTGAAATCTCTAGAAGGGCAAATACTCCTTTCTGGTTTACAGGGCTATACTAGCAAGTAGTTGTACGTACTAGTACAATAGTGGGCTCACATAGCAATTTTGTCTCATGCAAGAGCCTGGCTATATGCGTGCTCCAATGTTCGCAACAGCAACGTTCGGTTTGCGCTTGGCTCTTCGCCTCTTCGAGAAGACGAACAATGATGTTACTACTACTGCTTCTACAGTGTCGAATCCACTGCTGCATGTCCGTCCACCGCGAGCGGGACGGATAGCTTGTTGTAGAAGTACTACTAAGCAAAAGCCTGTCCTCTTTTGCGAGCAACAGCATGCATGGGCGAGGGAGAAGGCGTGTAGTAAAATCAAGCTTCTCCTCGTTCTACGAGTTGACGCGACACATCATAGCACTGGCCCCACATGCTTGCCTCTAAACTTGGCTAAAAGACCCGCAGTGTACAATATATCTGCTGCAACCTCTAACATTTAGCCACCACAAATTAAAATATATGTGGCCGTATGCATCGTTCTGATGCAAAGGCCGTGGAGTCCCCCCTTTTCAAAAAAAAACAAATTAAAATATATATTCCTGTCCTGACCAGATGAGCGTGCAAACTACAATCACCAGGGTGACAGGTAGGGCCAGAAGACTATTTTAATTTAAAAAAAAACTTCGAGACAACCACATAGCATGGAGACGACCCCAACGATTTTAAGCTTACAGGCACGGTACATGCTATCTAGACTACTCTACACATGAAACTGCCACACGAGCGTCCGGGCTGCGCTTGGCTCTTCGCCTCTTCGGGAAGTCGAACAATGATGGTGTACTACTGCACTGGAGGAGTACTACAGTACGCTTCTGGCCATCTGACACCGATTGAACTGCTGCATGTCCACCGCGTGCGGGAGGGAGAGCGTGTAGCGAAAGCTTGTCCTAGTCTTGCCAGCCACCACGCTCATGGGCGAGGGAGGGACACTCCTGTCTTTGCATGTATGACAGGTGGGCCATATAGGTGTGTGGCCAACCTGTCATATAGCCAAAGGCAGGTGCAGTTAAGTCCGCGAGGGAGAGGATAATCAAACTTCTCATTGATGTACGAGTTGACGCGACACATCAAAGCACTACACTCGATATATTTCAATAATTTGCATTTACCAATGCATTAATTACAACGCATGCATGCATGCTGTGACTCCTCTTTTGATAGTACTTGCATGTGTTGATTTAATGCACCTTGAAGTAGTACTCCCTCCGTTCCTAAATTATAAGTCTTTGTAGGGATTCCATTATGAATTACATACGGATGTATATAGATGCATTTTAAGTGTGGATTCATTCATTTTGCTCCATATGTAGTCCACCTAGTGAAATCTCTATAAAGACTTACTCCCTCCGTTCGGAATTAGGCTGGTCATAGTGGGGAGTAACTTAGACTAGTAACATGCATACGTTACTGGTCTATGTTACTACCTCTATAGTGCATAGTATCATAGATTAGTATCATAGATGGTCCCATTTATTGCCATGCATGACACATAGTAGCACCATATTTATTATGTTACGGTATCTACCTATGTTACTATAACCATCTCTCTCTTCTTTAATTGCCTGCCACATAAGCATGGTTGCGAGTCCCAAGTGCATGATACTACTTATGTTACTCCCACTATGGCCAGCCTTACTTGTTGCGAAAATGGATGTATCTAGACGTATTTTAGTTCTAGATACATCCATTTACGAGACAAGTAATCCGGACGGAGGGAGTACATTTAGGAACGGAGGGAGTATAAAATATGTGACGGTAAGCTTTGTAATACCCCGGCCCAAGTCGAGAGATGGTTGTGCACGAGGAGGGCGAGATCATGCAGACCGAACAGGAACAGGACCCGACGATGAAGCTCTCTAAGGTCTCGATGGACCTCACCGTGCTCCACTGCCCCTTGTGCCTTCGCCCCTTGACGCCTCTAGTGTATGAGATTTGAATACACCTCGTCCATTCGGCTAATTGAGCAAGGTGCAGGTTTCTTGATTGATGTGCTGTTGGATTGATTTCTGCAATGCAAGGGAGGGCACCTGGCCTGCGCGGACTGCCGCGTCGAGCGCCCCGAGAACCAGCGGTAGTGTCAGGACACCGACTCAATGCCACATCGATCTAGCATGTAACACCTCATATCACTTTGCGGCCTCACGCACGGTATCCCCACGGGTGTCGCCTTACCTTTGCCCGGGACCGTTTGCGCCTTTTGGCACACGTATATGATAGTGTCGCTAGCATCCATATGATAAGGAGCCCGGGATGACATGGCTAGTCGTAAACCCAAAGTGGCACAAACTTACAGGGATAGGCATCCATGACCCAACATCGAACGTGTCGGTCATCAGCGAGTGAATCCAGGCTGTAGCACTGGGCTAACAGGAGTCCGGTGAACCGGGCTGTAGCGGGCTAACAGGACTCCGGTATTCATCGCGTGACATTTCCCCGAAGGGACAGACACAAGAACGAAGAAGGACACATGCCGGCCGGCCTAAGTGTTCCGGAGCAGTAGCAAGCTACCAGGGCTCGGTGGAAGCACTAGGAGACATTTCCCGGTAAGAGAGGCTACTAAGGATAAACAACTAGATAGTCAGATCCCACACATAGCAATACACATTACACGTACGCATAACATGCAAGTATGTGCTGTACAACATGGCATCACAGCATAACTCAACAACTCATATAGATAAAAGCTCAGAAGAGCCATCATAGCATTTATTACAAGCAGGGGTCACATGACCCAACATTCAGAGCAAACAAGCAACAAGCGGAAGCATTACATGTCTGGGTACAGACATCTACAAATGAAAAAGGCTGAAGAGCCTGACTATCTACAACGTCCGATCAAGATCGTAGCTGAGGTACAAGCTACTTGTCGAAGCCCACGAGAACACTAGTAAGACTGAAGTCTCCGCTGCAAAAACATAAATAAAGCACCATGAGTACAAAGGTACTCAGCAAGACTTACATCAGATCCTATCATACATGCACTTGTATCAAGAGGGTAATGTGGGGTTTAGTTGCAGCAAGCCAGCTTTGACTCTGTGGCTATCCTGTTCTACGACTACCAGAACTTCTTTGAGGTGATATGGCGCACACGAGTCCACTAATCACCACACAATACACTACTATGGATTCATCCCCGTCTCCCTACGAGAAGGCCATCCATAGCACTCACACTTGTTTTGAGCATTTTATAGTATCCACTTCAAGTTGTCTATGTACCATGTAAGCATCTAAGAAGTCCATAACCGCGGACCCGGCTATTCGAATAGATCATGTTAACTCTGCAGGGGTGTACTTATTCACACACGCTCTCGCCACTTACCGCCATGTACACGTCATGTATCTCGGCAACCTTCAAGCGGAAGCCTGGCGAGGGTGTCGGCCACGACCTGACTAACCACACAAGACTCTAGCCCAGGTTTATCGCCTATTCGGGTTCCATCCGCAAGGAGATCCGGCCGGGGTGTCGCTCACGGCCCCAAACGATGTGTGCAGGGTTCCCGAGCCCACCATCCGGGTGCCACTCAGTACACCAGGACATTTTTTGTTAAATACAAACGCTATGCGGCGTGCGCGCAAGTCTAATAATGACATTGCAGGTGCTGCCGGACAAGATCCAGACAGGCAGGAACTGCTGCGCCAGCTGAAGGCCGGCGAGAGGGTGCTGAATAGGGTACAACAGGAAAGGAACAAGCTTCAAGATGCCCACGCCCAGCTTGGAGAAGAGCTGAAAGGCACTCGGGTCGAGCTGTCCGGCTCCGTTAAGGAGAATCAGCGGCTTCGTCGCGGCATCTATAGTAAGTGCTTGAGCGAACTCCTTTGAAAAGAAGAGTTCGGCGAGGAAGTCAATTGACAGAATATGTCTTGTAGGAATACTCACAGGTCGCCCTGCGGAGGAGATGCCCGTATCGACGGGTGATCAACTTCCCGAGCTGTTGCAACTGCTCGAATGAGTTCGGCAAGCAATGAGCGGCGTCGTCCAGGCTTTATGGCCGGCCCTCTCCCTACCCGAGGGCCTTGGGGAGCTTGTGGAGAAGCTTCAGGGAGTGCGGCAGCGCTTCCGTTTGTGGAAGATTTCGGCTTGCCGCCAAGGTGCCAGGGAGGCTTGGGCCATGGTGAAGACACGTTACAAGAAGGCGGATCCCAATCACATGGCCGAAGTCAGACCTGTGGGGCCCGATGGGAAGGAGATCCCTGTGAGTTTAGTATACGGCCAAGTAGAGTTGGCCGCTAAATTTTCCCAACGGGACAGTAAATTAGACAGCCTGTTAGACGGGATTGAGGAGGAATACAGTCAGTAGATTTGACAATGTATTTTTAAAATGACATGTGAAATGCCTTCTAGCCGGATTGTAGATCGTTTGTCTTTGCCGACCTTTTCGCTTCAACCTCGGGACCCTAGAGTCCGGAGTGTGTCCGAATACCTTCTTGGTTAAGAAACAACCGGGGTATGCATGGAGACCAGGCGTAGGGGTCATTAGTGCTTTATCAGACAAGTGCCCAACTAGTTTTGTTATATTACATGGTTAGTAAGAAACATCTTCCAGGGAGAATAGTTCCGTTAAGGGTTCCTTTCCCTGGGAGGCATGCCCTAAAGTGCATGTCCGGACTGCGAAAAAAGCAGAAAAACATCTGGGGGCAGATAGATAGATGGGTAAAAAACAATCATATTTTGAGTCACCGACCGAATATTCCCTTAAGAACGCTAGCTTTCGGCTTCACCCAGTCTGAGGTACACATCCAGCTGACCCGGCAGTAACAATCGCAGAGGTGCTCCCTTTACCTTCTAGCCGAACAATCGGGAACGTAGGGGTAAGCACAGGAGCCAGGCAACCCAGCTTGGCCAAAACTTAAGTCATATCGATACATATAATGGTGAGTAAAAGGTACATGTGGAAGCATGACACATGTGTTGGGCATGAAGCCCTTATAGTTGAGCTTCTAGAAAAGAAGCCTCCAGGTATAATGAGTGCGGATAGCACATCAAGTGTGTGCGAACAATGCGCAATTAGGCCCTTAAGGGCTTTGTATGAAAAAAGGTTAAGAAAGAGAAACAAAGTGCAGCTGTAGTGTAAGAAATTTGGACGGGGCAAGGGGACGAACTCTTAGTCCGGCGCTAGGCGTAGAATCTTCGGAGGCGGGCTGCGTTCCATGGGTTCGGCTCGAGTCGGTTGTCCGATGCATTTCGCAGACGGTACGCCCCGTCGGTCAGGACTTGGTCGATGATGAAGCGGCCCTCCCATTTGGGCTTGAGCTTGTCCTTTTTCTTGTTCGGCAGGCGTAGAACTAGTTCGCCAACATTATAAGTCTTGGCCCGTACTTCTCTGCTTTGTTATCTTCGAGCCTGCTGCTGATAAAATGCGGAACGAGCCTTGGCGACGTCGCGTTCCTCCTCCAATGCGTCCAAGCTGTCCTGCCGATCTAGCTCGGCTTCTCGTTCTTCGTACATGCGCACTCGAGGTCAGTCATGAATGATGTCGCAGGGCAAGACCGCCTCTGCATCGTATACCATAAAAAATGGTATGAATCCGGTAGTACAGTTAGGCGTTGTCCGCAGCCCCCAGAGTACGGAGTCAAGCTCCTATACCCCGTGCGTGTCGAATTTTTTAAGTGACCGCACTAGTCTGGGTTTAATGCCGCTCATTATTAGACCATTTGCTCGTTCCACTTGACCGTTGGTTTGAGGGTGATAGACTGAAGCGTAGTCGAGCTTGATGCCCATATTTTTGCACCATGACTTAACCTCGTCGGCCGTGAAGTTCGTGCCATTGTCGGTGATGATGCTGTGGGGGACATCGTAACGGTGTACTACCCCGGATATAAAGTCTATCACTGGTCCGAACTCTGCCGTTTTGACTGGTTTGGCCTCTATCTATTTGGTGAATTTATCCACCATGACCAATAGGTACCTTTGCTTGTGGGTTCCCCCTTTAAGGGGTCCACCCATATCAAGCCCCCAGACCGTGAACGCCCAGGTAATGGGTATAGTTTTGAGGGCGGTGGGTGGCATATGGCTCTGATTAGCAAAGAGCTGACAACCGACGCATTTCTGGACTAAGTCCTGGGCATCTTCCCGGGCCGTCGGCCAATAAAATCCTGTACGGAATGCCTTTCCTACAAGGGCCCAGGCTGCTGCGTGGTGTCCGCCTAGTCCGGCATGAATTTCAGCCAGGAGGTTTCGCCCTTCCTCTTCGGAGATACACCTTTGAAGGACTCCGGTTGTACTTTTCTTGTAAAGTTCTCCCTCATGGACCTTGTAGGCTTTTGATCACCGGACTATGCAGCGGGCCTCATTTTGGTCTTCGGGAAGTTCCTGTCTAAGCAAATAGGCTAGGAATGGTTCTGTCCACGAGGCGATTACCGCCATTATGTCGTGGGCTGAAGGTGTTATGTCATCGGCTGAATCGCCGGTTGGCGCGGTTGTTTCCGGTTTGTCATTTCCGGACTCCCCTTCCCATAGTACAGACGGCTTGAAGAGCCGTTCCAGGAAGATATTTGGAGGGACAGTGTCACGTTTTTCGCCGATGCGTGCCAGTACGTCGGCTGCTTGGTTATTTTCTCGGGCTACGTGATGGATTTCGAGTCCTTCAAACCGAGCTGACATTTTCAGGACAGCATTGCGATATGCTGCCATTTTTGGATCCTTGGCGTCGAAGTCTTCGTTTATTTGGGGTATTGCAAGGTTTGAATCCCCGCGCACCTCTAGGCGTTGAATGCCCATGGAGATTGCCATCTGGAGGCCATGTAGGAGGGCCTCGTATTCGGCTGCGTTGTTGGAGTCCGTGTACATTATTTGAAGTACGTATTGGACTGTGTCCCCGGTTGGGGACGTCAAGATGATGCCAGCCCCCAGTCCGGCCAACATTTTGGAGCCGTCGAAGTGCATAGTCCAATTGGAGTATGCGCCGTACTCTTTAGGGAGTTCGGCTTCTGTCCATTCAGCGACGAAGTCAGCCAAAACTTGTGACTTTATAGCTCGCCGTGGCTTGTAGGTTATATCGAATGGTAGGAGCTCGATGGCCCATTTTGCAATCCTGCCCGTTGCGTCGCGGTTGTTTATAATGTCATTGAGTGGTACTTCGGAGGCCACTGTTATCGAACACTCTTGAAAGTATTGTCGGAGCTTCCGGGATGCCATGAACATCGCGTATGCTATCTTTTGATAGTGCGGGTAACGGGACTTGCAGGGGGTTAACACAGTGGATACGTAGTACACTGGTTTTTGAAGAGGGAATTTATGCCCTTCTGTCTCTCGTTCAACGACGAGTACTGCGCTTACAACTTGATGTGTTGCTGCGATGTATAACAACATAGGTTCGCCTAGGTTTGGCGCAGCCAGTACCGGATTTGTTGCCAATATGGCCTTTATTTCTTCGAGTTCGGCAGTGGCAGCATCCGTCCACTCGAAGTGTTCGGTGCGCCTAAGGAGGCGATAAAGGGGCAGTGCCTTTTCTCCCAAACAGGAGACAAAACGGCTTAGGGCTGCCACGCATCCTGTCAATTTTTGTATCTGTTTGAGGTCTTTTGGAATATCCAACTGTGACAGAGCTTGGATCTTAGCCGGGTTTGCTTCGATTCCTCTACCGGATACAATGAAGCCCAGCAGCTTTCCGGCTGGTACTCCGAAAACACATTTTTCCGGATTCAGCTTGATGTCATATGCTCTGAGGTTGTCGAATGTGAGCCTCAAGTCGTCTACTAGAGTTTCGACATGTTTGGTTTTGACGACTACATCGTCTACGTATGCCTCGACTGTTTTGCCGATCTGGGTAGCCAGACATGTTTGAATCATGCGCTGATATGTTGCGCCAGCATTTTTAAGTCCGAAGGGCATTGTGTTGAAGCAGAATGGTCCATATGGAGTAATGAATGCCTTTGCAGCTTGGCCTGCTTCCGCCATCTTGATTTGATGGTAGCCAGAGTACGCGTCGAGGAAGCACAACGAATCGTGCCCTGCGGTAGCATCGATAATTTGGTCGATGCGGGGGAGGGGGAAGGGATCCTTTGGACAAGCCTTATTGAGGTCTTTAAAATCGACACATAGGCGCTAGGATTTGTCCTTCTTTGGTACCATTACCATATTTGCTAGCCAATCCGGATGTTTGATATCTCTGATGAATCCGGCTTCCAATAGTTTGGCTAGCTCCTCTCCCAGTGCCTGTCTTTTGGGTTCGGAAAATCGTCGAAGAGCCTGTTTGACCGGCTTGAATCCTTTTAGGATGTTTAGGCTGTGTTCTGCCAATCTGCGTGGGATTCCGGGCATATCCGAAGGATGCCAGGCAAAAATGTCCCAATTTTCCCGAAGGAATTCGCGTAGTGCGGCGTCTACCTCGGGGTTCAATTGTGCCCCAATGGAGGCCGTCTTTGTTGGGTCCGTTGTATGGACCTAGAATTTTACTATTTCATCTGCTGAATTGAATGATGTGGACTTGGATCTTTTATCGAGTATCACATCGTCCCTATTCACCGTAGAGCGTAGCGCGGTGAGTTCTTCTGCTGCTAAGGCCTCGGATAGTGCCTCCAGGGCTAGTGCGGCTGTCTTGTTTTCGGCGCGGAGTGCTATGTCCGGATCACTAGCGAGAGTGATTATTCCACCGGGCCCAGGCATCTTGAGCTTCATGTACCCGTAATGGGGTATGGCTTGAAAAATTGTGAATGCCTCTCGTCCTAAGATAGCGTGATATCCGCTATTGAACGGGGCCACATGGAACGTGACTTCTTCGGATCTGTAGTTGTCCGGTGAGCCGAACACCACATCGAGTGTGATTTTTCCGGTGCAGCGTGCTTCCCGGCTAGGGATTATTCCTCTGAAGGTTGTGCTGCTTCACTCAATACGGCTCCAGTCTATTTCCATTTTTTGAAGAGTTTCCTCGTAGATGAGGTTTAGTCCGCTGCCGCCATCCCTGACGACCTTTGTAAGTCGAAAGCCGTCCACTATGGGACTAAACACCAGTGCGGCTGGTGCTCGGGCTGTTCGGAATTTAGGTTCGTCGCTGGCGTCGAAGGTAATGGCTGTGTCGCTCCATGGATTTGCTGTTGCTACTTGGTAGACTTCGGCGAGGCCGCGGATTGTTTGTTTTCGCATATTATTTGATGCGAAGGTCTCGAAGACTGTTGATACCGTACCGGTATTGTTGGAGTGGTTTTCCGGGGCTAGAAACTCCTCGCCACTTTTGGCCACCTGCCGTAATATCCAACATGCTCAAAGGCTATGTGTTGGGATGGCTCCCTCTGTACTATGGAGCTTACAGGGTCCATTGAGCCATCCCTCTAGTACGGTTCCATGCCCTTTATGGGGTTTTTGCTTTTTGGTTTTTGTATATGGTGCCTGAGTGTAATGCACCTTTTTGTTGCGGACTAGGGTTGGGGCCGGATTGTCCCAAAAATTATTTTCGGTTTTCCAGAAACTCTCCATCACACAGTACTTTCGTACTATGGACGCCAGGTCGGCGAAGCGTGTAATTTTGCGACGGCTGACGGCGTTCAAGATTCCCTTATCCGTGCAATTATTGCAAAAAATTGCGATTGCGTTATCTTCTCGGCAGTCCTTTATCCTTTCCATGACCAGGAGGAATCTGGCCTAGTAGTGATGTACTGTTTCAGCGGGCTCTTGCCGGATTAGAGATAGATCGCATATGTCTGGGCGGGTGGGTGGAATTAAGTCCGGAACCCTAGCCGTCTCAAGGCTTAAAGGCCAGGAAGTTTCTGAATTCGGAAGCTTGGATTGCTGGACATGATCCAAGGAGTCCGGAACGATGCATGATTTTAAGTTCAATGCTCGATTGAAGTCCGTCCCTCCGCGGAAGTCCGGCATGGAGGGTTCGGGAATCCAGACGTGACTAGTTTTCAATATAGGAGAAGAGTCGCTGCATTGTTCCTCTACCACTATGGCGTGGTGGGTGACCTGGGGAGAGTTAATCTCTCTCAGATCGGTTTTAAGCCCAATCTGATTTTAGTCTGTAGCGACTCCCAGGGCGGCGATGCGATCCAAGAGCTCGTTGACAGACGAGAGCTCTATTGGATCCAGCTGCTCGGCGGATTCCGAGCTGACGCGAAGATTGCTTTTGACGACTTGAGAAGTCATTGTCGAAGCAGTGGCCGGACAGGCGGTCATAAGAAAACCACCTAGCCGGATAGTTTGGCCGGAGGCCAAGGCCCCTTTGGCGAAAATACCATTCTTGAAGATGGGTGGAGGCATCCTTCCTATCGTAGATGACACAGAGGAACTCTCAATGAAAGCACCAATGTCGGTGTCAAAACCGGCGGATCTCGGGTAGGGGGTCCTGAACTGTGCGTCTAGGCGGATGGTAACAGGAGACAAGGGACACGATGTTTTACCCAGGTTCGGGCCCTCTTGATGGAGGTAAAACCCTACATCCTGCTTGATTAATATTGATGATATGGGTAGTACAAGAGTGGATCTACCACGAGATCAAGGAGGATAAACCCTAAAGCTAGCCTATGGTATGATTGTTGTAATGTATGTTGTGTCCTACGGACTAAAGGCCTCCGGTTTATATAGACACCGGAGAAGGCTAGGGTTACACAGAGTCGGTTACAATGGTAGGAGATCTACATATCCGTATCGCCAAGCTTGCCTATCACGCCAAGGAAAGTCCCATCCGGACATGGGACGGAGTCTTCAATCTTGTATCTTCGTAGTCTTGGAGTCCGGCGGACGATGATAGTCCGGCTGTCCGGACACCCCCTAGTCCAGGACTTCCTCAGTGGCCATATCACATGATAGCTCCATACAAAATGTCATGCTCCTTGAATCTCTTGGATACAACTTACTTTCAGTATCTAGACTTGCTGATTTCGGTTTCAATGTCCTATTTACTGAAGTAGATTGCCAAGTGTTTCGTCGAGACAATCATAAAATGGTATTTACTGGTGTGCGTAGAGGTGATCTGTACATTGTTGATTTCACTAAAAAGGCTCAACCTAAAACTTGCTTCATTGCTAAATCCTCTAAAGGTTGGTTATGGCATAGAAGATTAGGTCATGTTGGTATGCGATACCTTGACAAGCTTATTAAAGGAAATCATATCCTTGGAGTTAGCGATGTCATATTTGATAAGGATAGACTTTGCAGCGCTTGTCAGGCAGGTAAACAGGTTGGAGGAAGGCATCCCGTAAAGAACATCATGACCACAAGGAGGCCACTCGAGCTACTTCACATGGATCTTTTTGGTCCCAACTCTTACAAGAGTCTCGGTGGAAATTCTTTTGGTCTAGTTATAGTTGATGATTTTTCAAGATTTACTTGGGTGTTCTTTCTCGATGATAAATCGCAGGTCCAAAAGATCTTCAAAAACTTCGCTAGGAAGGCCCAAAATCAATTTGAAGTGAAGATCAAGAAGGTTCGCAGCGACAACGGAACGGAGTTCAAGAACACAAATGTGGACACCTTTCTTGACGAAGAAGGGATTTCACATGAGTTCTCGGTTACGTACGCACCTCAACAAAATGGAGTTGTTGAGAAGAAGAACCGGACGCTCATCGAAATGGCGAGAACGATGCTTGATGAGTACAAGACACCGAAGCACTTTTGGGTAGAAGCGGTTGAGACAGCTTGTCATGCAACAAATCGCTTGTATCTTCACAAGCTACTCGGCAATACGGCATACGAGCTCCTCACCGGTAACAAACCCCAAGTTGGATACTTCCGAGTATTCGGCTCAAAGTGCTACATTCTTGATAACCATCGTCGTTCTAAATTTGCTCCTAAGTCTCATGAAGGTTTCCTAATAGGTTATGGCTCAAACTCTCACACTTACCGTGTCTACAACAATTTCACCCGAAAGGTTGAAGAGACGGTAGATGTGAAGTTTGATGAATCTAATGTCTCGCAAGTAGAGCAATTGTCAATTGATGTAGGAGACAAATATCCTTCAGAAGCAATCCAAGACTTGTCTATTGGCAAGGTCCGTCCAACGGAGGTGAAGGAGAGTACCTCGTCCGTCCAAGTGGAAGCTTCTACTTCACGACAAGGTGAACCAAGAGTTGATACGGAAGCATCCACAAGTGGGACACACCAAGAGGAAGGAAACGAGGAAGTGCATCAAGATGAACGTCAACAACCTCCTTCTCCACCACGACAAGAGAACAACAACGCCAACAATGAAGAAGGCCAAGAAGAAGAAGAAGATGAAGAAGAAGTTCAACCAAGAACCAAGAAAAAGCTTTCATGAGTTCGAGCAAGAAGTGCTAAAGACCACCCCGTCGAGAAAATCTACAATGATATTCAAACCGGGAGAATCACTCGCTCTAAAACTCTTTTAGCTAACTTTTGTGAAAACTATTCTTTCATCTCTAGCATTGAACCTATGAAGGTCGAAGAAGCATTGGAAGATCCGGATTGGATAAATGCTATGCATGAAGAGCTACACAACTTTGAGAGGAACCAAGTTTGGACATTGGTTGAGAAGCCCGGCAACAACCACAACATCATCGGTACCAAATGAGTGTTTGGCAACAAGCAAGATGAAGATGGACAAGTAGCTCGCAACAAAGCACGTCTCGTCGCCCAAGGCTACACACAAGTCGAAGGTATGGACTATGGTGAGACTTATGCTCCCGTTGCTAGACTTGAATCCATTCGCATCTTACTTGCCTATGCTAATCACCATGATATCACCTTGTACCAAATGGACATTAAAAGTGCTTTTCTAAATGGTGAAATAGAGGAGGAAGTTTATGTTAAGCAACCTCCCGGCTTTGTCAATCCTAAGAAACCAAATCATGTTTACAAACTTCACAAAGTTTTTATGGTCTTAAACAAGCTCCTAGAGCGTGGTATAAATGCTTGACCAAGTTCCTTATTGAAAAAGGCTTTGAAATTGGGAAAATTGATTCCACACTTTTTACTAAAAGGGTTAATGGAGAACTATTTGTGTGCCAAATCTATGTTGATGATATTATATTTGGTTCAGCTAACCCTCATTTTAGTGAAAAGTTTGGGAAGCTAATGTCGGAGAAGTTTGAGATGTCTATGATGAGTGAACTCAAATTCTTTCTTGGATTGCAAATCAAGCAAACTAAGGAAGGTACTTTTGTTTCTCAAACGAAGTACACCAAGGACTTATTCAAGAAGTTCAATATGCAAGAATGCAAAGGTATGTCTACACCCATGCCTACTAGTGGACATCTTGACTTGACCAAAGAAGGTGAACCGGTTGATCAAAAGGTTTATCTCTCTATGATTGGTTCAATGTTATATCTATGTGCTTCACGTCCCGATATCATGCTAAGTGTGTCCATGTGTGCACGATATCAAGCTGCTCCTAAAGAATGTCATCTTAAGGGCGTGAAAAGGATAGTGAGATACTTAATCCATACACCAAATTTTGGCATTTGGTATCCTAAGAGGGCCTCTTTCGATCTTGTTGGCTACTTCGACTCGGACTATGCTGGAGACAAGGTTGATAGAAAGTCCACTTCGGGTACTTGTCAATTTCTTGGTAGATCTCTTGTGTCTTGGTCCTCCAAGAAACAAAACTTGGTATCCTTATCCACCGCCGAAGCGGAGTACATTGCCGCTGGTTCTTGTTGTGCTCAATTACTTTGGCTGACCCAAACTCTTAAAGATTATGGGATATATGTGAAACATGTACCATTGCTTTGTGACAATGAAAGTTCTATTAAAATTGGTCATAATCCCGTACAACATTCTCGAACTAAGCACATTGAAGTTCATCATCATTTCATTCGAGATCATGTTGCTAAGGGTGACATTAATCTTAAGCATGTTCACACCGAAAAGCAATTAGCGGATATATTCACTAAACCTCTTGATGAGAAAGTGTTTTGCAGGTTAAGAGGAGAATTGAACATCATTGATGCTTCAAACTTGGAGTAGAAACTCCATTGGATACATGCAAGATATGAGCTTATGTCTAATCCTTGATATTTCTCTTATGATGAAGATCTTATGTCTTGGATATATTTGCATCTTGCATGTTATATAACCCTTGTAGGTACTTGGTTGAATCAAACTCCATGAGATTGCAATCTACTCACATCTTGAGCAATCTCTACATCACCAAGTTTCTACACTATGGTGGTTGAAGACAAGGAAGCACGGAACCATTCAAACATATCCTTTGACAAATTATATGTTGAGTTTCATGATTACCATTTTGGATACACAAGTGCCCTTCCTTGCAAGAACTAACCCATGTAGGTAGATGGACTCAAATTCCTAGTGGTGCTCCCAATTCTTGATAAGCTACATCAACCTTGAGCAACCCACACAAGTTCAACTACATGTTCTACACCACCAACCAAGGTATGTATTCCATCTTAGAGAAGCTTTACTCCAAGTCATGAGCTAAAGCAACTCGACAAGATGTGAATACATCAAGATGCTTAAACAAAAAATGGCAACCCCATTTTGAGCTTAAACGATGAGTATGACCTATGATCAAGTGATCTCACTTGACTCCTAACTCAATATACTCTAACATAGGTGACTTTGTCGCCAACCATCTCTAGATGAAGTTCTCTTGTGTTCTTTTTTTGTGTTTTTTGCATTTGTCTCATGCATATTTGTTTCCCCTTTCAAAAAAAACTTCATCTAGATTTCTTTCTGTTTTCTCTGCATTTTCTGCATCCAATTCCTTGCAAATCTTTGTGAGATCTTACTAGTCTAGTGAGCTGAGGTGACAAGTGTTTTCTCTGCGATGAACTCGGTTTCACCGATTTGTTGTTTTCGGTCCAACCGAATCCTTTCGGTACAACCGAAGCATACAACTCGGTGCCACCGATTTCACAAAAGGTAAAACAGTTTGCCACTTATTCTGTGTTTTTTCTGATCCAGCTCCACTCAATGAATCTTGTCCTCTACAAGCATCACATTCATATAAATGCTCTGTGATGTGACTCAAGGATCAAACCCTTCTTGGTAATTGATGTCAAAGGGGGAGAGAGAGATCACATCAAAGCTTATCACTTAGAGAGATCACATCAGAGGGAGAGAGCATTACCTCCTCAGGGGGAGAAAGAGATCTCCAGGGGGAGAGAATACTCAAGAAGAAAGTATTCCTCAAGGATCCTAGATGCTTGGTGTTCAAGAGGAGATATGCCACATGTCTTCTTGAGGGGAAAGACATGTTCATATGTGCCTATTGGCATTAGATCTGTTCATTTATATCCTTCAGCTCCGATTTTCTGTTCCCTATCTTATCCCAGTATCCCATGCTAGATTCAGGGGTAGCAAGACATTTAAGGGAAAGAAATCAATTAAATTCATTGCATATCTTTACTCTTGGGGACATGTCTAATCTAATGTGGTACTTAGCTCTCTACATGTCATCCCAGTCTTGGTATTCTTGTGGTTTCTTCTGTTCGCTCCGGCTAGTAGATGTACCTGTGTTATCTAACCTTGTTTACGCAGGTTCATTCCATCCTAAGCCAACTCAAGACTACAAGGTAAGTATATGCATCTCAATCATGTGTATGAGGAATTCTTGCTGATGTACATACTGTTTGCAAGAAGGACTCATGGGCATGAAGGTATTTTCTTTAATATTCTTTGCTCTGATGCATATGGCCAAGATACATGTAACATATTGCCTACTCTATGATGGTTATGCTCTCACATGCTTCTATACTCCATATTCACATGATTGCATACATGTAGGGGGGAGCCTATGCTTGTTACATGTCTTTCCAAAGCTTTACTTGCTATTCTTTATATCTTTATCTAAAGCTTTGATGTATGTTGTCATCAATTACCAGAAAGGGGGAGATTGAAAGCACAAGTGCTCCCTAGGTGGTTTTGGTAATTAATGTCAACATATCTCTTGTTGGACTAACACTTCTATCTAGTATGTTTCAAATAAGTTCCACAATGGAGTGGCATGGACTAAAGGATGTGGGAACTCCTTCAAGATGCTAAGGACAGAGGATTGGCTCAAGCTTCTAGCTCAAGACTCTTCATTTTACATTTTAGTGATCCAAGATCACATTGAGTCTATAGGAAAAGCCAATACTATCAAGAAGGGATGAGGTGTTGCTTAATGAGTTTCTTGCTCCACAGTGCTTAGTGATATGCTCCAAAACCCTCAACTACTTTCCCACTTCCACACATATGACCTAAACCTAAAGTCAAACTCGGCCCCACCGATTCATTCTATCCGACGCCACCGAGTTCAGATGTCTTAGCCACTGCCACAAACCCTAGGCAAATTGGTCTTACCGATAGGGATCTCGGTTTCACCGAGATGGGATTGTAATATCTCTATTTCCCTTTGTAACTTTTCAGTCTAACCGAAGTGAGCAATTGGTCCCACCGAGATTGCAATGTAAACTCCATGTTTCCCTTTCGTTACATTTCAGTCTCACCGAAACGAGCGAATCGGTCCCACCGAGTTTACCTGACCAACTCTCTAGTTAGCTTATTACCAAAATCGGTCTCACCGAGTTTGTGTAATCCGTCTCACCGAGATTACGTTATGCCCTAACCCTAACCATATCGTTCCTACCGAGTTGCATATCGGTCCCACCGAAAGTCCTAACGGTCACTAAATTTACTAAATCGGTCCGACCGAGTTTGTTGATTCGGTCCCACCGAGTTTGGTAAATTGTGTGTAACGGTTAGATTTTGTGTGGAGGCTATATATACCCCTCCACCTCCTCTTCATTCGTGGAGAGAGCCATCAGACTGAACCTACACTTCCAGCTTACATTTTCTGAGAGAGAACTACCTACTCATGTGTTGAGGCCAAGATATTCCATTCCTACCATATGAATCTTGATCTCTAGCCTTCCCCAAGTTGCTTTCCACTCAAATCTTCTTTCCACCAGATCTAAATCCTATGAGAGAGAGTTGAGTGTTGGGGAGACTATCATTTGAAGCACAAGAGCAAGGAGTTCATCATCAACACACCATTTGTTACTTCTTGGAGAGTGGTGTCTCCTAGATTGGCTAGGTGTCACTTGGGAGCCTCCAACAAGATTATGGAGTTGAACCAAGGAGTTTGTAAGGGCAAGGAGATCGCCTACTTCGTGAAGATCTACCGCTAGTGAGGCACGTCCTTTGTGTGCGACGGCCATGGTGGGATAGACAAGGTTGCTTCTTCGTGGACCCTTCGTGGGTGGAGCCCTCCGTGGACTCGCGCAACCGTTACCCTTCGTGGGTTGAAGTCTCCATCAACGTGGATGTATGATAGCACCACCTATCGGAACCACGACAAAAACATCCGTGTCTCCAATTGCGTTTGAATCCTCCAATACCCTTCCCTTTACATTCTTGCAAGTTGCATGCTTTACTTTCCGGTGCTCATATACTCTTTGCATGCTTGCTTGTTATGTATTGTGAATGTTAAACTTGTGCCTAAACTCCACTTAAACTTAAAGAAGTTAAAAACTGCAACTTTGGTACTTAGTG
>NC_041387.1:526228030-526230898 GCF_002162155.2 Triticum dicoccoides | reverse complement strand
CACCTCTTCTCAAGGTCCTACACCAGCGTGAGTTCTGGGTCGAGAGACTGCCACCAGGGAGAGGCGAGCATGGAAGCAGAAGCACGAGAGATGTCCTGCCTCGCTGTGAGAGCAGCCGACATGTCCTGCCGCGCGGAATTAGCATCACAGAGGTCCCGCCGTGCCGCCGAAGCAAAACGGAGGTCCCGCCGCGCCATCGATGCAGCAGACTGGTCCGGCCGCGCCGCGGAAGCAGCAGAGATGTCCCGCTGTGCCACGAATGCAGCAGAGATGTCCCGCTGCGCTGCGGCGGCCTAGGAAAATTTCTTGCGGACAGGCGACGACTACTACAGGCGCATGCATGCGATTGTCCATAGCCAGATGGATCAGATCTCCGGCTTGGCGAGGTTGCAGGATGACGTGAAAGCCTCGTTTGAACAGGCTACCGGCGTCATCCAGCAACTAAGGGAGGGCAATGAGAGGCTCTGGGCCAAGCGCGACCTACTGAGGGAGAAGATCGTCCAAAGTGCAAACCAGCAGTAGGAGACTAGTGCCTTGTTGAAGAGGACCGATGTCATCGTCAAGAAACTTATGGACGAGAATGACATGCTCCACAACGAGCGCCAAAGGCTGGTGGAGGAATCCGTGGATGTTCTCAAGCAGCGCCTTGAGGACACGAAAGAGCTCATCGCCACTCGCTGCGGAGACTAGTTCCCGCGGCCTGCAACAACGCATCAAGAAAGTAGAGATCAGCGAGCTAGATCCTTGTCTTCCTTCTTCTTTTTCCCTTGTGTATTTCGGGCGTAGCCGCATGTGGCTTTTTTAATTATCTTTCTAATTATGTAAGACAATTAATCATCCTTATCTTTCTGTGGAAGATCAATGTTGCAAGGCTGGAATGAAGAAAACTCTTGCTGTGGCGACCCTGGCGTTGCTGTTCTTCTAGTTGCTGCTGGGCTTCCTTCAGTTTCCTAGTTTCTTTTGATGTAATAATCGGTTTAGGATGTGGATTGTGTCGTCGGTTGTGAAATGTTGGGTTCTAGCGCGGATGTTTGGCCTTTGTTGGCATCTTGGGATGTTGCGATTTCAATCTGGTACTAGTGTCAAAAAGTGTCTTATATTATGGGACGGAGGGAGTAGCTTTTAGTCCTTCATGTTAGGCTGTAGTTGTGCTGAACTTCTTGTGAATTGTGGTGGGTTTCAGTAATGAAAATCGGAAGGGGCAAGCCCTTCTTTGATCAAAAAAAATCGTCCTTATATATTCATCAGTCTTGCTATAAGTCGCAGTAGATGCTATATAGGTCCATCGGATCTTACATCAAGATCCGTGCTTTCAGATTTCCTTTTTTCTCTCTTAAATCTCAGTCGAGTGAGACATAGCCACGCCATTAAACAGAGGCTCGAGCGCCATTAATGGAGACCTTGGGAGAGAGGTGGACGGCAGATGGAGGTCAAAGGGCTCTCCTCCCCATAAGCACGCGTAGGGGTCTGATCGCACGCCTCTCGTACTTAAATAGCTACCCTACACGGTGCCTCCTAGCTAATAAAAAATTGGGGACGTGTGGCGGCACGTAAATGGTACTAGTAATTAGAACGCCCATGGTTTCAATAATACTTGTGTTTCCGATTGTAACATGACAACACTTGTTCCAAAATGACTTTGTTGATTGTTAATGTGTGCGCCTTCGCAAATCGGACTGCAAATTTACCACAGCATGTTGGTGCCATGTCATGGCACCAAGCCAAGTTTCATTATTTTCATGCGTGTTTTGGATTTATAGGAATTAAAAAACTAAGTTTCTCAATGTTTCCAACCCAGCCACGACGCCCAGAATTTTGAATTTCATTCCCATTTCTTGCATGGAACCTAGAAATTTACCCGAGGACACACATGTGATTTTTCAACCAACATTGGTGCACTGGAACATGTGCTTGTATTTCAAATTTGAATTATGCACACAAAGGTGACACGTAACCTCCCAGAACCACGAGCCTTCTTGAGAGAACTCCGATTTGCAAGAAGCTTATACCAAAATTTGTTCCTATTCGGCCAATTGTTTTTTACCACGGCATGGTACTACCATGACATGACACCATGCCAAGTTTCATGATTTTAAAACCAAGTTTCTCAATGTTCTCGACCGAGCCACGATGCCTAGATGTTTGAATCTTATTCTCATTTTTTGCATGGGAGTAGAAATTCACCCGAGGACACAAATGTGATTTTTCAACCAACTTTGGTGCACGGGAGCACGTGCTTGTAGTTAAAATTTGAATTATGCACATTAAATGACCAAAAACTCAATTAATGTGTAAATAAGGCCAACGAAGCCGGAATAATTCCAAAATTTAACAGGGCACTCATGTAGTTCTATGTTGCCTTTGTAAATAAACTCAAGGGGGACAACGTATATCGTTTCGCACTCAAAGGTGACACGTTCCCTCTCAGAACCATGAGCCTTCTTGAGAGAAGCCTCGGTTTGCAAGAAGCTTATACCAAAATTTGTTCCTATTCGGCCATTTTTTTATCACAATATGGTAGTACCATGACATAACATCCATGCCAAGTTTCATGATTTTCAGACGTGTTTTGGATTTACAAGAACTTTAAAACCAAGTTTCTCAATGTTCTCGGCCGAGCCACGATGCCCAGATGTTTTAATTTTATGCTCATTTCTTGCATGGGACCTAGAAATTCACCCGAGGACACAAATGTGATTTTTCAACCAACTTTGGTGCATGAGAGCATGTGCTTGTAGTTCAAATTTGACTTATGCACATTAAATGACCAAAAACTCAATTAATGTATAAAAAATGACAAACGAACCCGGAATAATTCCAAAATTTAACATGGCACTAATGTAGTTCTATGTTTCCTTTGTTAATGTA
>NC_041387.1:526226224-526227792 GCF_002162155.2 Triticum dicoccoides | reverse complement strand
TCGTTTCACACTCAAAGGTGGCACGTTCCCTCTTAGAACCACGAGCTTCCGAATCGGCCCAATTTTTTACCACAACATGTTAGTGCCATGACATGACACCATGCCAAGTTTCATGATTTCCAGCTGAGTTTTGAATTTACATGAATTTAAAATCTAAGTTTCTCGATGTTCTCGGCAGAGTCATGACGCCCAGATGTTTGAATTTCATTCTCATTTCTTCCATGGGACCTAGAATTTCAACCAAGGACACACATGTGATTTTTCAACCCACTTTGGTGCACCGGAGCATGTGCATGCAATTCATATATAGATTATGCACATTAAAAGTCCAAAAACTCAATTAATGTATAAAAAGGCCGAATGAACCCGAAATAATTCCGAAATTTAACAGGGCACTCATATAGTTCTATGTTGCCTCTATAAATAAAATCAGGGGGGAGGCAGCGTATATCGTTTCGCACACAAAGGTGACACGTTCCCTCTCAGAACCACGAGGCTTGTTGAGAGAATCTCTGGTTTTGCAAGGGGCTTATACTAAAACTTGTCCTAATTCAGCCAAAAATTATACGTATGAAAACAGGGTTTAGATTATCCCGAACATCTTGCTACCTAGACCAATAATGTACTATGATTTGAATTCAACATAAAATGGATACATATATTTGAATTGGAGAGCTATGGTACATGTAGTTCATAGTGAAATATGATTACTGCTATATGCATGTCTTTTTGTTATCAAGATAATATTTAAGTTATTGTATAACTTGACAACAATCGTATTCAAATAAGGAAAATTGATTCAAATTTAGTCCATACAGTAGACGACAATATATATGTTCACATGGTGGAGTAAAATGTTCATATATGATGGAAGATCATAATGTACGACTACATCAATTATAAACCGCAAGGTCACCTAATGATATATCCGAATTCAACATAACGTGGATTCAAAAATTGAAATTCGAGATCATGGAATATGTAATCATATAAAAAGGGACATTACTCTTTCTTTGGTGGGAATTAATTTGTTTTTTGTTGTTGTTGAGGGTAGTGCAAATCGATTTGGTACTGTGCAGGGTAATCTTGTTCTCTCGATTTTTTTTACATTTTTCTTGTAGTTTTTTCAATGGCATCTATAGCAATATAGTAAAAGGGGACATGACTCTCTTGTGTCTTGTATGATTTTTTTTACACGTTAAGTTTGTTCTGCGGAACAAGGAATCCGCACCTTGTTATCCCGAAATTTTCAACCTTGAGTATCTTTTGTCTCACCTGCTTTGAAACTCCCGCTTCTTCAACCCGCGCCGCGCCTTGTTATCCAGAAATTTGGACGCGCGCGAGAACTCCCTCCTCATCCGAAATCGCTCCCGCAGCCCAGACACGCGAAATCCCCCTTCTACCCTTCAGCCGGAAATGAAGCTCCATGTTGCGGTGTCAAAACCGGTGGGGGTACGCTGGTAACTTACCCTACATTTCGGACAAGCGCGTCCCTAAGTTTGGCTCCCCCCTCCCCCTCCCCCTCCCCCCAATTTGTACACCGAGGCCGCCAAAACCCGCGAAACCCC
>NC_041387.1:526160896-526225878 GCF_002162155.2 Triticum dicoccoides | reverse complement strand
CTCCTCCATCGGCCTCCCGACCGCCGCCCAGCCGGAGACTCTTCCCCGACTATGTCGTCCAACGCAACAGCTCGCAGTCCCTGATCCACCGCACCGGATGAGGATCCGTTGTCGATCTCGTCGTCCCGCCGGATCAGCCGCCCCATCCTCCACCTCCAAGGAGCTGCCCCGACATTCGCCTCGTCTATCGCGCCACCTCAATCCCCACAGCGCCGTCTTGACCTGACCCACTGGAACCGCAGCACCCTCACCAATTCCTCCGATGAATCCGAGGCCAACTCGGCGCCACCAAGGAGGTTCTGCACTCACCGCTGCATTTTATCTTTTATTCGATCTCACGGGGCTGCCGGTGCTCAATATCGAGCAGACATGGCGTCTCCATCGACGGCGCCATCGCCGGCCACACCATCCATGGCGTCTTTCCCCCATGTCGTTGCCTCCTCGGCGGCGACTTCCACAACAGCACTAGCTGCAGCTGCTCCGGTTCTCGCTCGTGCTGTGGCTCTGTTCTTGCTGTTGGTCGTGTTGCTGCATTGCTCCTACTTTCATTTGTGTTGCTGCTCTACTCTTGCTCTCTCTTACGTTGTTGCTGCTGTTGCATGACCTCTGGCAGCTACAGGAGTTGCTGCTTTAGCACTCGCTCGTGGTGCGACTGCACGACTTGCTCTCTGCTAGTGTGTTCCCTCCTCGAGCGTCTGCTGATTTAGATCACTGCTTCTTTGCTACTAGTGCTCGAGCGCCCTAAACATCTATTGCAATGCTCTGTTACTAGTTCAATCAGTTTCGACAGTAAAATTCAGTTTAGACTGTGAAGTTCATTTTCTTCAGTTAAGTTCAGAGTGAACAGTACTTACAGCATCTGTCGGAGCGGCTGTGGCGTGGCTGATGCGTTTTACATCTAGCACTTTTTGGTGATGTATTTTACATCATCTATTGCAGATGATATTAGGGTCCCACTTCAGATTAAAGTTGTCTGCCTTGTCATGCTTTAGCCTCATTGCCATACACCTTAGCAGAGCTGCTCCAACGATGGAACCGTCCATCACAGCGGAGCAGTACCCTCGACACCATTTCCAGAGGCCTCGGATCTTCATCCCCACCTCCGACAGTCACACCAGCATCATCACCATCCTCCACATCCAACCCAATGATGCTGAGGTCCACAAGGCTATGCCAAAGAGGTTGTACACTCGTGACATCACTTTGTTTCTCCATTCCTCTGTTCTTCCAATTCATGTGAGCCAAACACCCATATTGACTGAAATCCTATGTTTCCAAATGCTCTATTTTGCACGTGCATTCCTATCCTATTCCTGTGTTTTTCCTGTCCCTGCGTTTATAGAATCCTCCAATTCTAAGGAGCCCTTACAGATTTACTTCATTTTTAGATTGGCGTCAAAGAAAACTCTTTGTGTTATGTCCTGCTCCTGCCGTGCCGTCATCCACCCCACATGAGGTGCACCATCGACAGAAGCGTTCACTGCAGCAGAGATCCCCCCTGCAGACTTTCTTTTGCCGCCTCAGATCATCTTCCCCGTTGCCGGCAGCCACGCCAACTGCATTACCATCATCGACTGAGCAGATAAACCTGAGGACTACATAGTTCCGGAAGAGAGGTCGCAGTCTTTCGTGTTTGCTTACGTTATACATCGGTTATTATTACTTGCTACTTTATCGTTCAATCTTGAGTTTTGAATTGCCCATGTGTCTCATATCGAGCCAGCAACGAATAGTATCTGTCTACTATCTGGTTCATCTGGGGTCTTCTATGTGGTTCATGTTGGGTGGGCAATAAACAATAGATGATCGATTGTCTATCTTTTTTAAACTGAAGCTATAATCTACCTGCTATCATTAGTTTTGGATCCATCCACTCATTTGCTACCATCAGTCTTGGTTTTTGCATGCACCCCTTAGGCCTTACAAAATCTAACTATTTTTTTATTATGCATGTCATATATTGTACACAATCGTACTGAACATGTAGAGAAAAAGAGAAGACCATTGCGTGCGAATATAATGTCATGCAGACGCTGCTCCATGGTGGGCGAAGTGCCCCCCCCCCTCCTGCATTTCCAGATTGTATTCCAGAGGAAGATAACTGTTCAGATGGAGATTCAGAAGGAGCCGACCATGCCTGTTTACCACCTAAGGTGTTTGCTCTAACCTGGCATGCTGATGTTGGTCATATCATGCATATGGCGCCTTGCATTGCTTACATTATACATCTTATATGTCATCAGCTTAGTTTAGATTTGCTTTATGTGAATGCCACCTGTTTGGTTTCTATATCATACTCCCACCATTCCTAAATATTTGTCTTTTTAGAGATTTCAACAAGTGACTACATACGGAACAAAATGAGTGAATCTACACTCTAAAATATGTCTATATATATCCGTATGTGGTAGTCCATTTGAAATCTCTAAAAAGACAAATATTTAGGAACGGAGGGAGTATATGGGAATTATGCGATGCCATCTTCTTTAGCCAGGCATCATATACGTGAATCATGCAATGCCATCCTGTTTAGCCAGTCATCATATATGTGAATTGTATCGTGCCATATTTTTTCCATAATGTATTCCATTTGTCAACAATGTTTATACATTCATCTACTCTTCCTGTGCATCAGCCATTTGAGTCGGTCATGGGAAAATCTGGAGTGAAAAGAAGGTCTTTTGAGCAGTCAGTGCTACCTATCGATGCAGATTTCTTGCTGGTCACAGATACCTTCTCAGAGGAGGATTCAAAGAGAGATGACCAGTCGTATCCCCCCCCGAGGTGCATGCTCTAACTTGGCTGGGTTATATTGCTCATATCATGCATATGGTGTCTCGCATTTCCATGCCATCTGCTTAGATTAGACATGCTTTGTGTGAATGCCTCATATTTGCTTTCTATATCAGCTATGTGAATTATGCAATGCCATGTTTTTCAGCCAGTTATCATATATGTGAATTATGCACCGCCATGGAGCCAGGCATCTTATATGTGAATTATCTCATGCCATCTTTTTTTCATTACGTATTCCATTTGTCGACAATCTGTGTATATTGAACTACTCTTCATGTGTATCAACCATTTGAGCCGGTTATGGAAAAATCTGGAGGGAAAACAAGGTCTTCAGAGCAGGCAATGGTACCTGTTTAAGCATATATCTTGATGGTTAGAGGGACCTCCTCAGAGGAGGATTCAGAGACAGATGACCAGTCCTATATCCCACCTGAGGTGTATGCTCTAAGTTGCAATGTTTATATTTCTCATATGATGCATATGGTGTCTTGCATTGCTTAGTTTAGACATCATATGCACAATATTGAATTCTATCTGCTTAGTTTAGAGATCATACATGCGAGTGCCAGCTGCTTAGTATATGAATCAATTAGGTCAATTATATCATGCCATCATGTATACTTAGACAACATGTATGTGAATTATTTCATCCCAACCTATTTTAGAAAGACATCATATAGTTTTGTCATATCATCCTGTTTAGGTACTCATCATATGTTGAATTATGCCATTATATCCTATTAATTTATCCATCATATATCTGAAACTGTGTCATGCTATCCTGTTTAGTTAGGCATCATATATGTGAAATTGTGTCATGTTGTCCTGTTTGGTTAGACAACATATATGTGAATTACCACATTTGTCTATCATATGATGTCTGTACGTTCAATTTGTTTTCTTGTTTATCAGCCATTTGAATTGGAGGGGGTGATGGCAGTACCTAAGGGAGCAAAAACCCGTTCTTCACAAAATACAGTGCTACCCGTCGATGCAGATAGAACCATGGTTGTACTGGCCCACAAACTAGCCCCACCACACATAAGCGAGCCTCTTCCAGATTGCACACTTACACTGTTGGGCAGAGAATCACCTGCAACCCATCTAACCGCAACCCCAGCGGATAGTAACCCACTTATAGTTGACAAAGCACCATGTCCACCACAGAGTACCCCCACACGAGCAGTTTGTAAAGCTACTATAGTGCCCAAAGCACGAAGACCACCATAGCTAACCCCAACTCCACGTTTAAAGCAGAAGAGTAACTGTTCTCAGGTTAGATTCCGTAGCTATGGTCCATACTCCTTTGCTGTTGCATCAATGTATTTACTCATACCAACTACTTTCAAATTTGAAGGATCCAATTGAAACTCCAATGGCGCAACAGGTATGTTTTAAACCTATTTCTTTAACTGGATTGCGGTTCTAACTTCTTGCTCTATGATGATTTCAGTTTAAGTTGTATAAACAGTTATGTTCTCATGTGATGCACATTACAAGTGTTGCCAATGCTGTGTAGTTTCTCACACTTATATTCTGTCTATGCTGCTATGTCTTAAAAATATAAGAGTTGAACTGTGTCTCTATCTTGATTAGGGAACATAAACTAGAATGATATGGACAATACAGTGACCATAGTATATAGATATATGTTTGTTTCATGTTGTTATCCTGTCCACCTTACTACTGAACCGGTTTACCAAAATGAGTTTGGTATACTACAAGCTAAACCTGTGATGTGTCTGCTTGTTTCTCTTGTAGTATGCAAATAGAATATTGGAGAAGAGCACCCCACTATGCAATGGTAGAGAAAGTAATGCAGATAAGGTTCAAGATAGTGAGACAACCCTGTTGGTCTCCAAGAAAGGTGATAAAAATGATCTTGTAGACAATGAGAAAACCCCACAGTCCTGCGTTGACGTAGTGTTCGAGTTACTGGCCAGTACCGCTGGCACAAGCTCTTCGAACTCGCTGCCTGAATAACTTCGGCTTCTTCAGTCTCAGCTACAAGCTGAAAGGCATCAGTCAGCTGTGCTGCGGCAAGAAGCCGAAGGACCGAGGAAGTTCTACAGAATTCAGATCCGTACTTTCTTGTGCAACAGCAAGCGCTGGAGGATTTAAGCTCCCAACAAGAGAAAGTTAATAAGCTTGCTAAGCATCTTGCCAGCATTATGGGTACCCAGGATATTGTTTCTTGAACTCTTCTGAAGTGGTTTCAGTTCTGGACTTGTTTTGCTGCGGTGTTTATATGCTGCTGTGTTCCCTATATTTGCACTGGTGTGAACTTTGATGCCCAGTGGATGTAATATGTGTAATAGCCGTGATAGCCTAGCATAATTTGCTTGCTTATTTATTTCCTTGTTGTATTGTTTATTTTTTTGCTTGTAGTCAGTGCAGTTCTTTTTCCGCGGTTTGCTAGTGGCTGCAATAACCTACTTTTTAAAACTAGGCCACAATAACCATGGGCTAATATTTACTGTAATGACACTGGGCCTCCTACGGGCCGTAGAAACAGTGGGCCTTCTACGGGTCGTAGAAACAGTAGGCTTTCTACGGGTCATAGAAACATTGGGCCTTCTACGGGTCGTAGAAACAATGGGCCTTCTACGGGTCGTATAATCAATGGGCCTTATATGGGCCGTATGATCAATTGGCCAAACATGGGCCAATAACAGGCCGCATTATGGCTTTAAACGGGGTAGAGTTGGAATCATCCATTCATGGGCCGACCATAACGGGCCATCATTAATAGGCTATATTTGATGACGCTATGAAAACGGCCCAATGTATTAACAGACCACAAACGGGCCGACTATAACCACGGGCTGAATTTGGCCCACAAGTAGAAAATGACAGTAACGGGACGTAAGTAAACGAATGCTCGAAATGAGCCCAAGAATAAATGGGCTTTGAGAAGGCCGAAAGATAACATGGGCTTGAAATGGCCCAACTGAATAACGGGCCCTTAATGGGAATAAAGTGATACACTGTTCATTACGGGCCAGTTTCACCACGGGCCGTTAATGGGTCTAAAGTGATACGCTATTCATTGCGGGCCAGTTTCACCACGGGCCATTAATAGGCCAAGTGTTACATAGGGCCTCATATGGGCCGAAAGACGTCATGGGCCATACATGGGCCAGAAGTGAAAACGGGCTGGAATCATATTGGATGGCCCAGATGACGCTACTGAGCCTAATTTGCATAGGGCATAACGGGCCTTGGGTTAGCGGGCTGTAAATGGGCTATATGCGAACATGCCGTTAAAAGGCTTTCCATGGGCTGGCCCGTCACCTTTTGACCAAGTCAAACGGGCCGGCCTTTTCACAGGAATGGGCCTCTATTGGGCCGTGCCACGTGTCGACGTATCATAGGCGCCTTATGTCCAATGAGTGGATGACATCTGTCTCAACAATGAGCCTACACGTGTTTCCTCTAGCCAATGATGATTTTACACGTGGAAAATCCCCATTGGTCGGGGCTGTTAACAGGTTATCGGATCCAAAACCCGACCCGATAGCTTAACGGCGTTCCGTTATGGTGGATGCCACGTGTCGGTCACCCTTGATGAAAGCACTTCTGTGACGCGCGATTTATCGTCATGGAAGTGGACACTCCCGTGATGATAATTTTGGTAATGTCATGGAACACTTCTACGACAGCACGGGTATGACTATCTTGATTCGGTCATAAATTTGTCATGGATGTACATGCATGACAAAAATGCGACCTACTGTGACAAACACATATCATCATGGAAAAGTATTTTTTTTGTAGTGGAGGCAACCCACCACACCACACACAGGAGTAGGGTATTACACCACAATGGTGGCCCGAACCTGTATAAACCTCGTGTCTCTTGTGTTGTTCATCGTGCTAGCTTAGAATCGCGGCGAGGTTTCGGGGCGTGAATCGGTAGGGAGAAGATCTTCGTGCGCACCCCAGAGTTCGAACCTTAAGGGTTTTGCCGAAACCCGATATGCGACATTTGGCACGCTAGGTAGGGGTGCGCCGGAGCTCTCCTTCCCTTCGGCTCGTTCTCCACCAACACTGCGCTTCGCCCTCATGGCGGACAACGCGCCACCGGCTCTAGGTGGCCGACGCCGGCACAAAGGCTAGGGGGCTCCGAGTCTTGGCCCCCGCCTTGCGGCAGGTGTAGTGGTCGCACAAGTTCAAGTCAGAGATGCCGCCGCGCTACAATGGCAGGGCGGACCCGCTGGCTTTCCTGCTGGCATACGAAGAAGCTGTCCTCAAGGCTGGAGGCAACGACAAGGTCATGGCCAACTAGCTCCCCATGGCCCTCACTGGCATCCTGCGCGTTTGGCTGCTCCACCTGCCAGCATCTTCTGTGGCCTCCTGGGAGGAGTTGCACAACCTCTTCCTCACCCAGTACGTTGCGCCAGTGCCCCCGGTCATCGCAGCTCTTCTTGGCGGCTCGCAGACGCCACCCTCAGACCGCCATGCCAAGCCATTCTTCCGCCAGATTGGCGCCGCTCTCGCGCGGCAAGGAACTCCTACGGGATTGGCGGCACCCAAGGCCGACCTGACCTTCAACTCGGACGATCACCCTGCCAACACCGCCTGCTCGGGTGCACTACCAATGCTTTGCACGCCCACCATCTGCCAGGTGGTCGTCACCAGGACCCTCATCGACGGTGGTGCTGGCCTCAACATGCTCTCGGTGGAGGCCTTCAGCCTCCTCCATGTACCTCTAGAACGGCTCCAACCCAGCAAGCCCTTCTTGGGCGTCGGAGGCGGCTCCTCCAGCTCCCTGGGGCAGATCCGCCTCCCTGTGACCTTCGGCACCCACGACAACTTCCGCACGGAGCTGGTCAACTTCGACATCGCCCGCATCGGCCTCCCATACAATGCCATCCTTGGATATCCTGCCTTGGCCCAGTTCATGGCAGTGACCCATCCGGCCTACAACCTCATGAAGATGCCCAGGAGCAACGGCATCCTCACTGTAGCTGGAGATACTAAGGATGCTCTGCTGGCACTAAAACTCGCCCTCAAGACAGCCGCGACAGCACATCCAGCCAGCACGGACACCTCCAAGGCCAAGGGGGCTGCGCCGACCAAGAAGAAGCAACTCTTCACCCTGGACAAGGCGGAGACCAAGCAGGTGCCGGTCGAGGAGGACGGGTCCTCAGGAGCCACCTTCACCATAGGTTCCAATCTAGACCCCAACAAAGAGGAGGCACTGGTGAAGTTCCTGCGCTCGAACAAGGAAGTGTTCGCATGGGAACCCAAGCAGCTGGTAGGGGTCCCAAGGCAGGTGATTGAGCATCACTTGAATGTGTGCCCAATGTGCGCCCAGTGAAGAAAAAAGAAAGGCGGCAATCCACCGAGAAGCATGCCTTCATCGTCCAAGAAACCAGCAAGCTTGAGGCGGCAGGTGTTATTCGCAAGGTTCGCTATCCCGAATGGCTGGCAAACCAGTTGTTGTGCCAAAAAAGGGAGGAAAGGAGCGCATGTGTGTCGACTTCACCAAACTCAACAAGGCCTGCTCTCAAGATCCGTTCCCACTCCCTCGCATCGACCAAATCATTGACTCCACCGCCGAGTGCGATCTGTTGTGTTTCCTGGATGCATTTTTGGGCTACCACCAAATCAAGATGGCGGTAGAAGACGTGGAGAAGACGGCCTTCTTGACCCCATGTGGGGTATACTACTACACTTGCATGCCGTTCGGGTTGCGCAACACAGGCGCAACCTTCCAGCGGCTGATGCACATTGCCTTAGGCCGGTAGCTCGGGAAAAACGCCGAGGCCTACGTCGACGACATTGTGGTGAAGTCTCGGGAGGCGAAGACCTTGATACAGGACCTGGAAGAGACCTTCACGAGCCTCCGTGAAGTGGACCTACGACTCAACCCGGAGAAGTGTGTGTTTGGCATTCCTTTTGGAAAGCTTCTGGTCTTCCTCGTGTCTCACAGAGGGATCGAGGCCAACCCGGAGAAGGTCAAGGCAATCGAAGACATGAGTCCACCGCAAACCCTTAGGGAAATGCAGAAGCTCGACAGACGCGTAACAGCGCTAGGGCGCTTCATCTCCAAGCTGGAGGAGCGCATGTCGGATGTTGAGTTCCGGCAGACCCTTACGGTTCAAACTCGGGGGTGCGCGCGAAGATCTTCCCCCTACCGATCCACGTCCGATCGCCTCGCGAGAATCTAAGCTAAAACGATGAACAACGTGAGGGACACAAGATTTATACTGGTTCGGGCCACCGCTGTGGTGTAATACCCTACTCCAGTGTGTGGTGTGGTGGATTGCCTCAGGGGCTGATGATGAACAATACAAGGGAAGGACAGCCTCGCGAGAGGTGTCCTTGAGCTGGTGCGATGAACTGCTTGGGTGAGTTCAATCGGCTCTCGATCTAATGAGCACTCAATCCGTCCTCCTCTACTGTGGTGGCTATCCCTATATATAGAGAGGTCTTGGTCCTCTTCCCAAATATTGAGCGGGAAGGGCGCCAACAACAGCCATTTTGAAGGGGAACATCTTCTACAAGTTATCCTGACTAAAGTTGGTCTTCGGCTGCCAAAGGCACTGGTGATGACGCCATCCTGGGCTCCACGGTGACCTCCATCCTATCACTCTGCTGGTCTTGGTCTCGTTGCACTGAAATGGCAACCTTTGCCTGATGCCTTAGTACTCCACGCCAGTGCTTGCCCCCTTTGCACCGAAGAGGAAACAAGGACTCTGCGCAGGCCGGCGCCCGCCTGGCGCCCGCCTGGTCTCGATCGTCACGGCTTGCGTCACGAGGACCTCGCGAGGTACCCTGCCTTGATCCCTTCGCCTCCTCGTGAGCCTGCCTGGCGAGGCCGTTCCTGAGGAAGTCGTGTGTCGTCCGCCCCGTGAGGCTTGGCCCCTCGCGAGGGTCTTGAGTCTTGCGCTGATGAAGATGGGTCGTACTGGCCACCACACGAGCCATGCCATAGGCTGCGGGTAGGCAAGTCTGGGGACTCCCGTTCCCAGAACGCTGATAGTAGCCCCCGGGCCAAAGGCGCACTCGGACTTGGATTAGCGGAGAAGCGAAGGGGCAAGTGCGGAGCGCCGCGGGCCCCGTCAGCCTGCGGCCTTGGGCGCCGCATGGTGCTTGATTGGACATGGGCGCCTCCGCTTCCCCATGCTGCCTCGGCAACTTCTCGACTGACAAAAGGCTGGCCCGGGGCTAGCATTACAGTCATTACTCTTGTTCTCCTTGCTTAATAACCCCTTTCTTACTCTTCGCCCTCCTGCTTCCGAAATCTCCAGATTTGCCGCATCCTTTCTCCTCCGGCGAGCAATGGCACCCCGCAAGACCCCGGCCGAGGCTGCATCGGCCTGGTACTCGCCGGCTCTGGTCCCCCCCAATGTGACGGAGAAGAATCTCGCCCTTACGCGCCAAATGGCGGCGGCGCAGATCAATGAGATGGGGGAGACTGCGCTCCGGCTTGGCTCCGCCCGGCCGAAGGACAAGGGGAGCACCTTCTACCCCCTCTTCATGAGCGCCGTTATCGCTGGTCTGGTCCCTCCTTTTTCTGAGTTCTTCCTTGCTGCCCTTCACCAGTATCAGTTGCATGCTCTGCATGTCCATCCCAACTCCATCGTCCTCCTATCAATCTTTGCCTACTACTGTGAGGCGCACGTCTGGGTGACGCCCTCTGTGGCCTTGTTGTGCCATTTCTTCTCCCTCCGGGTCATCGGCGGCAATATCTCGGTGTGCGTGAGCTTTGTCTCGTATTCCAAGTCCAACGCCATCTCGAAGGTTGGGAGGAGGCCCGAAGGCTTCCGGAGCAAGTGGATCATGGTGGACGACAGGTGCCACAACCCCCTGCTAGAGTTCCCCACAAAGCAGCCTGAGGCTGTTGAGGCGTGGTCCCACGCGAAGGTTAACGACCGGCGGGCGAAGTTGGTGCTGGAGAAGATGAACACCGACCTGAGGCCGGGCAATCTGAGGGCGGCGAAGCTGACCAGGGCCTCGCTCCTGAGGGAGTTCCTGTCACACCGGGTGGCCCCTCTTCAGGCGCACTCGCACCCGCTATGGAGGCTCGCGGATGCAGATGAAGTTCTCCACCTGAGCTTGGACGCCCTTAATGACGAGGATCTGACCGCGGCCCGCCGCTTCTTGGTCGGAGAGGACGTGGCAGGCCTAGTGGATGCTCCAGTCCCTTTGTTCCTTCGTGATGCCTGGAAACGGGTGGTGGACACCATGCCCACCTTTGACGGGGTCGGTCTAGTGCCAGCGGAGGATCCTGAGGGCCAGGCAGCGACTGCGACGGTGAACTTGTCCTCTGGTGACTCAAGCGGGCGAGAGGAGGAAGATGACGACAAGGACGAGGAGCGTGACTCGGAGGCAACCTTCGAGGGGATGGGTGAGACTTCCCCCTGGCGCAGGTCCAGCGCCCTCCGCTCCATGCCTGACGACGGCGAGGCCGGTGCCAGGCGAGGGGGGGAGGACGCGGCTGAGGGAGTTTTGGATTAGGGGGTATACGGACAGCCGGACTATGTACAACGTCCGGACTATTGAAGCGTGAAGATACAAGACTCAAGACTTCGGCCCGTGTCTGGATGGGACTCTCCTTTGCGTGGAAGGCAAGCTTGTCGATCCGGATATTGTGTTTCCTTCCTTGTAACCGACTCCATGTAAACCCTAGCCCTCTCCGATGTCTATATAAACTGGAGAGGTTGGTCCTTAGAAGGCCGATCACATTTACAATCATACCATCATAGGCTAGCTTCTAAGGTCTAGCCTCTACGATCTCGTGGTAGATCTACTCTTGTACTGCCCATATCTTCAATATTAGTCAAGCAGGAAGTAGGGTTTTACCTCCATCGAGAGGGCACGAACCTGGGTAAACATCTGTGTCCCTTGCTTCCTGTTACCATCAGCCTTGACGCATAGATCGGGACCCCCTACCCGAGATCCGCCGGTTTTGACACCGACATTTGTGCTTTCATTGAGAGTTCTTCTGTGACGTCGCTGATGTCTACTACACAACCTTCTTCTTGTAGACGTTGTTGGGCCTGCAAGTGCACAGGTTTGTAGGACAGTAGCAAATTTCCCTCAAGTGGATGACCTAAGGTTTATCAATCCGTAGGAGGCGTAGGATGAAGATGGTCTCTCTCAAACAACCCTGCAACCAAATAACAAAAAGTCTCTTGTGTCCCCAACACACCCAATACAATGGTAAATTGTATAGGTGCACTAGTTCGGCGAAGAGATGGTGATACAAGTGCAAAATAGATAGTAGATATAGGTTTTTGTAATCTGAAAATATAAAAACAGCAAGGTAACAAGTGATAAACGTGAGCGTAAATGGTATTTCAATGATACGAAACAAGACCTAGGGTTCATACTTTCACTAGTGCAAGTTCTCTCAACAATAATAACATAGATAGATCATATAACAAGCCCTCAACATGCAACAAAGAGTCACTCCGAAGCCACTAATAGCGGAGAACAAACGTAGAGATTATGGTAGGGTACGAAACCACCTCAAAGTTATTCTTTCGGATCGATCTATAAAAGAGTTCGTACTAGAATAACACCTTAAGACACAAATCAACCAAAACCCTAATGTCACCTAGATACTCCCTTGTCACCTCAAGTATCTGTGGGCATGATTATACGATATGCATCAGACAATCTCAGATTCATCCAACCAACATAAAAGAACTTCAAAGAGTGCCCCAAAGTTTCTACCGGAGAGTCAAGAACGTGTGCCAACCCCTATGCATAGGTTCCCAATGTCACGAAACCCGCAAGTTGATCACCAAAACATACATCAAGTGGCACATGATATCCCATTGTCACCACAGATAATCACGGCAAGACATACATCAAGTATTCTCAATAAAGACTCAATCCGATAAGATAACTTCAAAGGGGAAACTCAATTCATCACAAGAGAGTAGAGGGGGAGAAACATCATAAGATCCAACTACAATAGCAAAGCTCGGGATACATCAAGATCGTGCCATAGAGGGAACACGAGAGAGAACACAAGAGAGAGAGATCAAACACATAGCTACTGGTACATACCCTCAGCCCCGAGGGTGAACTACTCCCTCCTCTGTTGGAAATATGCCCTAGAGGCAATAATAAATTAGTTATTATTATATTTCCTTGTTCATGATAATCATTTATTACCCATGCTATAATTGTATTGATAGGAAACTCAGATACATGTGTGGGTACATAGACAAGACCATGTCCCTAGTGAGCCTCTAGTTGACTAGCTCGTTGATCAACAGATGGTTACAGTTTCCTGACCATGAACATTAAATGTCGTTGATAACGGGATCACATCATTAGCAGAATGATGTGATGGACAAGACCCAATCCTAAGCCTAGCACAAAGATCGTAGTTCGTATGCTAAAGCTTTTCTAATGTCAAGTATCATTTCCTTAGACCATGAGATTGTGCAACTCCCGGATACCGTACGAATGTTTTGGGTGTACCAAACGTCACAACGTAACTGGGTGGCTATAAAGGTGCACTACAGGTATCCCCAAAAGTATTTGTTCGGTTGGCACGAATCGAGACTGGCATTTGTCACTCCGTGTAAACGGAGGGGTATCTCTGGGCCCACTCGGTAGGACATCATCATAATGTGCACAATGTGACCAAGGGGTTGATCATGGGATGATGTGTTATGGAACGAGTAAAGAGACTTGCCGGTAACAAGATTGAACAAGGTATCGGTATACCGACGATCGAATCTCGGGCAAGTACAATACCGCTAGACAAAGGGAATTTTATACGGGATTGATTGAGTCCTTGACATCATGGTTCATCCTATGAGATCATCATGGAACATGTGGGAGCCAACATGGGTATCCAGATCCCACTGTTGGTTATTGACCGGAGAACGTCTCGGTCATGTCTGCATGGTTCCCGAACCCGTAGGGTCTACACACTTAAGGTTCGATGATGCTAGGGTTATAAAGGAAGTTTGTTTGTGGTTACCGAATGTTGTTCCGAGTCCCGGATGAGATCCCGGACGTCACGAGGAGTTCCGGAATGGTCCGGAGGTAAACATTTATATATGGGAAGTCCTATTTTGGCCACCGGAAAATGTTCGGGATTTTTCGGTATTGTACCGAGAAGGTTCTAGAAGTTTCTGGAGTGGGGCCCACCTGCATGGGGGACCCACATGAACGTGGGTAGTGGGGTCAAGGCCCCACACCCCTGGTCAAGGTGCACCAAGATCCCCCCTTAGAAGGAATAAGATCATATCCCAAAGGGATAAGATCAAGATCCCTAAAAAAGGGGAATAACAATCGGTGGGGAAGGAAATGATGGGATTTCTTTCCTCCCACCTTTCCCAACGCCCCAATGGACTTGGAGGGCAAGAAACCAGCCCCCTCCACCCCTATTTATAGTGGGGAGGCGCATGGGAGCTCTACGCTTCCCCTGGTGGCCCTCCCCCTCTCCCAAGTACTCCTCCTCTCCCGCGGTGCTTGGCGAAGCCCTGCAGGATTGCCACGGTCCTCCATCACCACCACGCCGTCGTGCTGCTGCTGGGCGGAGTCTTCCCCAACCTCTCCCTCTCACCTTGCTGGATCAAGGCATGGGAGACGTCACCGGGCTGTACGAGTGTTGAACGCGGAGGTGCCGTCCGTTCGGCACTAGGATCTCCAGTGATTTGGATCACGACGAGTACGACTCCTTCAACCCCGTTCTCTTGAACGCTTCCGCTTAGCGATCTACAAGGGTATGTAGATGCACTCTCCTTCCCCTCGTTGCTAGTCTCTCCATCGATAGATCTTGGTGTTGCGTAGAAAATTTTGAATTTCTGCTACGTTCCCCAACAGTGGCATCAGAGCTAGGTCTATTGCATAGATTCTTTGCACGAGTAGAACAGAAAGTAGTTGTGGGCGTTGATTTTGTTCAATATGCTTACCGTTACTAGTCCAATCTTGATTCGGCGGCATTGTGGGATGAAGCGGCCCGGACCAACCTTACATGTACACTTACGTGAGACAGGTTCCACCGATTGACATGCACTTGGTGCATAAGGTGGCTAGCGGGTGCCAGTCTCTCCCACTTTAGTCGGAACGGATTCGATGAAAGGGTCCTTATGAAGGGTAAATAGCAATTGGCATATCACGTTATGGTCTTGCGTAGGTAAGAAAACGTTCTTGCTAGAAACCCATAGCAGCCACGTAAAACATGCAAACAACAATTAGAGGACGTCTAACTTGTTTTTGCAGGGTATGCTATGTGATGTGATATGGCCAAGAAGAATGTGATGAATTATATGTGATGTATGAGATTGATCATGTTCTTGTAATAGGAATCACGACTTGCATGTCGATGAGTATGACAACCGGCAGGAGCCATAGGAGTTGTCTTTATTTATTGTATGACATGCATGTCATTTAACAACGCCATGTAATTACTTTACTTTATTGCTAACCGGTAGCCATAGTAGTAGAAGTAATCAGTTGGCGAGACAACTTCATGGAGACACGACGATGGAGATCATGATGATAGAGATCATGGTGTCATGCCGGTGACGATGATGATCATGGAGCCCCGAAGATGGAGATCAAAAGGAGCAAAATGATATTGGCCATATCATGTTACTTTTTGATTGCATGTGATGTTTATCATGTTTATGCATCTTATTTGCTTAGAACGACGGTAGTAAATAAGATGATCCCTCATTAAAATTTCAAGAAAGTGTTCCCCCTAACTGTGCACCGTTGCGAAAGTTCGTCGTTTCGAAGCACCACGTGATGATCGGGTGTGATAGATTCTTACGTTCACATACAACGGGTGTAAGCCAGATTTACACACACGAAACACTTAGGTTGACTTGACGAGCCTAGCATGTACAGACATGGCCTCCGAACACAAGAGACCGAAAGGTCGAGCATGAGTCGTATATTAGATACGATCAACATGAAGATGTTCACCGATGATGACTAGTCCGTCTCACGTGATGATCGGACACGGCCTAGTTGACTCGGATCATGTAATCACTTAGATGACTAGAGGGATGTCTATCTGAGTGGGAGTTCATAAGATGAACTTAATTATCCTGAACATAGTCAAAAGATCTTTGCAAATTATGTCGTAAGCTCGCGCTTTAGTTCCACTGTTTAGATATGTTCCTAGAGAAAATATAGTTAAAAGTTGACAGTAGCGATTATGCGGACAGTAGAAAGCTTATGTCCTTAACGCACCGCTCAGTGTGCTGAACCCCAAACGTCATTTGTGCATGTTGCAAACATCAGACATACACGTTTTGATAACTACGTGATAGTTCAGTTAAACGGTTTAGAGTTGAGGCACCAAAGACGTTTTCGAAACGTCGCGGAACATATGAGATGTTTTGAGGGCTGAAATTGAGATTTCAGGCTCGTGCCCACGTCAAGAGGTATGAGACCTCTGACGATTTTCTTAGCCTGGAAACTAAGGGAGAAAAGCTCAATCGTTGAGCTTGTGCTCAGATTGTCTGAGTGCAACAATCACTTGAATCGAGTGGGAGTTGATCTTCCAGATGAGATAGTGATGTTTCTCCAAATTCATTGCCACCAAGCTGCTAGAGCTTCGTGATGAGCTATAACATATCAGGGATAGATATAATGATCCTTGAGGTATTCGCGATGTTTGACACCGCGAAAGTAGAAATCAAGAAGGAGCATCAATTGTTGATGTTTGGTGAAACCACTAGTTTCAAGAAGGGCAAGGGCAAGAAGGGATACTTCATGAAACGGCAAATCAGCTGTTGCTCTAGTGAAGAAACCCAAGGTTGAACCCAAACCCGAGACTAAGTGCTTCTGTAATAAGGAGAACAACCACTGGAGCAGAATTACCCTAGATACTTGGTAGATGAGAAGGCTGGCAAGGTCGATAGAAGTATATTGGATATACATTATGTTAATGTGTACTTTACTAGTACTCCTAGTAGCACCAGGGTATTAGATACCGGTTCGGTTACTAAGTGTTAGTAACTCGAAATAAAAGAGCTACGGAATAAACGGAGACTAGCTAAAGGTGAGCTGACGATATGTGTTGGAAGTGTTTCCAAGTTTGATATGATCAAACATCGCACGCTCCCTCTACCATCAAGATTAGTATTAAACCAAAATAATTGTCATTTGGTGTTTGCATTGAGCATAGACATGATTGGATTATGTCTATCGCAATACGGTTATTCATTTAAGGAGAATAATGGTTACTCTATTTATTTGAATGATACCTTCAATGGTCTTGCACCTAAAGGAATGGTTTATTGAATCTCGATCGTAGTGATACACATGTTCATGCCAAAAGATATAAGATAGTAATGATAGTACCACCTACTTGTTGCACTACCATGTAAGTCATATTGGTAAAACGCATGAAGAAGCTCCATGTTGATGGATCTTTGGACTCACTCGTCTTTGAAAAGTTTGAGACATGCGAACCATGTCTATTGGTGTATACGCATGAAGAAACTCCATGCAGATGGATCGTTTGGACTCACTTGATTTTGAATCACTTGAGATATGCAAATCATACCACATGGGCAAGATGACTGAAAAGCCTCGGTTTCAGTAAGATGGAACAAGATAGCAACTTGTTGGAAGTAACACATTTTGATGTGTGCAGTCCAATGAGTGCTGAGGCATGTAGTGAATATCATTATGTTCTTACTTCACAGATGATTCGAGTAGATGTTGAGTATAGTTACTTGATGAAACAAAAGTCTGAATTATTGAATGGTTCAAGTAATTTCAGAGTGAAGTTGAAGATCATCGTGACAAGAGGATAAAATGTCTATGATATGATCATAGAGATGAGTATCTGAGTTACGAGCTTTGGCACGCAATTAAGACATTGTGGAAATTGTTTCACAATTAATACCACCAGGAACACCATAGTGTGATGGTGTGTCCGAACATCATAGTTGCACCCTATTGGATATGGTGCGTACCATGATGTCTCTTATCGAATTACCACTATCGTTTATGGGTTAGGCATTAGAGACAACCACATTCACTTTAAATAGGGAACCATGTAATTCCGTTGAGATGACACCGTATGAACTACGGTTTAGAGAAACCTAAGCTGTCATTTCTTAAAAGTTTGGGGCTGCGACGCTTATGTGAAAAAGTTTCAGGTTGATAAGCTCAAACCCAAAGCGGATAAAATGCATCTTCATAGGACACCCAAAACAGTTGGGTATACCTCCTAATTCAGATCTGAAAGCAATAGGGATTGTTTCTTGAATCGGGTCCTTTCTCGAGGAAAAGTTTGTCTCGGAAAGTTGAGTGGGAGCATGGTAGAGACTTGATGAGGTTATTGAACCGTCACTTCAACAAGTGTGTAGTAGGGCATAGGAAGTTGTTCCTGTGGCACCTACACCAATTGAAGTAGAAGCTTATGATAGTGATCATGAAGTTTTGGATCAAGTCACTACCGTACCTCGTAGGGTGACAAGGATGCGTACTACTTCAGAGTGGTACAGTAATCCTGTCTTGAAGGTAATGTTGCTAGACAACAATGAATCTACGAGCTATGGAGAAGCGATGGTGGGCCCAAATTCCGACAAATGGTTAGAAGCCATGAAATCCGAGATAGGATCCATGTATCACAACAAAGCATGGACTTTGGTGGACTTGCCCGATGATCGGCAAGCCATTGAGATAAATGGATCTTTAAGAAGAAGACGGACGTGGACGGTATGTCACCCTCTATGAAGCTCGACTTGTGGCGAAGAGTTTTTCACAAGTTTAAGGAGTTGACTACGATGAGATTTTCTCATCCGTAGCGATGCTTAAGTCCGTCGGAATCATGTTAGCATTAGCTGCATTTATGAAATCTGGCAGTTGGATGTCAAAACAAGTTTACTTACCAGTTTTCGTAAGGAAAGGTTGTATGTGATACAATCAGAAAGGTTTTGTCGATCCCTAGGATGCTTAAAGGTATGCTAGCTCCAGCGATCCTTCCATGGACTGGAGTAAGCATCTCGGAGTTGGAATATGCACTTTGATAAGATGATCAAAGATTTTGGGTTTATACAAAGTTTATGATAAACTTGTATTTCTAAAGAAGTGAGTGGGAGCACTATAGAATTTCTGATGAGTATATGTTATTGACATGTTGTTGATCAGAAATGATGTAGAATTTCTGGAAAGCATATAGGGTTATTTGAAAAGTGTTTTTCAATAGAAAACTTGGATTAAGCTACTTGAACATTGAGCATCAAGATCTATAAGGATAGATCAAAATGCTTAATAATGGTTTCAAATGAGCACGTACCTTGACATGATCTTGAAGGTGTTCAAGATGGATCAGTCAAAGAAGGAGTTCTTGCCTGAGTTGTAAGGTATGAAGTTAAGACTTAAAGCTCAACCACGACAGAAGAGAGAAAAAGGACGAAGGTCGTCCCCTATGCTTTAGACATAGGCTCTACAGTATGCTATGCTGTGTGCCGCACCGGAAGTGTGCCTTGCCATGAGTCAGTCAAGGGGTACAAGAATGATCCAGGAATGGATCATTGGACAGCGGTCAAAAATTGTCCTTGGAGTAAATAAGGACATGTTTCTCGATTATGGATGTGATAAAGAGTTCGGCGTAAAGGGTTATGTCGATGCAAGCTTTAACACCTATCCGAGTGACTCTGAGTAGCAAACCGGATACGTATAGTGGAGCGACCATTTGTAATAGCTCCAAGTGGAGCGTGGAAGCAGCATTTACAGTATAACCTAGAGATTTGCGAAGTACATACGGGTCTGAATGTTGCAGACCCGTTGACTAAAACCTCTCTCACAAGCAAAACATGATCAAACCCCAGAACTCATTGAGTCTTAATCACATGATGATGTGAACTAGTTTAATGACACTAGTAAACTCTTTGGATGTTGGTCACATGGCGATGTGACCTGTGAGTGTTAATCACATGGTGATGTGAACTAGATTATTGACTCTAGTGCAAGTGGGAGACTGTTGGAAATATGCCCTAGAGGCAATAATAAATTAGTTATTATTATATTTCCTTGTTCATGATAATCGTTCATTACCCATGCTATAATTGTATTGATAAGAAACTCAGATACATATGTGGGTACATAGACAACACCATGTCCCTAGTGAGCCTCTAGTTGACTAGCTCGTTGATCAACAAATGGTTACAGTTTCCTAACCATGGACATTAGATGTCGTTGATAACGGGATCACATCATTAGCAGAATGATGTGATGGACAAGACCCAATCCTAAGCCTAGCACAAAGATCGTAGTTCGTATGCTAAAGCTTTTCTAATGTCAAGTATCATTTCCTTAGACCATGAGATTGTGCAACTCCCAGATACCGTAGGAATGCTTTGGGTGTACCAAACGTCACAACGTAACTGGGTGGCTATAAAGGTGCACTACAGGTATCCCCAAAAGTATCTGTTGGGTTGGCACGAATCGAGACTGGGATTTGTCACTCCGTGTAAACGGAGAGGTATCTCTGGGCCCACTCGGTAGGACATCATCATAATGTGCACAATGTGACCAAGGGGTTGATCACGGGATAATGTGTTACGGAACGAGTAAAGAGACTTGCCGGTAACAAGATTGAACAAGGTATCGGTATACCGACGATCGAATCTCGGGCAAGTACAATACCGCTAGACAAAGGGACTTGTATACGGGCTTGATTGAGTCCTTGACATCGTGGTTCATCCGATGAGATCATCGTGGAACACGTGGGAGCCAACATGGGTATCCAGATCCCGCTGTTGGTTATTGACCGGAGAACGTCTCGGTCATGTCTGCATGGTTCCCGAACCTGTAGGGTCTACACACTTAAGGTTCGATGACGCTAGGGTTATAAAGGAAGTTTGTATGTGGTTACCGAATGTTGTTCCGAGTCCCGGATGAGATCCCGGACGTCACGAGGAGTTCCGGAATGGTCCGGAGGTAAAGATTTATATATGGGAAGTCCTATTTTGGCCACCGGAAAATGTTCGGGATTTTTCGGTATTGTACCAGGAAGGTTCTAGAAGGTTCCGGAGTGGGACCCACCTGCATGAGGGACCCACATGAACGTGGGTAGTGGGTTCAAGGCCCCACACCCCTGGTCAAGGCGCACCAAGATCTCCCTTAGAAGGAATAAGATCATATCCCGAAGGGATAAGATCAAGATCCCTAAAAAAGGGGGATAACAATCGGTGGGGAAGGAAATGATGGGATTTCTTTCCTCCCACCTTTCCCAAAGCCCCAATGTACTTGGAGGGCAAGAAACCAGCCCCCTCCACCCCTATTTATAGTGGGGAGGCGCATGGGAGCTCTACGCTTCCCCTGGCAGCCCTCCCCCTCTCCCAAGTACTCCTCTCCCGCGGTGCTTGGCGAAGCCCTGCAGGATTGCCACGCTCCTCCATCACCATCACGCGATCGTGCTGCTGCTAGACGGAGTCTGCCCCAACGTCTCCCTCTCACCTTGCTGGATCAAGGCATGGGAGACGTCACCGGGCTGTACGTGTGTTGAACGCGGAGGTGCCGTCCGTTCGGCACTAGGATCTCCAGTGATTTGGATCACGACGAGTACGACTCCTTCAACTCTGTTCTCTTGAACGCTTCTGCTTAGCGATCTACAAGGGTATGTAGATGCACTCTCCTTCCCTCGTTGCTAGTATCTCCATAGATAGATCTTGGTGTTGCGTAGAAAATTTTGAATTTCTGCTACGTTCCCCAACATCCTCGTCATGGATAGCACCGGGATGATGAAGATGGCCACCGGTGATGGGATCCCCCTCCGGCAGGGCACCAGAAAGGGCTCCCGAGAGGTTTTTGGTGGCTACAGAGGCTTGCGGCAGCGGAACTCCCGATCTATCTTCCGTTCTGAAAGTTTTAGGGTACGTAGTTATATATGGGTGAAAGGAGTACGTCAGTGGAGCTACGGGGGCCCCACGAGGTAGGGGGCGCGCCGGGGGGGGGGGTGGGTGGGCGCGCCCCCACCCTCGTGAGCACCTCCCGTATCTTCTGACGTGGGGTCCAAGTCCATCAGGTGGGTTTCCTTCCAAAAATAACTTCTCTAGTTGATTTCGTTCCGTTTTGACTCCGTCTGATATTCCTTTTCCTCGAAACACTGAAATAGGCATAAAACAACAAATCTGGGTTGGGCCTCCGGTTAATAGGTTAGTCCCAAAAATAATATAAAAGTGGATAATAAAGCCCAATATTGCCTAAAACAGTAGATAATATAGCATGGAGCAATCAAAAATTATAGATACGTTGGAGACGTATCAAGCATCCCCAAGCTTAATTCCTGCTCGTCCTTGAGTAGGTAAATGATAAAAAAGAATTTTTGATGCGAAGTGATACTTTGGCATAGTTTCAATGTAAATCTTCTTAATTGTGATATGAATATTCAAATCTGAAAGATTTAAGAGAAAAGTTCATATTGACATAAAAATAATAATACTTCAAGCATACTAATCAAAGCAATCATGTCGTCTCAAAATAGCATGGCAAAAGAAAGTTCATCCCTACAAAATCTTATAGTTAGGCTATGCTTCATTTTCGTCACACAAAGATGCTCCCAACTTCTATACCCCCGATGACAAGCCAAGCAATTGTTTCATACTTAAATAATCTCAAACTTTTTCATCCTTCACGCAATACATGAGCGTGAGCCATGGATATAGCACTATGGGTGGAATAGAATATGATGATGGGGATTGTGTGGAGAAGACAAAAAAGGAGAAAGTCTCACATTGACGAGGATAATCAACGGGCTATGGAGATGCCCATCAATTGATGTCAACATGAGGAGTAGGGATTTCCATGCAACGGCTGCACTAGAGCTATGAATGCTCAACAAAAGAAAACTAGTGGGTGTGCATCCAACTTGCTTGCTCATGAAGACCTAGGGCATTTGAGGAAGCCCATCGTAGGAATATACAAGCCAAGTTCTATAATGAAAAATTCCCACTAGTATAAAAAGACAACTTATGAGACTCACTACATGAAGAACAAGGTGCTACTTTGAAGCACAATATATGAGACTCACTACATGAAGAACAAGGTGCTACTTTGAAGCACAAGTGTGGAAAAAGAGATAGTAGCATTGCCCTTTTTATTTATTTTCTTTTTTTTGGGCCTTTCTTTTTTTTTGGCCTTTCTCTTTTTTTTGGGCCTTCCTTTTCTTTGGCCTTTCTCCCTTTTTTGTTTGGGCAATGCTCTAATAATGATGATCATCACACTTCTATTGATTACAACATAAGGATTACAACTCGAAACTTAGAACAAGATATGACTCTATATGAATGCCTACGGCGGTGTACCGGGACGGTGCAATGAATCAAGAGTGACATGTTTGAAAAATAATGCATGGTGGCTTTGCCACAAATACGATGTCAACTACATGATCATGCAATGGCAATATGACAAAAGTAATGTATGTCATGATGATGATGATGGAAGTTGCATGGCAATATATCTCGGAATGGATATGGAAATGCCATGATAGGTAGGTATGGTGGCTGTTTTGAGGAAGATATAAGGAGGTTTATGTGTGATAGAGCATATCATATCACGGGGTTTGGATGCACCGGCGATGTTTGCACCAACTCTCAAGGTGAGAAAGGGCAATGCATGGTACCGAAGAGGCTAGCAATGGCGGAAAGGTAAAAGTGCGTATAATCCATGGACTCAACATTAGTCAAAAGAACTCATATACTTATTGCAAAAATTTAGAAGTCGTCAAAAATCAAGTACTACACGCATGCTCCTAGGGGGATAGATTGGTAGGAAAAGACCATCGCTCGTCCCCGACCGCCACTCATAAGGATGCACAAGCCAGGTACACTTCATGTTTCAAATTTGTTACACAACTTTAACCATACGTGCATGCTACGGGACTTGCTAACTTCAACACAAGCATTTCTCAAATTCACAATTACTCAACTAGCACGACTTTGATATTACTACCTCCATATCTCAAAACAATTATCAAGTATCAAACTTTTCATAGTATTCAACACACTCATAAGAAAGTTTCACATATCTTGAATACCAAGTATATTAAGATTTTAAGAAAATTACCATGCTATTAACGACTCTAAAAATAATCAAAGTGAAGCATGATAGATCAATAGTTTCTTTAAAACAAATCCATCACCGTGCTCTAAAAGATCTAAGTGAAGCACTAGAGCAAAAATTATCAAGCTCAAAAGATATAAGTGAAGCACGTGGAGTATTCTAGGAAATTCCAATTCATGTGTGGCACTCTCTCATTTAATAATTTCATATCTTGATACTTTATTCAAATAGAAAGCAAAGCTAAAGAAAACTACAATGCAAGGATAGCACAACTCATGTGAAGAAGCAAAAACTTAGGCTCAACCGATATTAACTGATAGTTGTTGAAGAAGAAAGGTGGGATGCCTACCGGGGCATCCCCAATCTTAGATGCTTGAGACTTCTTGAAATATTATCTTGGGGTGCCTTGGGCATCCCCAAGCTTGAGCTTTTGTGTCTCCTTAATTCCTCTCATATCATGGTTTCTCTTTTTATCAAAAGCTTCATTCACAACAAACTCAACAAGAACTCGTGAGATAGGTTAGTATAAACCAATGCAAAACCATATCATTTTCTACTGTAACAAATCACTTAAATAATTATTCAACATTTCATACTAAATGCCTCTGCATATTTAATACTCCTATCCTCAAATAGAATCATTAATTAAGCAAACATATGCAAACAATGCAACCATAACAGCAATCTGGCAAAACAGTACAGTCTGTAAAGAATGCAAGAGTATCAATACTTCCCTGGCTCCAAAAATTATGAACTAAAATTCCCACTGTAATAAATTTATCATATCTTAATATGCAAAAAGATTCAACATTATACCACTCTCTGACTTTTCTAGGGAATTTTTGCAACAGCGGTAAACTTTCTGTTTTTCAAACAGCAACATGTATACTAGCAAAATAAGCATAGCAAAGGCTATCCTTGACTGCTTTATTGAAACTAAAGATGCAAAACATTATTCTAACTAACATCAAGCAAATACTAACAAGATAAAATGATGCTCCAAGCAAAACACATATCATGTGGTGAATAAAAATATAGCTCCAAGTAAATTTTACCGATGAACGAAGACGAAAGAGGGGATGCCTTCTGGGGCATCCCCAAGCTTAACCTTTTGGATATTCTTGAATACTAACTAGGGGTGCCTTGGGCATCCCCAAGCTTAGGCTCTTGCCACTCCTTGTTCCATAGTCCATCGAATCCTTACCCAAAACTTGAAAACTTCACAACACAAAACTCAACAGAAAACTCGTAAGCTCCGTTAGTATAAGAAAATAAAACAAACACATTGGTACTGTAATGAACTCATTCTAAATTCATATTGGTGTAATATCTACTGTATTCCAACTTATCTATGGTTCATACCCTCCGATACTACTCATAGATTCATCAAAATAGGCAAACAACACATAGAAAACAGAATCTGTCAAAAACATAACAGTATGTAGTAATCTGTATCAAACGTATACTTGTGGAACTCCAAAAATCCTACCAAATTAGGAAGTCATAAACAATTCGTGTACCAATCAAGAGAAAAAGAATCAGATCAGAAGCACGTTTCTGTGAATTAAGAAAACTAATATACCGGGTGAAAAAGTTTCTGATTTTCAGCAGGATCAAAACAACTATCACCGTAAGCCATCCTAAAGGTCTTACTTGGCACTTTATTGAAACAAAAGCTATAAAACATGATTACTACAGTAGCATAATCATGTGGACACACAAAAACAGTAAGGATAAATATTGGGTTGTCTCCCAACAAGCGCTTTTCTTTAATGCCTTTCTAGCTAGGCATGATGATGACAATGATGCTCACATAAAAGATAAGAATTGAAACATAACGGGAGCATCATGACTAGCACATTTAAGCCTAACCCACTTCCTATGCATAGGGATTTTGTGAGAAAACAACTTATGGGAACGATAATCAACTAGCATAGGAAGGTAAAACAAGCATAGCTTCAAAACTTGAAGCACATAGAGAGGAAACTTGATATTATTGCAATTCCTACAAGCATATGTTCCTCCCTCATAATAAATTTCAGTAGCATCATGAATGAATTCAACAACGTAACCAGCACCTAAAGCATTTTTTTCATGATCTACTAGCATAGAAAATTTACTACTCTCCTCATAAGCAAAATTCTTCTCATGAATAGTAGTGGGAGCAAACTCAACAAAATAACTATCATATGATTTAAAATTAGGATCAAGATGACAAGTTTCATGGTTATCATTATTCTTTAAAGCATACATGTCATCACAATAATCATCATAGATAGGAGGCATGCTTTCATCATAGTAAATTTGCTAATAAAAGCTTGGGGGACAAAAAATATCATCTTCATCAAACATAGCTTCCCCAAGCTTGTGGCTTTGCATATCATTAGCATCATGGATATTCAAGGAATTCATACTAACAACATTGCAATCATGCTCATCATTCACATATTTTATGCCAAGCATTCTATGTAATTCTTCTTCTAGTACTTGAGCACAATTTTCCTTTCCATCATACTCACGAAAGATATTAAAAAGGTGAAGGGTATGAGACAAACTTAATTCCATTTTTTTGTAATTTTCTGTTATAAACTAGACTAGTGCTAAAACAAGAAACAAAAAGATTCGATTGCAAGATCTAAAGATATACCTTCAAGCACTCACCTCCCCGGCAACGGCGCCAGAAAATATCTTGATGTCTACTACACAACCTTCTTCTTGTAGACGTAGTTGGGCCTGCAAGTGCACATGTTTGGGGGACAGTAGCAAATTTCCCTCAAGTGGATGACCTAAGGTTTATCAATCCGTAGGAGGCGTAGGATGAAGATGGTCTCTCTCAAACAACCCTGCAACCAAATAACAAAAAGTCTCTTGTGTCCCCAACACACCCAATACAATGGTAAATTGTATAGGTGCACTAGTTCGGCGAAGAGATGGTGATACAAGTGCAAAATAGATAGTAGATATAGGTTTTTGTAATCTGAAAATATAAAAATAGCAAGGTAACAAGTGATAAACGTGAGCATAAACGGTATTGCAATGATAGGAAACAAGGCCTAGGGTTCATACTTTCACTAGTGGAAGTTCTCTCAACAATAATAACATAGATATATCATATAACAAGCCCTCAACATGCAACAAAGAGTCACTCTAAAGACACTAATAGCGGAGAACAAACGTAGAGATTATGGTAGGGTACGAAACCACCTCAAAGTTATTCTTTCGGATCGATCTATAAAAGAGTTCGTACTAGAATAACACCTTAAGACATAAATCAACCAAAATCCAAATGTCACTTAGATACTCCATTGTCACCTCAAGTATTCGTGGGCATTATTATACGATATGCATCACACAATCTCAAATTCATCCAACCAACATAAAAGAACTTCAAAGAGTGCCCCAAAGTTTCTACCGGAGAGTCAAGAACGTGTGCCAACCCCTATGCATAGGTTCCCAATGTCACGAAACCCGCAAGTTGATCACCAAAGCATACATCAAGTGGCACATGATACCCCATTGTCACCACAGATAATCACGGCAAGACATACATCAACTGTTCTCAATAAAGACTCAATCCGATAAGATAACTTCAAAGGGGAAACTCAATTCATCACAAGAGAGTAGAGGGGGAGAAACATCATAAGATCCAACTACAATAGCAAAGCTCGGGATACATCAAGATCGTGCCATAGAGGGAACACAAGAGAGAACACGAGAGAGAGAGATCAAACACATAGCTACTGGTACATACCCCCAGCCCCGAGGGTGAACTACTCCCTCCTCGTCATGGATAGCGCCGGGATGATGAAGATGGCCATCGGTGATGGGATCCCCCTCCGGCAGGGCGCCGGAAAGGGCTCCCAAGAGGTTTTTGGTGGCTACAGAGGCTTGCGGCGGCGGAACTCCCGATCTATCTTCTGTTTTGGAAGTTTTAGGGTACGTAGGTATATATGGGTGAAAGGAGTACGTTGGTGGAGCTACGGGGGCCCCATGAGGTAGGGGGCGCACCCGGGGGGGTGGGCGCGCCCCCCACCCTCGTGAGCACCTCCTGTATCTTCTGACGTGGGGTCCAAGTCCATCAGGTGGGTTTCCTTCCAAAAATAACTTCTCCAGTTGATTTCATTCCGTTTTGACTCCGTTTGATATTCCTTTTCCTCGAAACACTTAAATAGGCATAAAACAACAAATCTGGGCTGGGCCTCCGGTTAATAGGTTAGTCCCAAAAATTAATATAAAAGTGGATAATAAAGCCCAATATTGCCTGAAACAGTAGATAATATAGCATGGAGCAATCAAAAATTATAGACACGTTGGAGACGTATTAGTCGCCGCAAGGCTCGATGGCTCGTCTCGTCGTCAAGGACGACATTACCGCAGAGGGAGCTCTGGCTGTAGGCCAGACTCTCCAACTCGGAGCCTTTATCATGGCTGCCCCATCGGTGGTAGCCTCGACGATGGCCTCTCGGGTCATCAATCATAACCTTCGCGTCAGTTTGGAACTTGCCGAACAGATGGATCCGATGGAGCTCTTCTCCCTCAACGAGCTCTTGGATCGCATCGCCGCTCAGGGAGTCGCTACAGACTATGACCGGATCGGGCTTAAACCCGACCAAAGGGACATCAGATCCCCGCCGGCCACCCATGAGATAGTGGTAGTGAAGGAACCTCACACGGACCGTCCCTCGACTTTGAGGATGAATTATGTCCGGATCACCGAACTCCTTGAGCCGAATACCTGCTCAAAGGAAGACATGACCCAGGTTCCAGACGTAGAATCGGGCATTGGGCCGAAGAAATTGGGCGACACTCAGGATCCCGAGCTGTCAGGCTTGGAGCCTCCCACGCCCTTGGGTGTTAGATCGGATCAGAATCCGGATTTAGCTAACAACACCTACCTGGACTTAAACCGTCTCTCCCACATCAGGCAAGAGCCCCAGGAAACCGTACATCACTACCGGGCCAGATTCCTCCTTGTATTTAACAAGGTCAAGGTCTGCCGCAAGGAGGATGTAGTCTTACTGTTCTGCAAAAACTGCACGAACAAAGGACTCCTTAATGCTATAAGCCGTCATGACATAGTACACTTCGCGGACCTGGAAATCATAGTATAGAAGTACTGTGCGATGGAAAGCGCCTGGAAAACCCAGACAGAATTTTGGGACAGTACGGCTCTCACCAAGACCTTTGTTCGAACTAAACGGGCGAACTCTCGTAAGTCGGCCGATCCGGTTCCCAAGAAACCAAAGCACACCCCAGGGCGGGGAACCGTATTGGAAGAATGGCTCAATGGACCATCTAAGCTTCACAGCACTCTGGACATAACGCCAACTCATAGCCTTAGAGCATGTTGGATACTTCGGCAGGTTGCAAAAAGTGGCGAGGATCTTCTTGCAAGCCATAAAGCAGAGAAACATCCCGCCAACAAACACAATACGGTATTAACATTCTTTGAGACTTTCGCCTCAAACAATAGGCGCAAGCGAGCTCATCAAAGCTCCGCCGAAATTTGCCATGTGGCAAAGATAAACCCCTGGAATGACACTGCTATAACCTTCAATGCCAGTGATGAACCTCGATTCCAGACTGTCCGGGCACCGACCGCTCTGGTCCTTAGCCCAATCATGGACGGCTTTCGACTCACTAAAGTACTCATGGACGGCCGAAGCGGATTAAACTTGATCTATGAAGAAACGCTCAACAAGATGGAAATTGATAAAGGCCGCATCGAGCAAAGCGGCACCACCTTCAGGGGAATTATCCCTAGTCGGGAGGCACGGTGTGGGGAAAATCACACTCGATGTGGTATTCGGCACCCCAGAGGACTACAGGTCCGAAGAAATCACATTCCAAGTGGCTCCTTTCAGCAGCGGATACCCCGCCCTTCTGGGGCGGGACATGTTTATGAGCTTTCAAGCCATACCCCATTACAGGTACATAAAGCTCAAAATTCCCGGGCCCAATGGAATCATCACTCTAGTCAGTGATTCGGACGTCGCACTTCGCGCCGAAAACAAAACCGCAGCACTAGCCGTGGAAGCATTATCCGAAGCCCTAGCAGCTCAAGAATTATCAACGCTAAGGGCCACCGTGGACAGGACAACGTGATACTCAACAAACGGCCCAAGTCCACCTCATTTAAACCCGCAGACGACATAGTCAAATTCCAAGTCCATCCGACGGACCCCACGAAGACAGCTTCCATCGGGACACAGTTGAGCCCCGCAATGGACGCCGCACTGCGAGACTTCTTACGCGAGAATTGGGACATTTTCGTCTGGCACCCGTCGGACATGCCAGGCATCCCATGCAGGTTGTCCGAACACAGCCTCAATATACTAAAAGGATACAAACCGGTCAAACAGACTCTAAGGCGGTTTTCAGAGCCCAAACGGCAAGCCATGGGGGAGGAGCTAGCCAAGCTACTTGAGGCCTGATTCATCAGAGATATTAAACATCCGGATTGGCTAGCAAACTTGGTAATGGTACCAAAAAAGGACAAATCCTGGCGCCCATGCAGCGACTTCAAAGACCTCAACAAGGCTTGCCCCAAGGATCCCTTTCCCCTCCCTCGCATCGATCAGATTATCAATGCAATAGCTGGACACGACTCGCTGTGCTTTCTCGACGCATACTCTGGATACCATCAAATAAAGATGGCAGAGTCTGACTAGGCTGCAACAGCTTTTATAATGCCATATGGCCCTTTTTGCTTCAACACTATGCCTTTCGGGCTTAAGAATGCCGGTGCAGCCTATCAACGCATGATTCAAACATGCTTGGAAAAACAAATCGGCAAAATAGTGGAAGCCTATGTGGACGACGTGGTCATAAAAACAAGACATGTTGAAACCCTAATAGATGTCTTGAGGCTTACATTCGATAACCTCCGGACATAAGACATCAAGTTGAATCCAGAAAAATGCGTTTTGACGTCCCCTCGGGGAAACTTCTGGGCTTCATTGTTTCCAATAGAGGAATTGAAGCAAATCTGGCAAAAATCCGAGCTCTGTCGCAGTTGGCTATACCAACAGACCTCAAGCACATCCAGAAACTAGCTGGATGCGTGGCCACTTTGAGCCGCTTTATCTCCATGTTAGGAGAAAAGGCATTGCCTCTTTACCGCCTCCTTCGGCGCACCGAACACTTCGTATGGACGGATGCAGCCGTGGCCGGACTCGATGAAATAAAGACCTTACTGGCCAGTAATCCAGTCCTAACAGCGCCAAATATAGGCAAGCCTATGCTACTGTTCATAGCTGCAACACATCAAGTGGTAAGCGCGGTGCTCGTCGTCGAACGAGAGACGAACGGATACAAATTCCCGCTTCAAAAGCCGGTTTATTACGTATCCACGGTCCTCACCCCATGCAAATCCTGATACCCACACTATCAAAAAATAGCATACGTGGTCTTCATGGCATCCCGGAAGCTGCCACACTACTTTCAAGAGTGTTCGATTACGGTGGCCTCCGAAGTACCACTCAATGAAATAATAAATAACCGCGACGCTACGGGTCGGATTGCTAAATGGGCTATCGAGCTCCTTCCGTTCGACATAATATACAAACCACGACGAGCCATTAAGTCGCAAGTACTGGCCGACTTTGTCGCTGAATGGACAGAAGCTGAACTCCCTAAAGAATACGGCGCGTACTCCAACTGAATCATGCACTTCAACGGCTCCAAAATGCTGGCCGGATTGGGAGCAGGTGTAGTCCTGACATCTCCCACCGGAGACACGGTCCAGTATGTCCTCCAAATATTATACACAGACTCCAACAATGCAGCCTAATACGAGGCGTTGTTGCACGGTCTTCGGATGGCAGTCTCTATGGGCATCCAACGCCTAGAAGTGCGCGGGGATTCGAACCTCACAATATCACAAAAAAATGGAGACTTTAATGCCAAGGATCCAAAAATGGCAGCCTACCGTAATGTCGTCCTCAAAATGTCAGCTCGGTTCGAGGGGCTCGAATTCCACCATGTGGCTCGAGAAAACAATCAAGCGGCGGACGTCCACACCCGCATCGGCGCTAAACGCGACCCTGTCCCACCTAACATATTCCTGGAAAGGTTGTTCAAGCCATCCTAGTATGGGAAGGGGAGTCCGGCAATACCAGCACGGATCCGAACACACCCCCAGATTCCGAACCATCGAACACGATTGGAGGCTCTGCCACTGAAATAACATCTTCGGCCCATGAAATCATGGCCGTAATCGCCCCATGGACTGAGCCTTTCTTGGCCTACCTAAATAGGCAGGAGCTTCCCGAAGACCAAAATGAAACATGCTGCATTGTCCGACGTTCTAAAGCCTACAAAGTCCATGAAGGGGAACTCTATAAGAAAAGCGCGACCGGAGTGCACCAAAGGTGCATCTCCGAAGAGGAAGGGCGGCAGCTCTTGGCTGAAATCCATGCCGGACTGGGCGGGCACCATGCCACGGCTCGAGCACTAGTCAGCAAGGCCTTCTGTACAGGCTTCTATTGGCCGACTGCCCGAGCAGACGCACAGGACCTTGTCCGACATTGCGTCGGTTGCCAGCTCTTCGCCAATCAGAGTCATATGCCCCCTACCGTTGTCCAAACAATCCCCATAACTTGGCCCTTCGTGGTCTGGGGGCTGGATATGGTCGGACCTCTTAAAGGGGGTAGCCATAAGAAAAAATTCTTATTGCTCATGGTGGACAAGTTCACCAAATGGATAGAAGCCAAACCAGTCAAAACGGCCGAATCCGGACCAGTAATAGACTTCATATCCAGGGTCGTACACCGCTATGGTGTCCCCCATAGCATCATCACTGATAATGGCTCAAATTTCACAGCCGATGAAGTGAAAACTTGGTGCGTAAAAATGGGCATTAAGCTTGATTACGCTTCCGTCTACCATCCGCACACAAACGATCAGGTAGAGCGGGCAAATGGTCTCATCATGAGCGGCATCAAACCCAGACTAGTGCGATCCTTGACAGAGCCGGATACGCACTGGGTCGAAGAGCTCGACTCCGTACTCTAGGGGCTGCGGACCACGCCGAATCGCACTACCGGATATACACCATTTTTTATGGTATACGGCGCTGAGGCAGTACTACCCTGCAACATAATACATGATTCGCCACGCGTACGCATGTACGAAGAGAAGGAAGCCGAGTTAGATCGGCAGGATAACTTGGATGCCCTGGAGGAGGAGCGCGGCGTCGCAAAAGCCCGCTCCGCATTCTATCAGCAGCAGGCTCGACGATATCAAAGTAGAGAAGTGCGGGCCAAAACTTACAATATTGGCGAGCTCATTCTATGCCTACCGGAGAAGAAGGACAAGCTCAAACCCAAGTGGGAGGGTCCCTTCGTCATTGACAAAGTTCTCACCGGAGGAGCGTACCGCCTACGTAACGCATCCGATAACAGACTCGAGCCGAACCCATGGAACGCGGCCAGACTCCGGAGATTCTACGCCTAACGCCGAACTCAGTGTTCGTCTCCTTACCCCTCATTTTTAATTATGCTCCACCCCTTTCTCCTTTCTCAACCTTTTTTCCTCTTCACACAAAGTATTTAATAGAGTGCGGACTCCCGGATCACTCCGGCCGTACTATGTGTGTAAGCTATACCTAGGTGCTTCCTATTCGGAAGCTAAACATAATTACTTTAAATGGCTTTTTGCGCATCACATATGCGTTCTTTTTCCATATGTGCCTTTTCTTCGCCATTATATGCATCGATATGACTTAAGATGTGGCCAAGATGGGTTGACTGGCTCTTGTGTTTATGCCCTATGTTCCTGTTAATTCGAGTAGGGCATAAGGGGAGCACCTCTGCGATTGTTACTGCCAGTTCAGCCGGATGTGTACCTCAGACTGGGTGAAGCCGAAAGCTAGTTTCCTTAAGAGAATATTCGATCGGTGAACAAAAGATGTATTCGTTTATTACAACGTAAATCCCCAAAAGTCTTATATCCTACACCATCGTTCGCAGTCCGGACATGTGCATTGTCGCATGCGTACCCAAGGAAAGGAACCCCTAACGGAACTATTCTCCCTGGAAGATGTTTCTTACTATCCATGTATTATAACATAACTAGTTGGGTGCTTGTCTGTTCAAACACCTATGACCCCTACGCCTTGTCTCCACGCATACCCCGGTCTTGTATAACTGAGCGGGTATTCGGACACACCCCGGACTATAGGATCCGGGGGCTGAAGCGAAAAGGTCTGCCATGACAAATGATTTTAATCCGGCTAGGGACTAATTATGTCCATTAAATTACATAGTCACTTGGACTGACTATATTCTTCCTCTATACCATCCAACAGGCTATCTAGCTTACAATCCTGTTGAGAATACTTGGCGGCTAACGCTACCTGGTCATATACCAGGCTCACGGGAAATTCTTTCCCATCAGGCCCGGCCAGTCCTACTTCGTCCATATGGTTCGGGTCCAGCTTGGTGTAGCGCGTCTTCACCATAGCCCAGGCTTCTCTTGCACCTTTCTGGCAGGCTGACATCTTCCACAATCGGAAGCGCCGCCGTGCTCCACCGTGCTCCTTGAAGCATATCCACAAGCTCCCCCATGCCGTTCGGCAATAAGCTTGATGGCCACAAGGCCTGAGCAACACCCAACATCACTTGCCGTGCTCGCTCATGCAGTTGCGAGAGGTCTTGCAGTAAATCACTTGCAGATGAGGGCATCTCCTCTTCAGGGTGACCCGTTAACATTCCTGCAAGCAAAATTCTTTCAATATACTTCCTCGCCGAACTATCATACATTTCATCTGGGCACTCACCATAAATGCCGCGTTGAAGCCTTTTATTCTCCTTCACGGAATCCGCCAGTTGAGCGCGGACATCTTTTAAATCCACTTCCATCCGAATATTGGCATCTTGAAGATTGTTCTTCTCTTGCTTAACTTGCAAAAGCATGCGCTCGCCAGCCTTTAGCTGCCTTTTAAGATGCGAATCGTCATCCATTATGCCCCCTGGATTCACCCCGGGATTGTCTGCAGAATTTTCTGTTAGACTAGTCATACCAGCCATTTACTAACTGGTGCATCTTCGTACAATTGAGACAAATGTTACCAGATGAGGCCTTCTGGGATTCCTCTAACTTGGCAGCCGTGTCCCTCAACTGGGCCTTGCATTCCTCCAGCTCCCAAGCCAATTGTCCATTCTTCTCTACAAGGGCATGTGCATAACTGGATCCTTCAAACAGTTGTTCCAACTATTTTAAGTCTCAGGGGCTACTGTTGTACATACTTATCAAAGCTTCTCACCCGTATATCTCTGGTATACTGGTTCGTCGCTTGGGCAAGCCCGCCTTGAGCAGCTCGGATGTATGTGTCTGCCGAATTGAAGGCATTAAATGCCTCTTCGAAAAAGATGTTGTTCCGAAGCACGGCCCTCCGGCGCCGGTGATTCATGGCGCTCTCCACTTTGGAGTTTGTGGCCGAAAACATATCCGCATCCTTTGTCGGAGAACTGTGCGGAACTGGCCCCGTGTCCGCCTCCGCCCTCGAAGCTGCTTCTGGAACCTGGCTGGTGGAGGCGTGATTGGTGGGATCCCCGGATATAGTTCGGCTGCTTCTCTTCCTGCCAAACACAAAGGGCGATGTTATATTTCAAACACTATAATCACAGGACAGGTTATTACTTTACCTCTGCAGTGGTGTGTCGACCCTCACCATCTTCCTCTTGAGCTTGCCCGATCCGGACGCCCGTGGTTGACGAGTCCCTAGGGGCTTGGCCCCGCGCTCCGACCGTCGTCTCTGCAAACAGCACGATGCCTTAAGGGTAAAGCATAATGCCTGAGGGGAGTCCTCTTCGGGCGATAGGTTTTTCTCAGTTTGGCTTACACGCGACACAGGGAGCAGTCCGAGATAGTCGGCCGTAATGGCCACTGAGGCACCTTCCCAGCTCGCTTGATAAAATACCCCGTTAACAAGCTCCACGGTAATATCCGGATCTTATTTGAGTCCTGGATCTAGGGCCCTTCTGGGGTCCTTTGGCTGCGTGGAGGGGCTGAAGATTCCTTCTACGGCCCTCCTCAGTTCCTGCTCGGAAACATTGATGCGGGTAAACTTATCAGAAGAACGCTAAAGTAAGTAAAAACAGGGAAAGGAATGACGACTTACCCACTCTGGGGGGTTGTACATGGAGAATCCGTTCCGCGGTTTAATGCGAAGGAATTCCTCCTCTTCCCCTTTGAAATAATTGGACAATATTCTTACCAGAGCAGTGGCAGAGTCCGGACCCTTACGGCTGCAGCGGGTGACGTCGTCTTCCCCGTTGAAATGCCACATGGGATTCCCCCGATATTTAAGCGGTTGCACTACCCGCATTATGCATATTGCCATGACCTCGACTATCATAAGTCCGGATTTGGCCAGTAACTTTATCTTGCTCATCAGGAAGTGTATTTCCCTCGTATCCTCTTCTTGAGGGCCCCGGGGGCGCCAGCTTAGGCGTGTCCTCGACAGGGCGAAACTGAACTTGGGGAGGCCTGTCCGTACTGGATCCGGAAGGGGAACATCATCAATGTAAAACCACTTTGAAGGCCAGTTTTTTGGTGCCTTCTTAGGACGGCCGGACAGGTATCCGGTCTCGGCAATGCGCCATACTTCCGTCCCACCCACTTGACATAGGGATTCTCCCTGGGTACGGGGGACAAGGCAGAACAGTTTCCTCCATAATCCGAAGTGAGGTTCGTAGCCTAAAAACAGCTTGCAAAGGGCGACGTACCCCGCTATATGCAGAATGGAGGCCGGGGTAAGATTGTGCAACTGGAGGTCGTAGAAGTCCAGGAGCCCGCGAAGAAATGGGTGATGGGAAACCTGATGCCCCTTAGCAGATGCAGGATGAGGCATATACGCTCCTCTGGAGATGGATTTGGAGATCCCTCCGCTTGATCCCCTCCGTCATAAGTAGTTATTCCGGCTTGGACAAGGACCATGAACGCCGATGGGAGAAACCCTTGGGTTTGTAACTCTATCAAATTGCTATGAGGGACTGAACACTCTCCCCAATCCCCTGACTTGGAACGAGGAGGGCGGGCAGAAGAGCTGCGACGGCCGGCCATGTTGGAATGGTTTTTCGCGGAGTGCTCTATCGGATGCTAGCTCAGGGAGGGAGAGTGAGGTTTGGATCTGAGAATCCCCGTCCCTTCAAATAGGCGGTCAGCCCGGAGGATTGAGGGTGTCAAATGCAAAAATGCCTCGGCTCCTCGCATTCGCTAGGCACGTGGAGATGGTCATTATTGAGGCACTGAAGCCGAGGAGCACAACATTTATTGGAGGTCGGACGCTATTCGTCGTAACAGGTACTTTGGAGTATTCGGAGATGGAACCCGCCTTGCAATGCCGAAGACAATACTGCGTGCCGGACTCATCGTCATTGAAGCCTGGTTCAGGGGCTACTGAGGGAGTCCTGGATTAGGGGGTATCCGGACAGCCGGGACTATGTACAACGTCCGGACTATTGAAGCGTGAAGATACAAGACTCAAGACTTCGGCCCGTGTCTGGATGGGACTCTCCTTTGCGTGGAAGGCAAGCTTGGCAATCCGGATATTATGTTTCCTTCCTTGTAACCGACTCCATGTAAACCCTAGCCCTCTCAAGTGTCTATATAAACCGGAGAGGTTGGTCCTTAGAAGGCCGATCACAATTACAATCATACCATCATAGGCTAGCTTCTAGGGTTTAGCCTCTACGATCTCGTGGTAGATCTACTCTTGTACTACCCATATCTTCAATATTAATCAAGCAGGAAGTAGGGTTTTACCTCCATCGAGAGGGCCCGAACCTGGGTAAACATCTGTGTCCCTTGCTTCCTGTTAACATCAGCCTTGACACACAGATCGGGACCCCCTACCCGAGATCCGCCAGTTTTGACACCGACTGCGCCCCTGGTCCTGAGGAAGGACAGCTCCGGGCTGATCCCCCTGTGTGTACCCCAGCCCTCGCATCGTCCGAAGTCAGCTCTAGCCCTTCAGGTGCGCCTTCCTCTGTGGCTGGGCCTCCTGAGGCTAAGCCCCGCAAAAGGCTATCGGGCTTCAAGCTTGGCCGGAGTCCATGGGATCCCGCGGCAGTCAACCAGTAAGTACTCTAACTTTGTCTTGCTCCTGTCTTTTCACCGTCGAGGCCTGACATCTTCCATTGGGTAGGCTGCTACCTCCGGCAAAGAGGCTGAAGTGAGACGTGGCGACCCCGCCTGGAACGGGCTCATCAGCCGCGGCCGCGTCTTCACTCGCGGGGAAGGGAGGCAGCAGGGCCCGCACGTCCCCTGCCTGATCGTCCTCGCGAGGCCAACAGGGATGCTCACGCGAGGAGTCAGCCCCCGTGGCCCCATTGACTCTGGAGGCACCCGCGCTTGATGTTGTCGCTGAAGTTGGCAAGGCTTAGGGGGTCCCTGCCTCCCAAGCTGTGATCACGCTGCCGTCTTCTCCACCTACTCCGCCGGCTCCCGTCTCCTCTCCGTCCTCCATCGCCTTGGACCGTGCCGCCGACGAGCTGAACCGGCTGTGGGAGGATCTTCGGAGCACTGACCCCCGCCTGGTGGCCGGGCGCCTGGAGTTGGTCTCCAGCTGGGTTCGCTCTGACGCTTCCGTCCGAGCGGTGCTGAGCTAGGCTGTGGTGACTTCCGTGGAGGGGAAGCAAGCCACCTCCCAGGCCATGGCCGCTCGTGACATGGCGTTGAAGGATGCTTCAACTGTAAAGGGCCGCTACAAGATGATGGAGGGCGAGTTGCAAGGGCTTCGTGATGAGCTCGCTAAGGAGATTCACGACTGCCAGGTGAAGGAGGAGGAGATGAAGGCTCGGGAGGCTGCTGTCAACGACCGCGACGCTGAACTCTCAGCCGACCGCGACCGGCTGAAGACGCTGGAGCAGGCGCTGAAGACGGAGAGGGCCGAACTGGATGCCGAGGCAAAGGTCTTGGTCGAGGACCGCGCGGCCTTCACGTGCTATGAGGAGAGGGCTCGCATGGCGCTGAAAATGCTCTATGACAGGGGCCTGGAGAAACCGCTGGCTGGAGCCAAGGAAGGCCCGGCTAAGCTGGTTCCCTTCCTCATCGAGGCGCTTGAGGAGGTCGTGATTGGCATCGACCCCATGGCTGAAGTCGAGGCTCGCGTCCTTTCCTCCGCAGCGCTGACATGGATACTCAGCCACGTCTACCTCCGCAACCCCGACGCCAACCTTGACAACCTGCTGGAGCCCGTGGACGCCAAGCGCTCCGCCGCTGCTGCTGAAGCCGTCAAGGGTCGAGCGGAGGCCTTGTTGGGGAAGTTCCGCGCCTTCAACACTGCGCCCAAGCAAGGCGCTGTCGACTCTGCAGCCCCGGGGGGTGGAGCTGAGAAGCGCGACTCCACCACAAGCGGTGGCACGACCCAGGGGTGATCTTCTCGCGGCCCTTTCTCCTGCTTTGATTCCTTCAACATGCACCATGCCTCATGGAGGCATTTAAATTGGTGTCTGGTATTGTGAGAACAATCTATGGTCTGTAATATTTGCTTCTGGATTTGCTAGACTTTGCGATTTCCTTCCTATTTGCTTGTGTTCTACGTTGGCAGGGCCCGACCCCGCGCATACCTTAGCCGTTGTTAGCCCAACCAGATCACCAGGACAGGACTAAGGATTGAGGGGCTATGTGGCAAGTTAGGCTCCTGAGTCGCGATGCTCAGGAGTCCCCCTTGACACGCAAACAGCAAATAGGGAGGGGGTGGAAGAGAGGATCTGTCGTTCTACATCGGCAGGGCCCGGCCCCGCGCATACCTCAACCACCGTTAGCCTTTCGGAACTAAGGAGTGAGGGCCTACGTGACCGGTTAGGCTCCTGAGTCGCGATGCTCAGGAGTCCCCCTTGACGCTCAAATGGGTCTTATACATTGGCTCCACTCAGGGAGGGGCGTGCGACAACCAGGTCCGAGGGACCTGGCTGGGTGGCGTGTGCTCGAGCGTGGCCCGGGCGCAGCCCCCGTGCCCAGCCCCCTCGCGCGGCACTCCTGAGGGGAGGCTTTGCAATGAGGCCAGACACTGAGCTTTGGGCTCCTTGAGGTTGATACAGCCGTGGGCTGCCCTCAGTTGTTTAGCACCAGCGCAGAGCATAGCGCTTCCGTATGCGTACGGGCATAGCCGCTCCTCGGCAGTGTCGTCAGCCAGCTCGGAGCATGGCGCTTCCACTGGTACATGGGAGGGGGGCTCCCCTCCGGGAGGAGCCCCCGGGGCATGTACAGCCCCGCCCTCACACCTGGCCGGCACAGTAGGGCTATGGGAGGTGTATCTGGGCACCCGTGAGCCAGCGCGGGACTCATGGGGCCCTACCTCGAGGCGGGTTGCGCCTGGCTCTGGGCCTTTGGCGGTGGTACGTTCCTGCAAGGTGGTTAAAATGCAAATGCTCTATGTCCTCAGGTCCCGGCCCTCGAGAAAGCTTAGCCGCCGCTCGTATGCCAGGTCGTGATGCCGTGGAAAAGGCCAGGGGGTGTGGGCTGGAGAGCCAGTAAGAGCTCCTGAGTCACGATGCCCAGGCGTCCCTCTTTTAACGTGCAAGCGCTTCGCATGAGAGAGGAGAGGCCCATGGTAGGCAGCGGACAGTAATCATAAGCAGGACAAGCATGAAGAAGCAAATCAACTTAGATAGATGCAGAGAATGGCAAATGCCGCTGGGTCGGGTCCAAGCAACTTGGGGATGATGCTGCCCGAGGGGCGCCCCTAACAAGGTAAGCTGAGGACAAAAGCAAAATGGATACATGCCGCGGGGACAGACCCACGCGACCTAGGAATGATGCAGCCCTGAGGGCGCTCCCAGCTGAAACGAAACTTGAAAGAAGTCACCTGATACCATTGTAGAGCGAGTGTCGGAGCAGCTGGCGGTGCATGGTGAAGAAGCCAATCCTCACGAGCCCTCGAGGCTCCGAGCCTCGGGAGGCTCAGGAGGTCCGGGCGGCTCGGCGAGGCCCATCTACATTTCCTCCAGGAGCGCGTGATGCTTGGCCACCTGAGCTTCCAAGATGCTCCTCATCAGGCGCTGTTGGGCAGCAGCCGCGTTTGGCAGGCCGAAGGGCATGCGAACGTAGTTGTGCGATGGACCCTCGCAACGCCCTACGCGCGAAGGCCAGAAGCACTCCTAAGACGTGACTCGATTGAGCCCTGGGTAGTTGAAGCACACGCGCAGCCCGCCATCCTCACCTGGATGGGGAGCTCCGCTGGGCAGGCGGTGGCTGCTGCACATGACTCTCGATTCCTGTAACTCCTGAGCAACCTTGGTGATGAACTCCTGAGGGTAGGCCCTCCTTGCCTTACGCTTTCCTGAGGGAAACATGCCGCAAAGCATGCCTCCAAGTGGTGCACGAGCGCCTCCCTCGTGATCTTGGCAAAGTCAGTGGCTCCCCAAGAGAGAGCCCCTGAGCCTTGCCCGAGGAGGGCGCCGGGCGCACCTCCCTATGCGATGGAGGGTGGCGCCCCTTGGACGGGCACATGTCCGGATGCGGCGCGTCCGGAGGTGCCTGCCTCCTGAGGCATTTAGCCAGGTGACGTCTTCTTCTTCTTGGGAGCTGCTTCAGGAAGGTTTCCACTCTTGATGTCTGGGTCCTCGATTGACGCAGCTTGGAAGGCGCGCTCGAGAGAGCACACCGCATCCTTCTCTTCACAGGGGACCGTGATGACCCCGCCACTTCCTGGCATCTTGAGGACGTTGTAGCCATGGTGAGTCACTGCCATGAACTTGGCCAGGGCGGGATACCCGAGGATGGCATTGTATGGCAGGCGAATGTGGGCGACGTTGAAGTCAATGAGCTTGGTACGGTAGTTCTTGCGCTGTCCAAAGGTGACAGGGAGGCGGACCTGCCCTATCGGGACAGTGGAACCATCAGTGACACCTGAGAAAGGCTTGGTTGGTTGAAGCTGATCATATGGCACTTGAAGATTGTTGAACATCTCGACGGACAGGACATTGAGCCCTGCTCTGCCGTCGACGAGGGTCCTGGTAACTTGCACATTGCTGATGACTAGGGAGCAGAGCATCGGGAGGACACCGGCCGTTGCCGCGCACTTGAGATGATCCACTAAACTGAACGTGATGGTGCACGCAGACCACCTCAGAGGGCGCGTGGCCTCAAGCTTGGGAAGGACTGCATTCACCTCGTGAGCAAACTGCTTGAAGAGGCGCTGAGAGGCTGGGGCCTGAGCGTCCCCCAAGATGCAAGCGATCGCACGCGGCTCCTGGAAGCCCCCAGCCCCCTCGTCCTGATGATGGTCGTCATTCCTTCTTGGTGGTGGTGGCAGAGGAGGAAGTCCTGCGTTGCCTTGTGGGCGATCCTCACAAGGCTGATCCCTCCAAGCCCCATCACGAGGCTGGTCCTACCAGCGGTCCTCGCGAGGCCGGTCACTCCACCCTTGGCAAGGGCCATGATCGTCCCATCGTCCTCCACCTCTTGCTCCGCCTCGGCCGTAGCCCTGATTGTTGCGCTCGGGGCGTCGACCGACATGGCCTTCTCGCACGGCCCTGAGCTCTTGGCATTCGTTGGTGTTGTGGGTATGGAGATCGTGGTTCACACAGTACCGGCTGCCCTTGGACGACTCCGGCTGGTCCCTGCCGCGCTTCATGTTCGGCTCTGCTGCGAGCACAGCTGCTCCCTTGCGCTTCACATCCTTGGCCTTGGCTTTCTTCTCTTCTGGGTCTGCTACTGGGAGCTCGAGAAGGGAGAGGCGTCCCTCCTCAGCCCTTGCGCACTTGGTCGCCAGGTTGAACAATTCCAGAGACGTACATAGATCTTCATCGATCGCGAGCTCCTCCTTCATCTTGACATCGCGGACACCATCAGAGAACGCTGAGATGATGGCCTCCTCGATTACCCTGGGAATCTTGAGGCGAGCGCTGTTGAAGCACTGGATGTACTTCTGCAAGGTCTCTCCGGGCTGCTGCTTGATGCGGTGCAGGTCACCCATGACTGGAGGACGGTCGCGAGTGCCCTGGAAGTTGGCGATAAAGCGAGTGTGCATCTCGTCCCAGGAGGAGATCGTGCCAGGAGGCAGGTTCAGGAGCCAGGTGAGGGCGCCGTCCTTGAGTGCCATGGGAAACCAGGTCGCCATGACTTTTCCGTCCCCGTTAGCAGCTTCGATGCCCAGCTCGTAGAGCTGTAGGAATTCTGCGGGGTCGGCAGTGCCGTTTTAGCGATGAGGCAGGTCAGTTTTGAACTTGCCTGGCTAGGCGACACTGCGTAGCTCAGTGGTGAAGGTGTGGCAGCCTGCGGTGGCCACCGGAGCTCTCTACTGATGCGGGGCTTGCTCCTGGGGATTCCCGCGCGCCGCTGTCTGGAGCAACGCGGGGTCTTGACGTGCTGGCGCAGGAATGCAGTTATGGCGCACCGGAGCCGGGAGCACACGAGCACCTTCTTGGGGATGAGGGATTTCTTGGCAGGTCCTTTCTCGTCGCGCAGGCGCCGGACGCAGTGGATCTCGTCCTGCGGCCGCGCGCCTTGGAGCCAGGGCGCCTTCTTGGGGAGGAGGTGGCGGAGGCACCTCCTGATCTGCGCCTCCTGCACAGGACGGCGGGCAAGGTAGCAAGAGGGATGGCGCAGGGGAGCCCGCTGCGGCGCTGATGAGCTCAGTGATGCGAGCGAGCCACTCCTCGTAGAGGTCGTCGGCGGGACGGTAGTGCAGGAGCTCACGCGCCAGGAGCAACGCGGCGTGCGCGTCCGTGGGGGCACGACGAGCGTGGGACGATGAACCAGCTGGAGTCCGCGACGGGGTGGCGGTACGGCCTTCCCGCCGCACCGAAGGATGCAACAACGAGGCCTGCTGCTCATTCCCCGCCGGGCCGGTGGCGGCATTGGCGGAAGGCGATGGGGAACGACAGGGACACCCACTGATGGGAGCCATCTGGGCGACGCGGCCGGCGAGAGCTGCCCGACGCGGCCGGCGAGAGCTGCCCGGCGAGCGTCTGCCATGGACACGACGGAAGATCAAACGTGAAACAGCGGAAGAAATATTCCGGTGCACCCCTACCTGGCGCGCCAAATGTCGGATGTTGGGTTCCGGCAGACCCTTAAGGTTCAAACTCTGGGGTGCGCACGAAGATCTTCCCCCTACCAATCCATGTCCGATCGCCTCGCGAGAATCTAAGCTAAAATGATGAACAACACGAGGGATACAAGATTTATACTGGTTCGGGGCACCGTTGTGGTGTAATACCCTACTCCAGTGTGTGGTGTGGTGGATTGCCTCAGGGGCTGATGATGAACAATACAATGGAAGGACAGCCTCGCGAGAGGTGTCCTTGAGCTGGTGCGATGAACTGCTTGGGTGAGTTCAATCGCCTCTCGATCTAATGAGCACTCGATCCGTCCTCCTCTACTGTGGTGGCTATCCCTATATATAGAGAGGCCCTGGTCCTCTTCCCAAATATTGAGCGGGAAGGGCACCAATAACGGCCATTTTGAAGGGGAACATCTACTACAAGTTATCCTGACTAAAGTTGGTCTTCGGCTCCCAAAGGCAGTGGTGATGACGCCGTCCTGGGCTCCACGGTGACCTCCATCCTGTCGCTCTGCTGGTCTTGGTCTCGTTCCACTGAAATGGCAACCTTTGCCTGATGCCTCGGTACTCCACGCCTGTGCTTGCGCCCTTTGCACCAAAGAGGAAACAAGGACGCTGCGCAGGCCGGTGCCCGCCTGGCGCCCGCCTGGTCACGATCGTCATGGCTTGCGTCATGAGCACCTCGCGAGGTACCCTGCCTTGATCTCTCCGCCTCCTCGTGAGCCTGCCTGGCGAGGCCGTTCCTGAGGAAGTTGTGTGTCGTCTGCCCCGCGAGGCTTGGCCCCTCGCGAGGGTCTTGAGTCTTGCGCTGATGAAGATGGGCCGTACTGGGCCACCACTCAAGCCACGCTGTAGGCCGCAGGAAGGCAAGTCTGGGGACCCCCATTCCCAGAATGCTGACAGCGCACCTTGCCTTTCTTCAACCTGATGAAGAAGAAGGGTCAGTTTGAATGGACATAGGAGGCCGACCAAGCGTTTCAAGACCTCAAGAAGTGCCTGACCAGCCCTCTTGTGATGGTGGCGCCACGCCCTCAGGAGTCCCTGGTGCTCTACCTCGCCACCACACCCTACTCCACCAGTGCAGTTCTAATGGTGGTTCAGGAAGAGCGCCAGACCAAGGCTGCATCACGACCGGCCATGGCCCCGGCCACGGCAGCACAAGACCAAGAAGGCCTCGCGAAGACCACGGCCTCGGCAGATGGAGACCAGCCTCAACAGGAAGACGCCCCTAGGGCTGAAGAGGGCTCACCAGGCAACCAGGAGCTGGGAGCTCCGTCGTCTCCGAAGGCGCCTAACCCTCCGGAGGGCACGGACCTCGTCAGCACACCCACCCTTGTCGAGCATCAGGTGTATTTCTTCAGCACGATGTTGCGGGATGCAAGGGCACGATACCCCATGCCTCAGAAGCTCTTGCTCGTGCTATTGGTGGCCTCGCGAAAGCTGCGGCACTACTTTCAAGGTCACCCCATCAAGGTCGTCTCGGCCTACCCATTGGAAAGGGTACTCAGGAGCCCCAACTCAGTTGGGAGGGTTGCCGAGTGGAACATCGAGTTACAAGCGTTTCAGTTGGAATTCAGCACAACCAGGGTCGTCAAGGGAGCCGTACTTGCAGATTTTGTGGTAGAATGGACAGAGGCAACGGGGCTCGAGGGAGGCGAGGATCGGTCGCTTTCTGTCACGACCAGTTTTCCAGGGCTGGCATCGCATCGCTCCTCTCCGAGCAAGAAAAATCTGGCCAAGACAATAGCCAGGGACAAGCCAGTGAGTACTTTGAATGTACTCGCAAACATTATGAACACAGGTATAATATAACAATGATGTGCTGAAAAGTATTTTATGCTCATGATGTCAGTCACAAAAGATAAATAAATCTCAAATGCGTGCAAGCAAGTTATTTAATAAATTGCAATAACATGGTAGTATAAAAAAATTATGAAATAAATAACAAGTAATGCCACAGTCGGGCGTCTGAGCGACGCCACATAAAGGGCTTTAAAAGAAATGCCACAGTCGAGCGTCTGAGCGACGCCACATAAAGGGCTTTAAAAGAAATGCCACAGTCGGGCGGCTGAGCGACGCCACATAAAGGGCTTTAAAAGAAATGCCACAGTCGGGCGTCTGAGCGACGCCACATTAAGGGCTTTAAAAGACATGCCATAGTCGGGCGTCTGAGCGACGCCACATAAAGGGCTTTAAAAGAAATGCCACAGTCGGGCGTCTGGGCGACGCCACATAAAGGGCTTTAAAAGAAATGCCACAGTCGGGCGTCTGAGCGACGCCACATAAAGGGCTTTAAAAGAAATGCCACAGTCGGGCGTCTGAGCGACGCCACATAAAGGGCTTTAAAAGAAATGCCACAGTCGGGCGTCTGGGCGACGCCACATAAAGGGCTTTAAAAGAAATGCCATAGTCGGGCGTCTGAGCGACGCCACATAAAGGGCTTTAAAATAAACAATCATAGTGAATATCCCGGAGGTAGAACCATCCCAGAGATACACGATAATAACAATAATATCATGGGTTAGTCAACAATAATAATAATCATAGTTATCACAAGTCACAAGTAGTAATTCCATTTCTGGATTAACAGTTTCACCTCCGAAGACCGACGCTAAGACCGACACTTGACCCATCCTAGACTATAATCCTTAACCACGGACACGGCTATTCGAATAGGTTTATTCTCTGTAGAGGGTGTACTCTTTACCCATGAGTAACGGATTTCTCTAGTCCAGCAGGACTAATTCCATCTACGGTCTTTCTGTTGAAAACACACCTAACTTGCACACACCAGCTTATCTCACACGTGTTTGGAATCACCCACGACACCTGTTAAGCAAACTTTAAGTGGGGAGCCTACAACCTCGCGTAGCATGGGATCAAATTTATATCGCGCGCTCTAAGGGGTGGCCTCCCCTCTCGGTCCCAACCGGAAACACCCATGCCCCCGGACCAGGTGGCCTGCCTACCAGCTACAACCGGTATCTTCCACCATGGCCTCTCTGTACGGTGTGTGCTGGAAAGAGGTTGACAACTTACTGAACCGTACTCTACTTGCTGTAGAGACGAGTGGTAGTACGAAACAAGTATGGGGGTTACTGGAACAGGACTCGATCTACGGTCGACTCAGGAGGTTCAAGTATTCCCTGCATGATTAGCATGACAAATATATTCTCATCCAACAGAGTCACCTCTCATATCACCTTACCATGCCATACCAGACATAACCGTCCCGACGGACACCGGCGACAAACTCAAGCCTACCCAAGGCAGAGGTTTTCCCGGGTTCCTGCCGGTATGCATGCAAGGCATAAGAGGGTGATTATCATCACAAGTGTGTCCATTTCCAACAGCATGGAAATTAACAACATGCACCCATGCATATGATCATATCACATGAAATAACAAGTCCTTCGAAATGCGGTGGTGTTATAAAGGTATCAACGATCACACCAAAATAGTATGCCGGGGTTCAGAATGCTTGCCTTCAATGTGTGGAAAGGCAGGGTGCACTCCAAAACTTTTGAAAGTTTCTTCTCTCTCCCAAAATCCTATTTAAAAATATATTTGAATTAACACACATTTCAAAAACAGAACCAAAAAGTTGTTTGAAAAATTTCAAATAATTCTTAAAATAAACTAGACCAAATTTAAGGAAGGTAGGAAAAAGAAACAACTCATTTGGAGTTATATTTAAAAAGTTATAACCAGTCAAAGTTGTGGTCAAAATCTGTTTTTAAAATAAAACAGAAAAGAAAACGTTTCGGAAGGGAATACGTTTTCGGAGCGGGGAAAGCGTACTGGGGTTAATACGCCTTCACTTAACCGACGTGGATAGGCGCAGGGTCACTGACAGTGGGTCCAAGGGGCCCACTGGTCAGGTTTGACCAGTCGCCGCGCGTCGTCTCCCTCCTCTGCCCGAGCGGAGCGGGGCTCCGGCGATCGTCGCCGGCGTTTGGCTGCTCCTCGCGGGCCCCCGAGGGTGGGGATGGATCCGCAAGGTTGGGGCGGTCCTCCCGGTAGTCGTTGGGTCGGCGGGGATGGAGTGAGCTGCCGGCAGCGAGCTCCGTGGCGGAGGAAGCTTCGGTGACAAAGTGACTTTGTGGCGGCGTTGGCTCCCGATCAAAATTGAGTAGTGGGGATGGCTCACGGGAAGGTGAGGAAGCTCTTGGTGGAGAGAACGGAGAGTGGGAGACCCTGGTGGTGCCGAATTGGCCGGGGCAGTGGCGGCGGCTGCAGTTGCCAGAGATGAGGAAGGAGCCCTTCCCCGGGTCGATTTGCTGCCATGGGAGGACTAGGGGAGCATTCTAAGGCTTCCTGTGTGCACGGGGAGGCTCGAGGGCCTCCTTTTATAGCTCGTCGAGGTCAGTTCCGCGGCGGCCGGATAAGCTCTCCGGCGAACCTCCTCTCTGTAGCTTGCAGGGCAACGTGGCGTGGCTGGGGATGATGGCAAGAGCTAGTAGACGAGAGGGCACTACTCCAGGGGCCAGGTGGCGAGCCGGGGTGGCTTGGGTGGCGCTGCACGGTGCAGGGCTGTCGGGCGGCGGCGGCGGCTAGCGCTTGGCCTGTCGGGCGCGGCGGGGCTGCTTGGCGCGTAGCTGAGAGAAGGGGAGTGCATGGCGAGGTTCTGCAGAGCGGGCCAAAGCCGTGGGGGCCAGCGTGTCGGCTCGGCCGCGTGGCTGCAATACGCGCGCTCTGGGCACGTCCAGTGCACGCACTGAGTGTGCTCGACGAAATGCCAGAGGATGCTAGAGGTCGCGGTTGAGGCTGGCAAATAACAGACCCAGGTTAGGAGCAACTGGAATCCTAGTGGACATGCTAGTATGATCCGAGGTGCAAGGTCACAATGCAAAGACAAAAACATGTCAAAACTGGCCATGCACACCAGGTGTTTGACAAAATGCCAAGGGCACTTAGGCATTTCTTGGAGTGGCGAAAATCTCCAGATCAGTGTCTCTGTGGATGAAAGAGAGAGTGGTGATGTTAGTTGGACTAAAGAAGAAACTTGTTAGTGCAAGTTTTACAAAACTTCAATTCTGGACAGGAAATAAATGACATTATTTCATGAACCAAAAATGATCCAAAAGGTGCATGCTCCTGGACTTAAGGGTTTAACATGGGGGACTACAAGTAGGAGAAATAATCAAGGGTTAAAGAGCAAGTAAAAACATGGTTGCTGTACAAACCATCAAGTTGGTCCAGAATGAAGATGAGGTTGATTCACTCAAATTTTTCAAAGGACACAAATAGGTTTTTGCACAAAGTGGGATAATAGGCTCCTACCGACCTCCCTTAATTTTGGTAGAAGTTTTAAAGAAATATTTAAATAGGTTGTAGTGCAAAATGCACTCTGGACCAGAGAAGAAAAATTGAGTGTAAGGCTCAAAATATTTCATGAATGAAATATATTTTAGCATAAAAGTGATTTAAAAACATCACATGACATCTCCAAATTTTTGTGGAAATTTTAAGTGAATTTATCAAATGGTTGTAGTTCAATTAAGGCCATTTAACCTAGAAAACCCTTTTCAAGAAAATAAAGATCAAGCAACATAATTATTTAATTAGTTACACTGATAAAAGGAAAGTTTTTCTTGAGAGGTTAAAACAAGTCCAACAACATTTTTGAAAAGTTTTCTCTTTGGGAAAAACTCATCATAACAGGGAAGGAAATGATTTAAAAATCAAAATGGAGCTCAAAAATTCAAAGTTTTAAATCCTGGCAAAATTTTATTCCATTAAAAACAAGGCCAAAATTTCTGGGGTGTCACAATACTAACCCCCTTAAAAAAATCTCGCCCTCGAGATTTGCTAAAAGCGGTGTTAAGAAAATAAATACGCAATAAAGATGTAGCTACAGTGAGAGGGCAATAAGTGGTGAAAAACCACAGTGTGAAAAACTGGGGCTGCGCGGAAAAGTCTACGGTTCGGGACAAAACGGGTGATTTCTATGCTGGATATAAATTTAGGATAACTCCTAAATTTAGATATACGCTGGTCGCACCCGAGAGCACAGTGCTCTCTCTGGCTGACAGGTGGACCCGGGGTCCACTGTCAGTCTCCTCTTCTTCTCCCTCTGGCCCTTTCTTCCTCCTCTCTCCCGCGTGCTTTCTCCACCGACGACGCCTAGTGTGTAGGGCATCTAGGCCGTACCGTGGTAGTGCGCGGCGTGCTAGCTGCTGGTGCAGCGTGCACTCACCTCGCGGGCCAGCGTGCTGTCGGCACTGCTCGAGGATTCGACTCCGAACACCGGCGATCGGCGACGAGCGGCGTTGGTGGACTTCGCCCACCGTACACCGAGCTCGAGCTATAAAAACGGCCGGGGTGCCTCTCTCTTCCTCCTTACACCTGGCCTCACTTCTCCTCCTCCTTATTTCTCCGTTACTGCTTACAGAAGCTCGGTCGAGGCTCTAATGGCGGAGGCGATGCCGGACTGGTTTGTGATCCTGATATGCGGAGGGCTGGCGACGCTTCTGGGGCTCTCTGTGCTCCTGTGCGCGATGATCTTCGACGAGTATCGCGATGCTGCGGCTCGGGTGTTGGCTCTCCGCGGTGGTGGTGATCATGAGGAGTAGATGGAGTGTGCCGGGTGCTAACAGTTGTTAGGGGGTGATTAGCTGGATGTAACACCGTTGCAAAGTTTTGCAAACAGTGTATGTGTCCGAATGATTATGGTTGTGAGTCTGCTCGTGGTGCTGAGTGAAATTAAATAATCCACGTCATGAGAAGGTGTAGATGTAGCAACTCAGGGAAAAGAAGATCTTACTCCAGGGTTTTGCAAGGGGAAAACAGTTAATTTAAAGGAGCATAAACCACAACAAAAACTACACACATTAGCAGAAGCCAAATAATTGACTCGTCGTACAAACTCAGGGTATTACACATAAGTCATACACATAAATAAATGCTGCAAAGAACAAATACAGTAGTGACGTCTAAAATGAAAATGGTAACTGGGCGGGGTCCTGATAAAATGTCTCTGGTAAAGGAATACATTCTTCTTCAATTGGAGGCAGTGGATTGACCAGTCGATGTATGCGTCTCTCCGTGTCGGGTCTCAGTGGTCTGCCGATGGCAATCTGAGGATTTAAATTTGCAAGGCTCTGGAGATAATCCATCACCCGCTGGTTTAAATGCTCTTGAGCAATTATGTACTGGATAAGGTTGGCCAGAACTGGGTCTCTCCCAATACGTCCACCGGGAAAGGATGTTACTTCTCCGGGTGCTGCACGACTCGGAAAGTAATAATATCCTCGTTCGCGGGCATAGGGTACTGCAGATCGAAGACGAGCAATCGCTTCTTTCGCAGCAGCCTCTATGGCCAAGTGTGGGGTAGGCATAGATTTCCCCACGAAGGAAACTTCCGTTGGATCTTGGTTGGGGTCTACAGGAGGAATGTGTACTGCTGCCCAATATTCCGAGGTGGATGGGGTGATCCTCGATTTGAACAGCTCGTACTGGGGTGGCTGGGTAGAACCCATGGTACTACGGGTAAAATCCCACAATATTTTGACAAAGCTACCTGGGGTTGCATCTGGGGTTCTCAGATGAATGTTGGGGTTCGGCATGACAGGAAAAAGCGTGAGTGTTGTGCACAAAGTGAGGGTTGCTGGGTAAGGTCACAAGGTGGCCTTTATATAGCAATGGAGCCGGATCGTTTCACCGTGGTGAGAGGTAAAAAAATAATTTTCCAGCTTAGTTCCAAAGGTCGGGTCGGTGTCAGAGATACACATATCTCATAAAGAGACGTGTTACTGTGGTTGTCGTCGGGTTGGTTTTGGTGGTTGTGCCCGGAAAAATATGCGGCTATGCGCTGACCAAATATGCAAGGCTATTATTAAAACAGAGGCACAAAGACAGGCTGCGTTAATATACGCGGTCGCATGATTACAAAGCGAGGATACATTGAAACTTGGTGCTACTCATACTGCTTAGTCTACCTCGTTTATGTCTAAACGGGCGTGCCTGGTGGATGTCGAGGCTTCTCCACGTGTCTCTCTGCCGGGATTAGTCGGAGATGGCAGAGGAACTGCAGGGTCGGGGTAGTGAGAATGACCATCGCGGGGATTGTTGGCCACAACCCCGTTGGAGTGTTCTCCCAATATGCGATGAAGCACTTCTGGGGTTATCGCAGCACCTTGGCCGATGGCTGGGGCAGATCCCGGGGTCTCGATCGGTTGTCCAAACAGCACGACTGGGTTGTCGGTGTTGGGCTCGTTTTCTTCTCTCGCCGGGGCTCGACGAACCAGCTCTCCACGAGCTGCGATTAGATCAATAGTGATCTGGTCGAACAGTGCCTCTAGTGCACTTACATAGCGCACTAGGTGCAATAATGCGGGGTCCGTCTCGTGATCTCCATTGGCAACTTGGGGTGGTCTACCATACCCTTCTCGTCTGGGGTAGTAGTGGAACGAGCGACAGTTAACTCTGGGTGACAAGTGCCTGAGATGAACTATAGCCTCTCGAGCGGCTAGCTGGATGGCTTGTGGCTCAAAGGAAGTTGTTCTTCCGGTGAACCAGTAGGGGCGCTCGGGTGCTAGACTCCTACCGTCAATGTGCACAGTGGCCCAGAATTGGCGGTCTTTACCGCTCATGGGTCCTTGATACACAACATATTCTGGTGGCTCCTCTAACGCGTAGGCACGACGGGTGAGGTTTGCGAGGATGGTCACAAAACCTCCAAGGTTGGTTGCTGTGGTTTCGTTGTGCACTATAGGTCCAGGCATTGTGGCTCGCTTTGGGGTAGCGACTGTGTGTGCTGGTTTGGGGCTAGCGCGCCCCTTTTTATAGGGAAAAAGGGACGGAATCTTCCTTCGCACGCTTGCGAGAAAAGACTATTTAGGGGCCGGTCACTGGCGCATGAGTGACAGGTTAGGTTGATAGGTTGGGCACCGACTGCCAAAAGTGTTGGGTCACTATGTGGCTATCTTGCATGAGAAGCTTGGCTGGGGTTTGGTTAAGGTCTGGTGGGTTGGTTTGCCTAAGTTTATTGACCTGGCTAAGATAGGATTAGCCAATGGTCAGCCTGGCTCTGATACCAAGTCTGTCACGACCGGTTTTCCGGGGCTGGCATCGCGTCGCTCCTCTCCGAGCAAGAAAAATCTGGCCAAGACAATAGCCAGGGACAAGCCAGTGAGTACTTTGAATGTACTCGCAAACATTATGAACACAGGTATAATATAACAATGATGTGCTGAAAAGTATTTTATGCTCATGACGTCAGTCACAAAAGATAAATAAATCTCGGATGCGTGCAAGCAAGTTATTTAATAAATTGCAATAACATGGTAGTATAAAAAAATTTATGAAATAAATAACAAGTAATGCCACAGTCGGGCGTCTGAGCGACGCCACATAAAGGGCTTTAAAAGAAATGCCACAGTCGGGCGTCTGAGCGACGCCACATAAAGGGCTTTAAAAGAAATGCCACAGTCGGGCGGCTGAGCGACGCCACATAAAGGGCTTTAAAAGAAATGCCACAGTCGGGCGTCTGAGCGACGCCACATAAAGGGCTTTAAAAGAAATGCCACAGTCGGGCGTCTGAGCGACGCCACATAAAGGGCTTTAAAAGAAATGCCACACTCGGGCGTCTGGGCGACGCCACATAAAGGGCTTTAAAAGAAATGCCACAGTCGGGCGTCTGAGCGACGCCACATAAAGGGCTTTAAAAGAAATGCCACAGTCGGGCGTCTGATCGACGCCACATAAAGGGCTTTAAAAGAAATGCCACAGTCGGGTGTCTGGGCGACGCCACATAAAGGGCTTTAAAAGAAATGCCACAGTCGGGCGTCTGAGCGACGCCACATAAAGGGCTTTAAAAGAAACAATCATAGTGAATATCCCGGAGGTAGAACCATCCCAGAGATACATGATAATAACAATAATATCATGGGTTAGTCAACAATAATAATAATCGTAGTTATCACAAGTCACAAGTAGTAATTCCATTTCTGGATTAACAGTTTCACCTCCGAAGACCGACACTAAGACCGACACTTGACCCATCCCAGACTGTAATCCTTAACCATGGACCCGGCTATTCGAATAGGTTTATTCTCTGCAGAGGGTGTACTCTTTACCCATGAGTAACGGATTTCTCTAGTCCAGCAGGACTAATTCCGTCTACGGTCTTTCTGTTGAAAACACACCTAACTTGCACACACCAGCTTATCTCACACGTGTCTGGAATCACCCATGACACCTGTTAAGCAAACTTTAACTGGGGAGGCTACAACCTCGCGTAGCATGGGATCAAATTTATATCGCGCGCTCTAAGGGGTGGCCTCCCCTCTCGGTCCCAACCGGAAACACCCATGCCCCCGGACCAGGTGGCCTGCCTACCAGTTACAACCGGTATCTTCCACCATGGCCTCTCTGTACGGTGTGTGCTGGAAAGAGGTTGACAACTTACTGAACCGTACTCTACTTGCTGTAGAGACGAGTGGTAGTACGAAACAAGTATGGGGGTTACTGGAACAGGACTCGATCTACGGTCGACTCAGGAGGTTCAAGTATTCCCTGCATGATTAGCATGACAAATATATTCTCATCCAACAGAGTCTCCTCTCATATCACCTTACCATGCCATACCAGACATAACCGTCCCGACGGAGACCGGCGACAAACTCAAGCCTACCCAAGGCAGAGGTTTTCCCGGGTTCCTGCCGGTATGCATGCAAGACATAAGAGGGTGATTATCATCACAAGTGTGTCCATTTCCAACAACATGGAAATCAACAACATGCACCCATGCATATGATCATATCACATGAAATAACAAGTCCTTCAAAATGCGGTGGTGTTATAAAGGTATCAACGATCACACCAAAATAGTATGCCGGGGTTCAGAATGCTTGCCTTCAATGTGTGGAAAGGCAGGGTGCACTCCAAAACTTTTGAAAGTTTCTTCTCTCTCCCAAAATCCTATTTAAAAATATATTTGAATTAACACACATTTCAAAAACAGAACCAAAAAGTTGTTTGAAATTTTTTCAAATAAATCTTAAAATAAACTAGACCAAATTTAAGGAAGGTAGGAAAAAGAAACAACTCATTTGGAGTTATATTTAAAAAGTTATAACCAGTCAAAGTTGTGGTCAAAATCTATTTTTAAAATAAAACAGAAAAGAAAACGTTTCGGAAGGGAATACGTTTTCGGAGCGGGGAAAGCGTACTGGGGTTAATACGCCTTCACTTAACCGACGTGGATAGGCGCAGGGTCACTGACAGTGGGTCAAGGGGCCCACTGGTCAGGTTTGACCAGTCGCCGCTCGTCGTCTCCCTCCTCTGCCCGAGCGGAGCGGGGCTCCGACGATCGTCGCCGGCGTTTGGCTGCTCCTCGCGGGCCCCCGAGGGTGGGGATGAATCCGCAAGGTTGGGGCGGTCCTCCCGGTAGTCGTTGGGTCGGCGGGGACGGAGTGAGCTGCCGGCGGCGAGCTCCGCGGCGGAGGAAGCTTCGGTGACAAAGTGACTTTGTGGCGGCATTGGCTCCCGATCAAAATTGAGTAGTGGGGATGGCTCACGGGAAGGTGAGGAAGCTCTTGGTGGAGAGAACGGAGAGTGGGAGACCCTGGTGGTGCCGAATTGGCCGGGGCAGTGGCGGCGGCTGCAGTTGCCGGAGATGAGGAAGGAGCCCTTCCCCGGGTCGATTTGCTGCCATGGGAGGACTAGGGGAGCATTCTAAGGCTTCCTGTGTGCACGGGGAGGCTCGGGGGCCTCCTTTTATAGCTTGTCGAGGTCGGTTCCTCGGCGGCCGGATAAGCTCTCCGGCGAACCTCCTCTCTGTAGCTTGCAGGGCAACGTGGCGTGGCTGGGGATGACGGCAAGAGCTAGTGGACGAGAGGGCACTGCTCCAGGGGCCAGGTGGCGAGCCGGGGTGGCTTGGGCGGCGCTGCACGGCGCAGGGCTATCGGGCGGCGGCGGCGGCTAGCGCTTGGCCTGTCGGGCGCGGCGGGGCTGCTTGGCGCGTAGCTGAGAGAAGGGGAGTGCGTGGCGAGGTTCTACAGAGCGGGCCAAAGCCGTGGGGGCCAGCGTGTCGGCTCGGCCGCGTGGCTGCAATATGCGCGCTCTGGGCGCGTCCAGTGCATGCACTGAGTGTGCTCGACGAAATTCCAGAGCATGCTAGAGGTCGCAGTTGAGGCTGGCAAATAACAGACCCAGGTTAAGAGCAACTGGAATCCTAGTGGACATGCTAGTATGATCCGAGGTGCAAGGTCACAATGCAAAGACAAAAACATGTCAAAACTGGCCATGCACACCAGGTGTTTGACAAAATGCCAAGGGCACTTACGCATTTCTTGGAGTGGCCAAAATCTCCAGATCAGTGTCTCTGTGGATGAAAGAGAGAGTGGTGATGTTAGTTGGACAAAAGAAGAAACTTGTTAGTGCAAGTTTTACAAAACTTCAATTCTGGACAGGAAATAAATGACATTATTTCATGAACCAAAAATGATCCAAAAGGTGCATGCTCCTGGACTTAAGGGTTTAACATGGGGGACTACAAGTAGGAGAAATAATCAAGGGTTAAAGAGCAAGTAAAAACATGGTTGCTGTACAAACCATCAAGTTGGTCCAGAATGAAGATGAGGTTGATTCACTCAAATTTTTCAAAGGACACACATAGGTTTTTGCACAAAATGGGATAATAGGCTCCTACTGACCTCCCTTAGTTTTGGTAGAAGTTTTAAAGAAATATTTAAATAGGTTGTAGTGCAAAATGCACTCTGGACCAGAGAAGAAAAATTGAGTGTAAGGCTCAAAATATTTCATGAATGAAATATATTTTAGCATCAAAGTGATTTAAAAACATCACATGACATCTCCAAATTTTTGTGGAAATTTTAAGTGAATTTATCAAATGGTTGTAGTTCAATTAAGGCCATTTAACCTAGAAAACCCTTTCAAGAAAATAAAGATCAAGCAACATAATTATTTAATTAGTTACACTGATAAAAGGAAAGTTTTTCTTGAGAGGTTAAAACAAGTCCAACAACATTTTTGAAAATTTTTCTCTTTGGGAAAAACTCATCATAACAGGGAAGGAAATGATTTAAAAATCAAAATGGAGTTCAAAAATTCAAAGTTTTAAATCCTGGCAAAATTTTATTCCATTAAAAACAAGGCCAAAATTTTTGGGGTGTCACACTTTCCCTAGGAAGTGAGGCACTAGATGGCTAGGTCATCACTACAAAAAAAAGACACATCCGTGACATTTTGGGCCGAACGAAAAAAAATTGTCATACTTATGACACTTCTATGACGATAATTGTGACAAAACCCGGTATCATCATAGATGTGGTGGGCTCCTACTTATATGACAAAAAATCAAGACAGAAAATGGGCTTTTCGTCCTGGGCGGGCCGGAGACGCAGCTGCATGACATTCTTTGGGCCGTCCATGACGGAAAAAACCGTGGTAGAAGCAAGGGCGAGGAAAGTTTCGGGGACTTCCCGGTTACGGTGGGTGGTCGAGGGCCGAGCGATGCGCGTTTCTCTCATACACGTATGCGTGTGTGTGCGAGGCATTGAGCTCTAACTGAACCCGAGCGAGGCATCGCCTAACTGAACCCGAGCGATTGCACTGCAGGCTACGCGTTACTGAACCCAAGCGATCGAGCGATTCCTTCGCTACTACTACTAACTGAAGCCGATCGATGTTGCCTTTGGATGAATAGTGAGCATTGCGGGGGGTTTGGATGAACAGTGAGTGGTGTGGTGGATGAACAGGACCCCGTGGAGTTGCCTATGGATAAACAGGACCCCGATCGATCGAGCCGGTTGGGGCTGGATGAACAAGACCCCATGGAGGGCTAGATGAACAAGACGACCCCGTGGAGGGTTGGATGAATAGTAGACAGTGGAGGGGTGGATGAACAGTAGCCCGTAGAGGGGTGGTTGAACAGGAGCCTGTGGAGAGGGGTGGTTGAACAGTAGCTGGTGGAGTAGCGCGTTGTGGAGGCTGGATGAATAGGATCCCGTGGATGAACAGTCGCAGGTGGAGGCTAGAGGAGGTCGACGGTGGATGAACAGTAGCCCGTGGAGGCTGGAGGAGGTCGACGGTGGAGATGAACAATATCCCGTGGAGTCCTGTTTTGCGGTACGCCACACCCCTCACGATGAACAGGACCCCTGTTTCGACCGTAGCTCTCCAACACAAGTCCGTTTCGTCCGTTTTGCGGTACGCCACACCCCTCCCAATCAACAGGACCCCGTTTAGACCGTAGGAGGTCCAACACTAGTCCGTTTCCTCCGTTTTGCGGTACGCCAGACCCCTCCCAATGAACAGGATCCCATTTCGAACGTGGCCGGTCGAACACAAGGTCGTTTCCTCCGTTCTGCGGTACGCCAGGCCTCGTTTCCATCGTCTGTTCCGTCCAAGCCCTCCCGATGAACATGACAACGCATTCCGTTCCGACCCAGCCGGTTGGCTCCCCATGAACACGACGATGTTGTTTCTCCTTTCCGACCCAGCCATGTACATGAGCCTTGGCCGTACGTATGCGCGAGTAGGCGTTCGAGACCCCGCCCGTATGTACGTACGTGGCCGTATTTTCTTTCTTGCACCCTGGCCGTTGTACGTACGTGTACATGCTACATGCGCGCCTCTACTATGACACGTGCGCGCCTCTACTACGACATGTGCCGCCTCTACATCGACCAGTATGTACGTACACGTACGCGACCAGAATGACAACGCTACATACGCTTCGACCAGGTGGGTCCCGACTGTAAGGCACTTCCTTGCGTGCGAAGTTGTAGCTGGTGGGTCCGAGCAGTCAGGGGGGCAAATCATTTTTTTTGCCCGGATGCACTTCCTTGCGTGCGAAGGTGTAGCTGGTGGGTCCCAGCAGTCAGGGGGGAAACATTTTTTTCACAAAATACGATGGACCGTCCGGTGGGTCCCTGCTGCGAGGTGGAGGAATAATTATTTTCTGCGTAATAAGGAGGCACTTCCTTGCAGCCGCCATGGACCCAGCTGTCAGCCTCTCCATGTACAGTACTCTTCTGATGGAAGTCGTTCCTTGACCACGTTGACCACGACGCGCTGAGAGCACCAGGGCGGTGGACGACGGCGAGGCCTAGGAAGGGGACGACGCAGAGCCGGGGAAGACGCGGCAGTGGAAGCCCGCGCGGAGAGGAGTACGAGGGTTCACTGGTTCGGCTGTGGTGTGAGCTTGTCGTCGCCGCAGGGCCTGGCCAGCGGTGGGAATAGTAGAGGGCGGTGAGGCCTCCGCGGCAGCATAGCCGGCCACGGGAGGCAGGAGCATACGGCACGACCAGCGCTGCTTCGGGCGGCTGGAGCAAGAAGACCAGAGGTTGAAGAAGCACTATGGCCGTTGGATGGACATCGTACGGTCACTGGAGCTAGAATCGTTCATATTGACTAAGCTGACAAAGCCCTCCGTCCCCGTCAACTTAGTAGGCCCACAAGTCAGCCTCCCACCAAGGTGGGTCCCAGCTAGCAGGGGGAGTATTCATTTTTTGTGCATAATAAGGAGGCACTTCTGGTGGGTCCGAGCTGACAGTGGGGGGAACGTTTTTTCGCGAAATACGGTGGCCCGTCCGATGGGTCCCAGCAGTCAGGGGGTAACATTTTTTTCATGAAATACTGGTGCCCCGTTCGGTGGGTCCCTGCTGTCACATGGAGGAATAATTATTTTCCGCGTAATAAGGAGCACTTCTTTGCGGCTGCCGTGGACCCAGCTGTCAGCCTCTCCACGTACAGTACTGTTCCGATGGAAGTCGGTCGTTGACCACATTGACCACGCTGCGCCGAGAGCACCACGGCGGTGGACGACGGCGAGGCCTAGGTAGGGGACGACGTGGAGCCATGGAAGACGCGGCAGTGGATGCCCACGTGGAGAGGAGTACAAGGGTTCACTGGTTCGGCTGCGGTGTGAGGCTGTCGTCGCCGCAGAATAATAGGGGGTGTGGGTGAGTGGAGGGATGGCCTGGCCAGTGGTGGGAGTAGTATGGGGGCGATGAGGCCTCTGCGGTAGCACAACCAGCCGCGGGAGGCAGGAGCAGGCGGCACGACCGGCGCTGCTTTGGGCGGCTGGAGCAAGAAGACCAGAGGTTGAAGAAGCACTATGGTCGTTGGATGGACATCATACGGCCATTGGAGTATTGACTAAGTTGAGAAAGCCCTCCGTCCCTGTCAACTTAGTAGGCCCACAAGTCAGCCCAACAATATGGTGGGTCCCAGCTAGCAGGGGGTATTCATTTTTTGGGCGTAATAAGGAGGCACTTCATTGCGTGCGAAGATATAGCTGGTGGGTCCGACCTGTCAGTGAGGGAGACGTTTTTTTCGTGAAATACAGAGGCCATTCCTGTGGGTCCTAGCTGTTAGGTGGAGGAATCATCATTTTGCGTGTAATAAGGAGGCATTTCCTTGCGTGCGGCCGTGGACCCAGCTGTCAGCCTCTCCACATAGAGTCCACTTCTGATGGATGTCGTCATTGACCACGTTCACCAGGCTGCGCCGAGAGCACCAGGGCAGTGGACGACGGCGAGGCCTATGAAGGGAACGACAAGGAGCCAGGGAATACTCGGCAGTTGTTTCCCACGTGGAGGAGTATGAGGGTTTACTGGTTCATCTGCCGTCCTCGGAGAATAATAGCAGGTGTGGGTGAGTAGAGGGATGGCTAGGCTAGCGATGGGAGTACGGTGGGGCCATGAGGCCTGCGCGGCAGCATAGCCGGCCGCGGGAGGAGGGAGTAAGCAGTCCCGCCAGCGCTTGTTTGAGTGGCTGGAGCATGAAGAGCAGAGATTGAAGAAGCACGACAGCCGTTGGATGGACATCCAACTATCACTACTCTCGTGTGTTGACTAAGTTGACAGGGTGTTGCGTGTGCATCAACCTTTTTTTATGAAAGCATACGCGTTAACCTGTAGTAGGTGCACAAGTATGCCTCAAATCTGTGGAAAACAGCATACAACCCATCTGCCATTATTTCTAATAATGTACAACCCATTTGCTAATTCTTAAGAATTTTTTTGGAGCCCATCTTCTTTTTGTTAGCATTACACCCCATATTGTGTCCACGGTTAAAAAGTATACGAAATTTTGCATATTTCGGTGCGGTCAACTGTTTTTAATCCAGAAATATCGATTCACATTCAAACTATTTTGAAAAATAATTTATACAAATATAAAATCCAAATAATTGTCCATGCATAAAAATCAATGGAATTTAAAATCTTGTAATGAAAAAAAAATTGAAACTAATTCCCGGTTTGATGTTTTTTAAAAATGTACAGCCCATTTCTGGGCAAACCGAATGAAACTCTCCTCGTCTTGAAAGATTTGCAGCCCACCAGGGCCGATAAAGCAAGTAGGCCTTGTTTGGGTATTTCTTTAAAAAAATAGAACTAGGCTAGCCATTTTCTGCAAGAAAAAAACACAACTGGGGTCATGATGTGGTAAACATAAATAAAACCCTGGCTAGACGGGCCACAGCCCCCGCACAGCCCCGTTGTTACCTTGATCCATCGCTAAACCTAGTATAAATAACAACTGCATGTTCCTCAAAAAAACTGCGCGACCTGCTGGGTCCCTGGTGTCAGCCGCTCGTAGTGTAATTCTCTCGTTTATTGACAACGTTGACAATGGCGTGAGCCCCAGATGTCCAACCATTAGGAGGAACCATATTTTTGGCTTGTAATATTGAGGCACTTGCTTGCATACTGCCATGACGCTGATGGGTCCCTACAGTCATCCTCTCCACGTACTGTCATCTCATTGTTCCTCTTGGTTGTTGACGATGTTGATAACGCAAGAGGGCGGCGCACCGCGCACGGCGAGTGAACCAACGACGCAAGGCGGTGGACAACGGCGAGGCCTCGGACGAAACGAATAGGAGCCGTGGAAGATGCGCCGGTCCAGTCGCATGCGGAGGGGAGTACGAGGGTTGACTGGTTCGGGTGCGGGTGCGTGTTGGGCCTGACGTCGCCGGAGAATAACATGACATGTGGGGGAATAGAGGGAGGGACTGGCCAACATTGGAGGGTACGTACGGTAGGGCGGCGGAGGCGCAGCTAGCCATGAGAGGCGGGAGCAGGCGGAGCCGACGGGGTGGTTTGGTTTGGGCAGCTGGAGGAAGAAGAATACAAGAGATGGAAGCTACACGATAGATGTTGGATGTCAATCCAACGGCTAGTAGGCAGAATCGTTTGTTGACTGGCTAGTAAGTCGACACCACCTTGGATAGGCTATTTCATCGCGGGTCACAAATGTCAGAATCCAAATCTGTCACGGTCATGCGGCCTTTCCTATGAAAATTTACAGCCCATTTGATGTGCTAGTTCGAAATAAGTTTGTGGGTGCTGGTGGGGGCTAATCACTTGGCTTCTATAATGCACAGTGAGCTCAAGCAGCCGGCGAGAGTGATGTTATTTCCCTTGGTTGGGATTTGTTACAATATTTCACTCTAAATTAAACGAATGGCAAGCCATTTGCCTTGTTTCAAAGAAAATATGACAGTCACAGCCGAGTTGAAAAGGGCAGGAACATCTAACTCCAACTTACAAACTGTAGAAAAGCATGAGGGTTAATTGTTCATCAGGTTTACAAAAAAACCCAGGTTGAAAAGGGCAACAACATCTAACTCCAGCACTGTTGTCGGCAGTCACAGTCAAATGGATCGGTTAGGTCCATAGAATGAACATCCTGGGTCGTAAACTTTACTGGATTTTGACCACAATATGTTGTAAATAGAAGCCCGGCACATTCAGAAGCTCTTTTGCCCACCTAAAACTCCTTTTTTTGCTCTTTGACATACCCATCCATCAAAACCATGCTGTTGATGAACTTAAGCTTGATGGACAATAGTAACCTCGCATTCAGTAGGAAGAATGTGACAAATCTAGTGTTTGCACGGTTGGCTATATATCGTTTTAGCGTTATTGTCTTTAATCGAATCTCATGAGAAGTGAGAAAATCCCGATGCTTACGAATCCACCGATTGGTTATAACTTTCTTACCCCGTCCTGTTGCCTAAATAGACATTTAGATTGAAAATAGTTAAGGTCTAAAAAAAGAGTGTCGCAAGAGCAACAGCTGAACGGTTAATTCTAGTACACTATATGCGGGCTTCCAATGTGCGTGAAGTTATCACCTTTACATACAACTTCTCCAGACATGGAAGCATTGCAGCAAGCCAATAATCTTGTTCAGATCAAAACTATTCATTTGGATATATATATATATATAAGATCTTGGCAGAATCCAGCACCATTGATAGGCCATCCATGGAAAAACTCTTCATTGAGCATATAACATAATATTGGTACAAAATGTGTACTCCAAGATGATATATAACTTATGCGCTGAAATTTAAAATGCAGCTTATTGTCACAAGTGTAGATAATAATACAAAGTACCTAGAGAACTGTGGAGTGATACGTCTCCAACGTATCTATAATTTTTGATTGTTCCATGCTATTATATTACCTCTTTTGGATGTTTATGGACTTTATTTTACACATTTATATCATTTTTTGGACTAACCTACTAACCGGAGGCCCAGCCCATATTGCTGTTTTTTTGCCTATTTCAGTATTTTGAAGAAAGGAATATCAAACGGAGTCCAAATGGAATGAAACCTTCGGGAGCATTATTTTTGGAACAAATCTGATCTGGAGAGCCTGGAGTGCAAGTCAAGAAAGCTCTGAGGGCCCCACGAGATAGGAGGGCGCCCCCACTGTAGGGCGCGCCTCCCTGTCTCGTGGGCCCCTCAGGCGTCCACCGACGTACTTCTTCCTCTTATATATACCTACGTACCCCGAAAACATCCAGGAGCACCACGAAACACAATTTCCACCGCCGTAACCTTTTGTATCCGCAAGATCCCATCTTGGAGCCCTTGCCGGCACCTACCGGAGGAGGAAGCAACCACGGAGGGCCTCTACATCAACATCCGTGCCCCTCTGGTGAGTTGTGAGTAGTTTACCACATACTTACGGCTCCATAGTTATTAGCTAGATGGCTTCTTCTCTCTTTTTGGATCTCAATACAATGTTCTCCCCCTCTCTTGTGGAGATCTATTCGATGTAAACTCTTTTTCTGGTGTGTTTGTCGAGATCCGATGAATTGTGGGTTTATGATCAAGTTTAACTATGAATAATATTTGAATCTTCTCTGAATTCTTTTATGTATGATTGAGTTATCTTTGCAAGTCTCTTCGAATTATCAGTTTGGTTTGGCCTACTAGATTGATCTTTCTTGCCATGGGAGAAGTGCTTAGCTTTGGGTTCAATCTTGCGTTGTTCTTACCTAGTGATAGAAAGGGTTGCAAGACACATATTGTATTGTTGCCATCAAGGATAACAAGATGGGGTTTTGTAGGACCTTGAGAAGAGGTGTCTAGAGGGGGAGTGATTAGACACTAAGTACCAAAGTTGCAGTTTTTAACTTCTTTAAGTTTAAGTGGAGTTTAGGCACAAGTTTAACATTCACAATACATAACAAGCAAGCATGCAAAGAGTATATGAGCAACGGAAAGTAAAGCATGCAACTTGCAAGAATGTAAAGGGAAGGGTTTTGGAGGATTCAAACGCAATTGGAGACACGGATGTTTTTGGCGTGGTTCTGATAGGTGGTGCTATCGTACATCCACGTTGATGGAGACTTCAACCCACGAAGGGTAACGGTTGCGCGAGTTCACAGAGGGCTCCACCCACGAATGGTCCACGAAGAAGCAACCTTGTCTATCCCACCATGGCCGTCGCCCACGAAGGACTTTCACTAGCGGTAGATCTTCACGAAGTAGGCGATCTCCATGCCCTTACAAACTCCTTGGTTCAACTCCACAATCTTGTCGGAGGCTCCCAAGTGACACTACTAGGGAAAAGCCTATACACAGAATCTTACTAGTAGCGAGGGTTAAAAACACTCGCTACTGCTACTTAGTAGTAGCGCAGGTTTTTAAACCTCGCTACTACTAATTTGATAGCAGTAGCGCGGGTTTTAAACCTCGCTACTACTAAGCGGTCTCTACCGTGCCTCCCGGGACATGCCATAGTAGTAGCGCGGGTTTTTAAAACCTCGCTACTACTAAGTTTGATAGCAGCAGCGTTGGTTTTTAGCCCTCGCTACTACTAAGTGGTGCCATAGTAGTAGCGAGGGGGTAAAAAACCGTGCTACTACTAAAGGTCCC